>NC_048225.1:23338626-23583563 GCF_002007445.2 Ailuropoda melanoleuca | reverse complement strand
CCTCCCCCCAACCCCCAACCCCCGGCACAGACCGGAGGCTGGCAGACAAAGGAACACAAAAGACAACACTTGCTCCCATCCCTCCTGTGTCAGCGCTGGACCAGTTTCTTCTGTCTCCCGGCTCTGCAGGCGGCTTCTCGCGCTGCATGCGAGGAGAGGCAGGGACAGGGATGGATGTGGCGACCGAGCTGGCAATCAGCATGGGGAAAGCAGCAGTCTCCTCAACAGGAAAGGCAGTGGCAGAGCCCGGGGAGGGGGGACAGGTGTGGCACCTCTGAGAAAGAGAGCCCAGCAGAGAATCAGTCACACAAGGCAGAGAAGCTCCATCCTGCATTCATCCATCCTTTCACACCCCAACCCAGTGTTCACTGAGTGCCCGCCATCCTTCCTGTCCTCACGGAGCTCATGTCTAGCGGGGGCCTCAGATACCCGCCCCCCTCCATGAGGTCATTAACCACGGTTACAGATGGATCTCAGGGCCAGGAAGGAGTCCACAGGGTCCTGAGGTGGGGAACTATGTGACCCCTGCTTAGACCTCAAGGTCAAGGACAGGAATAAGTTTAGGTGATAAAAGATTTTCCTCCTCCATGCCGCTGATTGTTCTGTCTGTGACTTTTCTTTCTTTGCACAGCTTGGGTCCACTCTCATTTTTTCCCATCCCTGTTCTCTGCTTTCCATGTTCTCTCCCTGCTGTCCCTTGTCAATCTTTGATTTCTATTTATCAGGAGCTTTGAGAGCGTAGAAGTTTTCCTTTTCTTTTGTACTTGGCTTTTTCCAGTAAGACCTCTGGAGGCCCAGGTTCTGGGTCAACCCCCCAAATCATCAGATCTCACAGACTTGGAGGGGCGGAAAAGACTTAAAAAGTAAGTGTAGCCAGTCCTTTGCTCTCTGGCTCTCTCTCAATCTGTCTGTCTGTCTCACTGTTCTCTCTGCCTCTCTTCCCCTCATTACCATTGC
Organism: Ailuropoda melanoleuca; assembly: GCF_002007445.2. Taxonomy (NCBI): domain Eukaryota; kingdom Metazoa; phylum Chordata; class Mammalia; order Carnivora; family Ursidae; genus Ailuropoda; species Ailuropoda melanoleuca. Next base: position 23,582,606 of record NC_048225.1, on the reverse strand, counting down.
CCCTTCTTTTCTCCAGTTCTTCCTCCTTCTTGGTGCTTTATCCCATCGGTCCCGCAGGATGACAAGTGGTCACAAGCCTTTTGGTATGTGGTACCTCGCTTTCATTAAATCCTCCCTCATTTCCTTTCTTTCTTGATGTCAGATACTTTAGGCATAAAAAAATGGCACGTCAGCTATGAGTGGCCTTTCTCCCCCGATTATCAAGGAAGCTAGGCTCCGTGGCCGGCTACATTCACGAGCACAGGGATACTATGGCGATGGCGTGGGGGTGGGGTGGGGGGACGAGCCACAGCGTGGCCGGTCGTTAGCTGTGCGACCTTGGGGAAGTGACTTCATCTTTCTGAGCTTCAGTTTCTCATTTGTCAAACGGAGGCAAAATAATAATTACTTCCTAGATGGTGTGTGAGGATTGAATCTATTGGAGTATTGAAAGCACCTGGCCTGGCGCGGGATACAGACGCCTCACTTCAATCATGAAGCACGTGCTGAACACCTCAGTTGTGCGGAGCCGGGCCCGGGCCCTTCGGGGTACAGAGAAGAGGCAGCCGGGGCTGGGGACGTCTGCTTCCAGACCTGCTCCCCTCCCCGGCCTGGGGGTCCTGGGTCTGAGCTGGAGATGGGGGTGGCCAGCAGCCAGGCCCCTCTCCGCAGGAGCTGGGGCGCACATGAAAGCCCGTCATACCTCAGGAACCGGCCGCTGTGCGAGCATCTGGATGTCCTTAGATCTCTGTCTGGATTCCTTCTGCTTGTCTTGTAGAATCACTTATCAGCAGCAAACAGACCAGGGCTTTGGCTTTCCTCTCTGTGGCCCAGCCCCACTGCCTTCCGATCCGTAAACACCGTGGAGCGGGGGACAGGAAGGTGGCCCCGGAGCCTGCAGATGAGGCTGCCCTGGGCGCTGGCCCTCCTTGCCCCCACTGACCACAGATGCTGCAGCCCGGCCTCCTCTTGTGTCCAGCTGCCTTTAGCTGCCCACACAGTCGCGCGAGAGGGGCTTAGGGATCGGGAGGAAATTTCAAAATCGTTCAGAGAGTGTGAGTACTGAGAGTGGCCTGTAGTCTCCGTTCACCACACCATTCCTACCAGAAGAATCCTCTGTCACCCCCCTTCTGTCAGGATGCGGTGCCACTTTCTGAGCCTAGACCGAGCCTGTCTCTTCCTCACACGAAGGTACTTCTGACTCTGTGGGGAAGGCTGGTTGCAGCTCTAGGAACAGCCCATTCTACTGTGGCGTCCCCCCAGACTAGAGGAGGCCATCCCCAGGGGGCCTTCTAGGCTGGGTTCCAGGCTGCTGGCAGGAAGGGAAACTATCTTGGGGGTATGGGGCTTTGGACACCCCTTCAGGTCACTCTGAGGTAAGATTGTTCATTGTCTGTGCTCAGCTTTGTTTCCCTCTCAAGCAGCAGGGGATACCATCATCCCTCCCTCCTGGTGATGCCTTCCTCGCAGGGCCTTCACGAACGCCCTCTTTCTGGTTTTGCCCCTACTTTGTGGTCTCTACTCAGCCCCTTCTGTAGGCTGCTTGCCCTCCTGCCACCTCAACACTGGAGGGTCGTTGGCTCTCAGTTCGTGGTGAACTCATCCAGTCTCATGGCTTTCAGAGACAGTGATGTAGGAGGTCAACCTCATGTTCGTCTCTCCAGCCCAGAGCCCCTTCTGACTCCAGACACATGGGGGACACCCACAGAGCAGACCCCTCAGAATTCATGTGGCCACAATGGCACGCCTGACTCCAGCCTTCTCCCGATGCTTCCAGATTCTGAGGCCCAGATCCTTGGAGGGTGCTTGACTCCTCAGTTTCTTAGAACCATATCCAGCCTGTTGAGAAATCCTGTTGGCTCTACTTTTAAACTCTATCCAGTATCCAGCTGCTTCCTGTTCGCCGCATTGCCACCCCACCAGTCAGAGCCACGTCATGTCTCCCCAGAGCTCCGCCATGGCTGCCTCCCTCACCCAGTCCGTGCTGTTCTGGCCGCAGTTCCTTCTCGAGGAGCCAGAGGGGACAGACCACTCTGTCAGGTTCCATTCTTCCCCCACCTTCCTCAAGTCTAGCTGAACGTCACTGCTGCCATCTGTCCCGCTCTGAGCCTTCTGTATGAATGAACAAGATCCCCCCATCCATCCCCTCCCTGCACCCCCATCCGGCGCTTCCACCACTATTTCTTAGGCTCTCTGTTTACTGGCTCTCTCCCCTCACCAAGCTGTCAGCCCCACAAGACCAGGGCCCTCTGTCTCTGTGTCCCAAGAGCCTGGTGACACATCGCACTGCTCCGTCATGGCCAGAGCACTGTTGTGCTTGAAGGTTGGTTCCTTCTCACCTTCAGCCTGTGGCCTGAGCACTCCTTCCTTAGGGACCATCCCGGAGAGAATGGGGGCCTCCAGGCCTGTCTGCTGCTCTCTGTCAGGACCTTCCTCCAGAGCTTATAGTCACGATGTGTAAATGCGTGTTTACTTGGGTCCTTGCTTGTTTGTAATCTGTCTCTCCCTGGACTGTAACCACATCAGTAATGTGTTTGCTTTATTTTCCATGGTGTTCCTAATATCTGGAGGAGACTTATAGAAAGCACAATATCTATCTATCTATCTATCTATCTATCTATCTATCTATCATCTATCATCTATCTATTATCTATCATCTATCTATCTATCTATCAATCAATCAATCATCTATCTATCTATTTTGGATGAAAGATTTGAAGCTCAGGGGGGTTGAATGATTGGCCCGTAGACAGAGAGCTAAGAGGGGGAGCCAACCTTGAACCTAGGTCTGTCTGACTGCATGAGTGTATGTATGTGCACGTGTGTGTGCATGCATGTGTCAGGATCCGCGTTTTTTCTCCAGCACGGCCCTGTGCAGGCAGCCGCTCCCCCGTAGGGAGGGCAGGGCGGTCCACAGCTGCCATCTCTGGTTACCTACTCACAGTAAATGTTGCCATAACAGGGCCCCTCTACTCTTTAGGCTTCTTTGTTCTCAAGAAACCTACTCTGAGCCCCACGGCCCAGCCCTGTGAGGTCCCATGACTGCCTACTGGACCTCTGAGCCCTATGAAATGCACGGCTTCCCCAGGGAACAAAGGGCCCAAAGTCCTGTCTCAGTGGACACTGAGCCCGTGGCCTTGGGAGACTGGGATCCTGCCCGCAGCCGCCTGAGCTCCCTCCCAGCTCAGGATCGCGCCCGTCCAGACGCCGCCGCCCAGCAGGAGCCAGCTGCACGGGCCTGGCTCAGGAGCGCGAGCCCGCTGTGGGCACAGCTGCCGGGCCTCAACGGTCCTCCCCGCCGCTCCCCCCAGAGCAGGTGTCGCGCTCACATCTGCATCCCACGAGGAATACACTGGTCTTTTCTACAGGAAGGGAAAGGGAAAGAGGAAGCAAAACAAGGTACTCTTTAAAAGCAGAAGGGGGGAAACTAGGGGCTGCGCTTCCAAGCCAACTGGAAAGTGCCTTGAATTCGCTGACCAGGACAGACAGGAGCATGAGCGCCTCACCCCGTGGCCACAGGCCGACCCCACAGGGACTGCCGTGGTGGCTCCAAGCAGGCCTCTGGGAAGGGCAGGCGCCGGGATGCTGCAGTGCGGCCCCCAGGGCCTGGAGACGCCCCACCGGGGCTTAGGAGTCGCGGCAAACCCGGGAAGCTGTTGGCCACTGCCCCACCTTGGTGACACATGCCCGGATATACGGAAGCTGAGGGCTTGTCTTTTGCCTCCCTGGGCAGGCAGGATAAGACTAGAACAGCAAATTGAGTGGAATCACTTAAAAAAAATTACGAAACTGTTCTCCACGGTTGTCGTATTGGACATGACCATCGTGACCCATCGAGGCTCAGCGGCTTCCGTGTTTCTACTTGTGCGTGGTTTTGTTTCACTAGCACGAGACACGTTTTGTTCATTGGCAACGCGACAGAGGGCCGAGCCCCGGGGCTGGGCTTCTGTGTGCAGTGGCTGGGAACTACGGAGGGTGGCTCGGGGACTTGGGAGCCGTGAGCGCAACCTGAGCTAATCACCACTGCTTCCCAGCTTGGCGTGCACACACACACGCACACACACATATACACATGCGTGCACATACACTTAATTTGCAACAGGCAAAGCCGAAAGCAGCCCATTCAATGCTGGTGCTATTCTATCAAATAAATATAGAACTATAAATAGACTTTGTATTCTGCTTCAGAAAGTGAAAAGTGTGCAGAAATGATTTTATATACAAGCTGAAATGTTGGCTTGTTTTGCGTTGTTTGCTTGGATGTTGTAGGTATCTCCTGGATTGTGGGCTTTCAGGCAGATTTGGGGAGGGTTTCCCAACTGTATTAGGATTGTTTCTTCATCTTAAATGGCTTTTGGCTTCATTGTTTTGGATAAAATATGAATCTATATATTTTTTTATTAATCACTTCTTAGAGCATTACTGGTACCACTTGGCATCTAGACAGAGAGGGGAGGAAAAGAGGAAGGGAGGGATGGAGGGAGGAAGGGAGGAAGGGAGGAAGGAAGGGAGGAAGGGAGGAAGGGAAGGAGGGAGGGAGGGAAGGAAGGAAGGAAGAAAGGAAGGAAGGAAGGAAGGAAGGAAGGAAGGATGAAGGAAGGAAGGAAGGGAAGGGAAGGGAGGAAGAAGCCGGAAAGACAACCAGCCCACCTCTCTCCTGGCATGACTTCCTTTGGCTATGTTCAGGGCAAGCCTACAAACAAGGGAGAGGGCATAACAGCTCTTGCTTCTGGTTCTGCCCTCACAATCACAGATATGGGATCCACCTAACAGTGCCCACAGATTAGATGGGCTAGCCTCCGTTGCCTTCTGATCCAATCACAAATTACCATGGACATGAAACATGGAAACCAGTTTCCACCAGAACCTTCCCGGGCCATTTTCGCAAACAGAGAGACAGCACACAGCATCAGAGAGAGCTGATTCTGGAAGGAGGCTTATAGCTCATTAAGTCTAGCCTTACACTCTTGGCTCCCCACATCCTCTGTTCACACCTGTGCTTACGGGTAGGTCCTGGGGTCCCCCCCTTTTTCAGAGAGTATTGTTTTGAGACCCAAACGATGTGCCATGTAAGGCCTTTGACACGAGCTATAGATGAATCCTTCATGCTCTGTGGTCTTACTGTCACATATCCCTCTCCTGTTGTGCCTTGAGTTTTTTCACCTAACCCACAAGTCAGCTGCACAGACCAAAGTCATGTCCTAGAGAGAGAAGGTGGCCCAGGCCTTCTCTCCCCCAGGGGACTGTATCGGCTGTATGAGCGCCCAGCCAAGGACCCGGCCTTGTACGGCATGTCTCAGCTCCCAGCACTGCTGCCGACGCTGGCTCTGCCCCCGTCAGCCCCTCGGCTGACCTTTAGCACCGAGCTGAGCGCTCTGCTGCTGGGCAGAGCCAGCCCTGGCCCTGGGCACGTTTCCATCCTGCATCGCCCGGGCTTCCTCCTCGGCCTGCTGCCACCTGCATTAGTTGTGAGGCCCAGCGGTTTGTGTACCAATGCTGTGGTTCACATGAGGGCGGCCCGCAGCTCACCGCGGTCAGGGGGCTCAGAGAGGGGACATGCCTTGCCAAGCACCCTCAGCTAGTGGGAAGCATAGTCTGGACGGCACCTACTAGGTCTCTAGACCTTGCGTCTGTGGGTTTTCCCCTTGGACCAGCAAACCTCCCTCGATCACGTTGTGTTTGGGCCAGGGACGGGCTCTGATGCCAGTTGCAAGAGGCAGCTCTAATTAGGAGTTCAATGTCATTAGACAACGAGCCAGCTTCTCTCTGGCCACAAGCTTCTCCCTGGCAGCAAGGTCAGCATCCTTGATTATTCCAGATGCTTTCTGCTTGGTGCAAACTCCCACTTTCTGTGCCGCGGGAACCAGCAGACGTGGCACAGAACCGAGTCGGCCACAGAGTACAACACACGGCCAGCTACCAAGCAGCTCACACTCGGTTCCCCACGCGGCTGTCCCCGACGACCCGCCACACCAGCGCCCGCCCCTGCAGGTGCGGATTTGCATGGTGTAGGCTAGCCTCTCCCATGAGGTTTTGCCTATCCAAGTTTCTTTTCTGCTCTTGGGAGATGAACTGCCTCTTTAAAAAGAAAGAAAAACAAGACACGAGTAACTCTCTTCTTGGCCCCGGGCCTCAAGGTGTTTCAAAGCCTCCCGTGGCCATTTCTGGCCCCATTGTCGTCGGGAGAGGAAGGTCTGATGGCAATTCTTTGCTTTAAAGGCAGAAACAGAACATTGTTTCTCCCGGCTTTGATTTAAGGGCCAAAAACAGTTATAGGAAACTGTTCAGCAGATGTTTCATGAAACTCAGAAAAGATTGGGTCTTTTAGAAGGGCTATTTTTAGACAAATGCTTCCTACCATTGGAGGTTTGGTGCTCACAAAAGGGACAGAAAACAGGAGAGGGAGAGAGAGACTTGGGGGAAGCTTTGAATATTTTGACGATCACACTTTGTTCTTCCTTCCATTTTCAGCATGGATTTAATGGACCTGGGAACGTGTGGAGGACAGGCTGCAGAGCTGGCTTCAGGGCGATTGGCTTCACTGTACAGCTTCCTTTCTAAAATGAAAGTTTGCTGGGTGCGAGGAGCATCTATATTTTTCATGACTCCCCACCTCCTACTAAATGCGGCAGCAAAAGGGAAATGCTTTTTCTCCTTGCCCACGTCCCTGTCTTGCCTCCCTTTGCCTGAATTAACCTTTGCCCCTCTCACCCCATCCCTGCTTGCCTCTCCTTGTGCCTCTTTTCCCTGTGGCACTCTTGGCCACGGTTCACACTCCACGCTCAGGTCGGGCACATCCTCCCCCCGCGAAGCCTTCCCCGAACTCTCTAGAGTGAATCAGTGTTCCTCCTTTGTAATGCACTGGCCATATTTCAAACACCACACTGGCTGTTTTGCCTTACAATCTATTTCTGTCGCTGGCCCCTTCCTCAGGTCACAAGCACGATGAGGTTGGGGACTGTGCCTTAAGCACCTTTCATGCTCCTGACCCGCACTGTTTAGTACCATCGAGGCACAGAATTAATGTGTATTGAGTGAAAGGGTTGAGGGGAAAATCAGTGGAACAGGCCGGTTAGGGACTTTCATCCAGCTAAATTTTCCTTTACCTGCAAGAGCAGCAGTGAATCCGTCTTCGTCTCTGCTGTTCAAATCAACCCCAAGTCTGTTACTGTTAGGAGATAATAAAATAATTATTGCTTGGGCCAATACTTCGAAGCTGCTGTGAGAGCATTCAACTTCAGATATTTTATTCCAAAACTTTTCTTTTCTCCAGTCTACGGGGAGGGCATAGTTTTCTCGGGGGCAGAGAGTTAAGGAAGCATTGGGTGCAGGGGCCCAGGTAAAAACTCTGATAAGGGACAGGGCCCAGAAGGGGGGGCGGTGGGGGAAATGCACAACAAGCCTTTCCTCCTTCACTACTTTTTCTGGGGCTGCATCCACCTGGAACAAGAAGACAAGGGTGGCCACCCCCGGTGAAGATGGACAAAGGAGCATCCATGTTCTCTCTTGTCCTGGGGCCTCTGGTCAGTGTCTCAGATTAAGGCAGGCAGAGCAAAAACCGATCACCTCCAACGTTCTGCTTACCCCTGCAACTCAGCCCAGGAAGAAGGAGCTTCTCTTTTCATTCGGCCCCTCACTCTCCATGGTCTCCTAGGCTTCTCAAGAAGCTAATCGAGCACTGTTCAGAGAGCACTTTTAACTGGCTGAGGTTTAGGCAAGTTCTGATATCTGGAAAATGAATCTTCATGGTGTAGGTGAGGCCCAATGGCCGCATCACTGTGCTCTGGGCAAGCACTTTAGAGTTTCCTGGAAGCCGAACCCAGGCTGAGCTCCCTTTTCTGTTCCACGGCCCTGAGTGAATGCTTCCACATCCTTTTGTTTTCTTAGAGTTATCTTTCTTTTTGGAGACTATGTTGTAGTTGCTGCGCTAAGTGCTCGAGAAAATGATCTCACTTATCCTGGAGCGACTTTTAAAAGCACGAAATATGAAGATGCTTCCAAACATGACCTGTTTATGTCCTCAATAACCCTCAAAATGGAGTTCTAGTCTTACCCTTGGTTTCCAGATGAGGAAACCGTAATGGGCAGACAGATTAAGTGAACGTCTCAGAGGCAAAGACAGACATTTCCTGCTAAGGTAAAGGGGACTCCAAGTGAAAGAAATGCCAAAAGGTATGAGATGTCAGTATTTTTCTAGAAACAAGAACAACAGCGTGTTGGAGAGAGCCAGCAAAGTAGTTTCCAATGGAGGTGGATTTATTTACCTCTTACTTATCTGCTACGATGAAGCCATTGGTCCAGAGCTCAGCAGATATTTGCTGAGCCCTCCGGTACCAGTCAATCTGGACTGGGTTACGCTGTGGAGACAAACACCAAACCTCAGTGGCTTGAAGCAACACTTCTTACTCATCAACATCGCCGTATGAAGATCACAGGTTGGTGGTGGTTGTGGCAGCTGGGGGGGTCACGTTCAATAGCATCTGAGTGACTCTGGGCCCCAGGAGGATAAGCAGCTGTCACCTGACACATGCCAGAGAGAAAAACAGAATGGTTGAAACTGTGCATGGGCTCTCCAAGCTTCTGGCAGAAATGCTCGAATTTCATCAGCGAAAGCAAGTCCTGAGGCTACTCCCAATTTCAAGGGCACAGGGAAGTGCGATTCTACCCCGTGCCCAGATTGGGGAAGGACTCTAATATTTGGAGAACAGATTTGAGGTGCTTACTGTTGGGTTAGGTATTGTGGAACAAACAAAATAGACTGAGTCCTGATCCTGCCCTCAAGGAGCTATCTATGTAGATGGGGAACCAGGACTTGCCGCGTATCTAGAGGTTGAAGACCGCGATGAGTTGGTGTAAAATAATGTATCCTGTTGAACCATGAAGGAAGGAATAGTAGGATTTCAAATACAGTGTTTCAAGCTGTGAGGAGGCAAATGAGGAGAATCTGATCTGCAAAAAAAAAATGCCCTAGATAGTGTGACGTTCAAATAGAAAGAGCAATTACACAAATTTTGGAGATGAAAGGATCCTCAGAGATCATCAGATTTAGTTTCCCTAACTTTTCCCTCGTCTAATGCTTAGAAGCTTCCACTAGAAATGTAGATTGAGTGACTTGTTCCCTGATAAACCGTAAGCTGGAAGAACAGATATTGCTTTATCTTTTATTTTTAGCTCTTATCAAATATCTGGAACACAGAAGGGCTTATTACACGTTGTTTGGATGAGTTAATCCTGCTAAGCCCATTTCGTAACAGGTTTCTTAGAAGAAGAGAGTTGGAAGACCACCCATGCAGCGCCACCAGGATCACGAGTGTGCTCAAAGCACTCTCCCCAGGGAAGGTTCTCAGCTCTCCTGTTCTTTCCACCACAGACCAGCTCACTCTGGCTCAGCGCATGCTCTGTTTCTTGGACATCTTTTCACCTGTACCTTTTTGCCTGGCTACTCCGGCAAGAAAACACCCTGGTCCTCTACAGTAGCAATCGTTTAGAACGAATACTCTTCCCCTGCTTAGATCAGGGTCAGAATGGCCAAGAATCCTAAAAACACAGAGTTTTTTAATGTTGAGGCTCTGTATGAATCCTCTATCCCACCACCGTTTTTACCTTTGCAGAAATGGAGCCTTGGAGAGCTTGTGAGACCCTCCCAAGATTTCCTAGAATTCACTGGGTCATCTGTACTACAATCTACGTCTTTTGACTTACATTTCATTGTGCTTTATACTCTGTAATGATGAACATATTTCCATTTAGATATACTGATAAACTTTGTACTGATACCTAAGACCTTATATTTTTTCCTTTATATCAAGACAAGTTTTAAAGCAATGCGGAAACACCTAAAGGAAGTCAAAATAATGTGATTTACATGCAAGAAGAGCGATGCAATGCCCAACATAAAATGAGATCTCATAGAAAACCTTTGCTTACCAAGAAAACGTCTCCTACGTGAATGACATCAGTTCTGCCTGGGTTGGACCTTGAAATCCCGGATGGAGCAGATCACCTCTTTAGGATGGCATGAACAGGCAGGCTTGATTCTCATTAGAGAAGAGTTTGGGGGGAAACAGATGAGGTTTGAAATGAGATTTGACAGCACTTGATTTCTAAGCTTCAGTTTTGTTATCTGTAAAATAGGTTAATAATCCCGCCTGGTCTAATGTATATGTTGTCCTGTTTATCAAACAAGACGGTGAGAGTGAAGGTACTGTATGAACCGCCTGCAAGTATTAGTTGTTGCTAGACCCTTAGTCGTGGAAGGTAGCACCCAAGAGATGATCTCCTCTCCTGAGCTTGAGCAGGAAAGGAAAGAGAGTAGAGTTAGCTGAGGTTACTGGCCATGACTCCTTCCTAGTTCACCCCACATGTAGGGTTATAATAAGAAAGAGGCTAAAAGGAGAAAGTGGAAGAGTGGAGCAGTGGGAGAACCGGTGAGGGTCAGTTGAGGACCAAGGAGGGTGGAAAAGGAAAACAACTACCTCTTAGAAATGGGGGAAGAGTTAAAATTATCTCATGAATAACAGCAATGGTATTGCCTCTCACTTCTCTTCTCTGAAAGCACGGGTTCTCCAAAAATAAACCAAGGCCAGAAAGGTAGTATAACACTGTGGTCACTAATATGGGCTTCAGCCAGTCAGGTTGACTTGAATTTGAATTCAGATTTACTTGTATGTGACCTTAGGCAAATTGCTTAACTTCTTGTGGCCTCATTTTTTTCTTTCAGCAAAATGAGAATAATAATACCACCTCCCTTAAGGGTTGTTCACTGAGATAATGCATGCCAAGGGTTTAGTTTAGTGCTGGACAAAGTAGTAAGTCTACAGTAAGGGTTAGCTCTTGTTCTTGTTAAGAATGTGGTCATTAGTAGGGGAAATGATTCTTGAATTTGAGAAATGACTCTTGAATATCTCCCAGACAAAGGAACCCAGAATCCTTATGTACTTTCTCTTTCCCCTCTTCTCTGATAAACCTGGGCTCCTTTTCGATCAGCCTTAACAGAGTAAAATTTTATTGAGCATTTCTTAAGTGTTGGTCTCAATCAAAGGCAAATGAGACAATTTGCCCACGGGGAGCTCACTAAATTCGGACCAGTTTAAGAAATGCACAGATAGAGGGTTCTTTATTTCTGATGGCCCTATGAAATGTAACGGTAGGAATATGCAATATTCCCAAGGTCCTATTAGAGTTATCACAGCTGCACACTCCAGCTCTCAGATAGTAGATGAGGTTCCAACACAGCCTTGTATGGAAGTGCAAGTTCTGCTTCCAGAAAGCCTCCACTATGTTGTTATAACTGGTATCATAATTAACTAAGATGAGACTTTATTTCCTGTTTTTTGAAGCCATGTTTGCTGTAACCTAGGATAAATAAACCCTGAAGCAGTCATTAGACCAGGAAGCATTTTTAGGGCCTATATCCTGTCCTGGCAGGGAAATGGGATCAGATGAGCTAATGGGTCTTTCCATGGCTAACTGCTGTGACAGCTGCCATGTTAATAATGGCAGGAGCATCAAAACAGCAAGCTGTCCAGTGAGAGAGAGAGGCTGGATTTTAATTTCCATCAGCACAGGAAAATGAGATATCGAGGCAGCCATGTTTATTCCGTTCATGTAGAAATTAAAATTAGAATGGAAGCTATAGGAACCCACCTGTTCTAGGATGTGTAGCAGACTCACGACCAGAGAGGATTAAGTAACAACAACAACAAAATAAAAGATAATAACGATATAAAAATAACCCCCTTGGAATTATATTTTAAATCTGCAGGGAAAACGTGGTCCAGCACCTCCCTTTTGGGGGTAGAGGAGCTTCAGTGAGATAAAAGATCTGAGTGGCAGTGAGGTGTCGTTGAGTGTCCATAAGAAAGGAAATAAGAAGGTGTTGGGAGAGCATATGGAATCTAGTCCTCCAGCTCTGTGGAGGGAAGACAGTTCTCAAGCCTTTCCAACTCTAGCAAAGCTCCCCTGAACCTTGCCTTCCCACCAAGCGGCTAGAATTTCTATTGTCAAGCGTTTATCTGCTGGTCAGATCATGACGTCTGCTGGTAAAGCGCTCTGGGGGAAACACCGTAATACAAGAAGGGCAAGGGAGAGTGCGGTCCTATCTGTGCAGAATGCCTACGATCCAAATCAAATCTGAGCTTCTCTTTCACTATTTATTGAACGGGGAAAGTCGAGTTGCCCCACAAATTTATCTGGAGGACAAATGAGTTAAAAGTACAAGCTTTTTGAACTTGAAAAGGGATATACACATGCATTTACCTCTCTCTCTCTCAACCCCATGGTCTTGGACACAGTCAATCTCTTTTGCTTGCCTGGGCTGGAGCATTTTCTGGCTGCCTTCTCAAGCTACATTTTGGCTGTAGGGTGACTGGGAAGGGCAGTTTTGGCATTCAGAGAAAGTATCTAGCCCATGGATGTGGGTGGCATATAACAGAGCCAGGAGAATTATTATTCTTATTGGCTCCCTTTCTCTGCTCTTAGGTCCCTCCATGGGACCATTTTCTCATTTCTTTTCCAGATTTTTGAGGAGCACAGATGCACTGCATCGAGTTTGCCCCTTTCATTAGCCAGACCACAGGGGATCCAGCTGTGTGGCCACCCTCTTCTACTCTTTCTGGCCTGGTGGGAGGAGAAGGGGCGTTGGGCACATTTTGAAGCCATTTCTATCATATTGATGCTGCAAGTCAATGAGAAGGCTGAACGGAGCTTTCCAGGCAGGGACTGCCAAAGAACAAAGATCTGATTCATACTAACTCATTGACTGCCTTATTTGTAATTTCCCCCTTAATATTATAAATGCAGGCAACCAGGAATGCCGGCTTCCCAGATGAGAATTTGCACAAATCATTTTTGTTTTCTATTTTCTGTAGATTTCCTGTCCACCCCCACCCCAACCCAATGTACCCCTTGGAAGCACCACCACTCTGGAAAGAGAAACTGGAGAGCCCTTTGTTTGGGAGAGAGGAAAGCCATGCATGTGAGCGGGGGAGAGAGGAACTTTGCAAGGCACCTTCCACTGTCCTCTCACGTCCTGATGCAGTAGAATGGATGGCTATCCAGAGCCTGTTGAAAAATGTCAAAAATCAAGGTCTTTGAGATAGGGAGATGAGGCTGCCTACAGGTCTCTGTGGAAAAAGTTCTCCATCCACCCCACCTGAGGGTTTTTGAGGTGTGCTGTGAGCTGGGCGAGTGGTTGACAACAGAGTGTTCAGTAAGTCAGCTCTTCATGCAGAAATTTGATTATGTCACGGGGAGCATGGAAGCTGTTGACTTAGAAATCACACCGAGTAATTTAAACAACATTTGGCACATTCATTTGCATGCTGAAAATGCATAAAAACTGCCCTGCTCTTTTCCACAATTCCTGGTTCACATAGTCTGAAAACAACCACCAGCAGTGCTTCCCATAGTTTAGGATTTGAACTTCTCATCTCCTTGGAACACTGAATAAAGGAGTAAAACAGGGGCAAGGACCCCATGGAAGGATAGGAAGATGGAGACATAGAAATTTATTAAGAGATCTAAGATCCCTGTTGTGTTTTTTTTTAAATACCCAATTCTGTTGTCTTTCCAAATGTCCTCATAGCATTTGTAAATGAAATCAGAAAACTAAAATCAAATATTCATTCTTAGGATTTTCTTGCTCAGATTTATCTCATGCTGACATATCAAATGTCATAAAGGAAATGATTATAGGCCAGTATCTTCTAACACAAATGGTCTCCTTTTACAAAGCAGAGATTTTTAATATACATATGTAATCTATATATTTATGAGATAATGAAAAGTCAAACAGAACAGATATTATGAAATGAGAAGCGAAAGTTGACATTCCCATTTCATAGTGAGTCACACTCCCAAAATGTAGCCACTTAAATTATTTTTGCTTTAGTATTTTGATAGTTAATTCCATATTTTATGCAAAATACTTCTGTTATTTCTTGACTTAACCACTTTAAACCATGCCAATTAACCATCAATACAAAACATAAAATACGTAGTTCATTTACACTATACCCAACCCCATCAGCTTTCTAATCTTTAAGTGATTTTTCAGTTTTTAGGTGGTTTCTTTTTTTAGTTATCATTGTAACTTTGAATAACACATCTCCATTTTTTATTTCTTGATGCATCATCTTTAGATAACATCTCTGATCTCACGTCATGTGAAATGAGGAAATCAGCACTCCTATGTTTCTCTCTACCATTCTACATACTCTCTACCTCCTCATATCATCAAAGTTACATTTGAATTCAATTTTGTAACCATAAATAAGTCAGTCACGCTTTGTCTGTAGCTTGATTCTAAAAATCAAAATCCCATTTGTATTAAGATTATGTATTCATATTAAAATGATTCACCACAAAACCAAATTGCAAAATTAGACTTTATAAAATGAGATATAATTCTATGTCATACACATGTGTGCCGATGAAAAACATGCCAAATTTTAGGATCAAATGAATTCTCTTTCTTATGACATTCTTATATGGCTTTTTGTTTTTCCTGGTGCTTCTGATTGCTTTTTTCCTTATTAATTAAAGCAATTTATGCTTTCACCTTTCATCCAACTTTTTATTAGTTATACGTTACCATAGAATCTACCTTCTTTTCAGGATATTTTCCTGTTCTGATTGTTTTTAAAACCTACTGTAAACCTGTCTCCTGGATAAGGTCCACTGTTTTCCTGGATCTTATTTTCTCTTCTTTCTTTGTTTCTATTTTTATTTTGCTAAAGTATATCTTTTCATTTCAGAAAGGCTTCATGGAAGGTAACTTTTCACATTCTTTGTATGCCTGAAACTGTTTTTATTTTGTTATAATACTTGCTTGATAGTTTAGGTAGACTTACAGTTTCAAAATAATTTTTCTTCAAAATCTTTAAGACACCCTGTATCATCCTTTAGCATCCAATGCTGGTAATTTGAAACCTGATGTCAATCTTACTCTCAATCTTTTGTAAATGACTTGCTACCTTCTTTCTAAAAGCTTTTAGAATCTTATCTTATCCTTGGATGAAACTTCAATTTTAAGATTGGTGACTTTCAGGACACCTGGCTGGATCAGTCGGTTGAGCACGCAACTCTTGATCTCTTTGAGCCCTATGTTGGGCGTAGAGATTAACTAAAAGATAAATAAAAATTAAAATTAAAAAAGAGATTGTGACTTTCTTCAGCTCTCATAAATTTTCCTCTGATATTTCCTACCCTTTATTTTCTCTCTTCTCTTTTGGGAAACCTCTTGCGGTGAATGTTGGACATCCTAGATTAATCTTCTATGTCTTGAAACTTTTTTCCAGGTATGTTGTTAAATTTTTATCGGGAAATCGTATTTTTTATTTTTAACAATTCATTCACTCATCATTCACTTGTTTAGTAAACACGTATTGAGCCCTTGTTATATGTCAAGTATTCTTCTATGGGATACAGCAATGAACAAAACCTGCAAAAGTGTCTTTTCTTTTGATGAGAGAGGAGGCAAACAATAAACAAATGCATAAGTAGGAACAGAATAAGCAGGTGCTATGAAGAAAAATAAAACAGACTAAGGTGATAGGGAACATTGAGGATGGGGATGGATAGTCAAGCAAGACTTCACTGCTAAGTTAATATTTCCAGGTGACGTGTATGAAGTGGCAGGGGCAACTATGTAGAATTGCAGCAGGGAGGGCAAGTACAAAGGCACTGAGGTAGGAACTTTCTTGCTCTTTGACCCTTTTCTGTAGCAGATCAAAAAGGCACTCAGGGAGATTCCTGACTCTATCTAAAATTTTAAAATACTCATATTTTGTTGCTTTGGAGGCTGCCACAGGATCCATTTTCAACTAAACTTCCAGGCTCTAAAATAAATCAAAACCTACATCTATTTTCAATTACATAAGCCTAAACTGAGAGGTCCCTAAGGGCCAAGTACCAAGCGAGATGCTGTAGATACAAAGATAAATAAGTCATCATCCTTACTCTGAATGTAAACAATTAACCAATGAGTAAGGTAGCAAACACATTGGATTTATGTACAAAGTAACTGGAAATGTGAATTGGGAATGTGAACACCTGATCCCACAGTGCTGCTACCAGTGAGAAGATAAAGTCAGGCAGGGAAGATTCAGAGAGGAGACGACAACTGAACAGGATTGTGTTATGGGGGCATTCCAGCTGGTAGTAACCACATGAACACCTAACAACAAATAGAAAACTCCCATCAAGAGTTTTTACTCAATTAAATCTTGTTCCTGGAGGTCTGAGAGTAGCACAAGCATATTAACTTAATTTTTACCGCCCCCTCCCCCCATGGAGAGAGAGAGAGAAAGAGAGAGAGAAAGTCTAAGAAAGGAAGGGGTTATAAGGCAGCAGGACCATGAAAGGACTCCAACACATGGCTTTTCTCTGATTTATAAAATACAAGTTTTCCAAGTACGTGTGGCCTTGGACTGGAGGAGGCATGAGACAGGAACCCCTAATTGGACTAAACATCAAGAGTTTGTGGTCTAAAACTGGTGGGTTGGCTTTGGTCAGATTACTCATCCATAGTTACACCTACTCAACTTTGAATCAATTAATTACCTATGAAGGCTTGAATATTGTTTCTCTGTTGTGCCAAAGCTTAGTTTCTTATGACTTCTATCAACGGGGCCTAGCTGGATGTTTTTGGAATAAAACACTTCATCGTCTCCGTTACAGCCCTTTACATATTTAAAAATAACTGTAGAGATCATCATAATAGTGGCCTCACAGGGGCGCCTGGGTGGCACAGCGGTTAAGCGTCTGCCTTCGGCTCAGGGCGTGATCCCGGCGTTATGGGATCGAGCCCCACATCAGGCTCCTCCGCTGTGAGCCTGCTTCTTCCTCTCCCACTCCCCCTGCTTGTGTTCCCTCTCTCGCTGGCTGTCTCTATCTCTGTCAAATAAATAAATAAAATCTTTAAAAAAAAAAATAGTGGCCTCACAGATTCTCTGAGCTGGGTGGAACCTTAGCCGTCTGGGGCAATGCAAGAAACTTCTCTACAGCGCCCCTGCTGGCTGCTTCTACGGCTCTATTTCAACCTACCCAGGGCTTTTCCAGGCACTCATTTCTTTTTTGAATGGCTCCAAATGTTCAAAAGCTCTCTAAATGTTCAAAAGCACTTCATCATTTTGATCTGAAATATGCTTCCCTTAATGTTTATCTACTATTCAAGTTCTATGACACTTGTCTATTATGAAGCAATTTCAATTCTAACAATGAAATATTATAACAGACTGCTGCAATGAGACAAGGGAGGATTCATGGAGCTATCATAAACAAAATCTCTAATCCCTTTCATATGCAAAGCATTTGACTTTCAAAGCATTTTCTGTCTCTATTATCTCATTTTATTTTTCAACATCTCAATGAGAAAGGACCTGCTAGGAGCCTAGGCAGCAGTAGGGAGTGGTGCCTCGTTGCATGAATATTATTGCTGTGTTTAGTAACACTGACAAGGATGGGAGCGAAATAATCAAGAAGGAAATGTCTCTGAAGATGCTCAGTGATCTGATGCCGTCATCCTTTGGAATCCTGCTTGCTGATATGTGGGAATATCAGCACCTCCTGAGATAATGAAATGCGCCAGGACTATTCCTCACTCCCCTCCTATTTCACACCAGAATCACAAGTCTCTGGGGTCAATGGAATTCAGGATAAAAGCAAAGCATCAGAAGCTTCTTCACATCTTCTCTAGGGATGTGCTACAGAAAACTCGCTGGTGAGATGTTGGCTCTTCTGGAGATATCCAACTTGACAGACTCCAGAAATATACAGAGATAATATTCAGATCTGTACTTAATCTCTTGATCTTTGTCAGTCTTGGGCCAGTTCCATGGATAGTGTTTGGTGAGACCTGAAGGGGGAGGGCTGGGGGAAGAGGACACCCTTCCTTTCGGGCAGCGGGGATGAAAAATACCTTGTGAACCCAGTGGTATAGGATCGCACGCAGAAGTTTCAGGAAACCTGACGGATCTTTCTCTGAACTACTGTACCAGACCTCAGGAATTCCTTTAGATTCCAACTCATGGGCAAATTGAATTCCCCATCCATTTTCATAAGTTACAGTGGAAAAACATTGTCTCTTCCTAGCTTCTCTTTGATGTGGAACACAAAATCCTTACTGGCCCCTGTAAAAGCAAGACAGATTAACATTTCTGTTCTTGTTCCAAAGAAAATGAATGTGCCTTTTATATTTTCTTATAGTCTGGCTGGAGACTTCAAGAAGGCAGAGACTTACTTGAAGCTCTAGGACTTGATTTTTGACACCAGGGGCATGGAGTTCCAAGGAGCCTGGTGGCAGGAGTACTTGTAGAAGTCCCTGTCTGGGACTCGAAACAGACCTTGCACTTCACAGCAGGAGCGTGGTGCCAAGTTTGCAGAAGCGTGGAAGAAGAATCCAGCCACCCATCTTCTGATGGGCAGATCAAAGGCATCACGTTTCATTGTTTCAGAAGAACGGAAATGGAAAAATGAAAGGAAAACAAATCGAAGGATGAAGGAAAAGGGGAAATCCCTCTCATATGGAGTAGACATAGTAGGCAAAGTAGAATAGTTAAGAAACTATGCATTATATAAGCTTTGTACCAGAAGTCCTTCTCTTGGACTTTCTAGAAAGTAACTATACAACCTTTTACTTTATAGATGAGAAAACCAATGCCCAGAGACCTTGCCCCCAAACATAACAGCCAGTTAGTAGAACTAGGAATTGAATCCAGGTCTCGTGATTCTTTCATTACTGGTAGAGTATAAAATAAAGTCTCAGTCCTGTGGTAAATTTCTAGAATTTTTAGGAATATATACAAGCATCTTAGGAAGTATTAAAAATGCTGTGGAAGGCAACCATTTAATGGCATTAAAAAGAAGATTTATAACTAAGAAAAAATAGATTAAAATATCATGTGTAATATGATCTATTTTATTTTATATAAATTAAAAATAATTATCTATGAAGAAAAACTGAAAAAAATTGTCCTTATGAAATATTATCATTGGCTACCTCTGAATGGAGAACTAGAGATGAATTTAATCTTGTTTTTACTTTTTCCCATTTCCCAAATTTTAAACAGTAAACAAGTATTACTTTTGGATTAAAAAAGGTCATTATTGGGGGACCTGGGTGGCTCAGTCGGTTAATTATCTGACTCCTGATTTTGGCTCAGGTCATGATCTCAGGGTCATGGTCTCAAGGTCATGAGATGAACCCTGCATCAGGCTCCTCGCTCAGTGCAGAGAATGCTTGAGATTTTCTCTCTTTCACTGTCTCTGCCCCTCCCCCTGCTCTCTCCCTCTTTCTAAATAAATAAATAAATAAATAAAGTCTTTAAAAAATAAATAGAAAAATTACAAAGGTAATTATTTGGAAAAAGAGAGAGAAGGCAGAATTGTTCTTGGATTCAAGATTAAAGTTCTTGAATTTCAATCTTGGGAAGTGATTTAAGAGGAAGAGCATGATTTCAATATAAATTCTTCACTCCAGGCTTCCTTGAGTTTTGGTCATCTTTAGAGCTGACCTCTACAATCTGGACAAGTACCAGCTCTTCTGTACTTCTGACTCATCAGAGGATTTTGCCTTACACTAAGCAAGGAACAATAATACTTTTTTTCACTTTTGCTCTTTTTGGGGTTTTTTGGCCCTCTTTAGAGGTATCTATTATCCAAACACCCAGAATTTCTAAAAACCCATGTTCAAAGTGTCACCAATGTAAGATAAAAAGTGCTGGACTGAATTATTTTCTGCTTTGGCCAGGGATGGGCTATGATGCAAGTTGCAAGAGGCAGCAGCCCTAATTAGGAGTTCAATTTATTGGAGTATGAGCCAGATTCTCTCTGGTCACAAGCTTCTTCCTGGGAGCAAGGTCAGCATCGTTGGCTATCCCAGATGTTTTCTGGTTGGTGCAAAGTTTTGAGTTCAAGCTTATGCGATTTCCTTAGCTACCCCTTTAAAAAGAAAGAAAGAAGAAAGAAGAAAGAAAGAAAGAAAGAAAGAAAGAAAGAAAGAAAGAAAGAAAAAAGAAAGAAAGAAAGAAAGAAAGAGAAAGAAAGAAAGAAAGAAAGAAAGAAAGAAAGAAAATGGTGTTGTAGATAACTGATTTGTATGCAAAAAGGGAGGTTAAAAACTGGATTGTACAGCCACAGTGTTTCCTTCCATACTTTATGCTCGCCCCATTCTGAATCAGTCCTGGGATCCCTCTTCTGTACACCTAAACACTGTGAAGACCTTTCTGTGACCAGCAGCCATTGATAAGAATGAGTAATGTTTTTCAGGGTTTTTTCTTCAGACCTGAAACTCTTGGCAAACAAACGAGGAGGGAAACAAAACCCAAAAGTCTAGATTCAGTCCAGCAATCACAAGTCAATGGCTTCTATTTTTCTTATCCTTAAGGAAAAATAAGATGAAGGATGTACTGATGCCACTACTCAAATAGTAAAGGAAAAACACTCCAGATGTAGGCTGAATTACCCAGATAACAGACAAAAAGAAATCTGGTGTGAAATGGTGACTCATTCTGCCTGTTTACACAGCCTGATTTTTCTGGTTAATTGTCAGTTCTTCACTTCACTTCGTGCTATGTAAAAGATAAATTATTCTCCTGACAGGTTTATTTTTATGTTGATTGGGAAAAAGTTCATGCTGAAACAGTTGTGTGATGTGTTTTCTGGGGACAGAGTTGGGTGCTGGAATTTGGTGAAGTGTGTGACAATAGCAGGAACAATGAAAGGAGGATTAAAGATCAAAGACCCAAAGATAAGAAATTATAGCCAAATTAGAGAGTGTATAGATGACATTCAAATATCCATCCATCCATCCATCCGTCCATCCATCCCTCCATCCACTTATTCATCCATCCATCAAATATTTATACAGCCTTTACTTTAGGTCTTAGGTATAATGATAAGAGCTACAGGAACAATGGTAAAGGAGACTGATCCATTTCTTCCCCCTCCCCCCCACCCGTGATTTTACAATAAACAAAGGAGATGGACATTACACAAGTAATTACAACATCATTTTTGCTACAAAAGAGAAAGTAGTATGCCATTAAAACATGTAATGAGAAGACAATGTAGTGAGAGAGGGGGGAGGGGATGATCAGAGAAAGCCTCCTCAAAGAGGTGGAGTTCAGGTTGAAACCAGGCATATGTGAATGGCTGAGACATACAGATCACCTTGAGTTTGTCTCCCTGGTCTCCGAGTTCAGGAATCATCTTGGCTATGTTGAGGAAGAAAGGGAAGTATCGAGGATAAAGATGTCAACAGCAAACCTGTCAGTTGATAGAAATGGTGTTCCAGAAAACACAAAAATAAACCAATCTCCTTCTAACCCTTCATCAGCACCAGGTCAAAATAAGAGAGCCCATTAATAACCGATGAATGTAGCTTTCTATAAATCTCTCAAAGCGTTTATGGCTGTAGCTGACTGCAGTGAATTGGACTTCTGCTCCTAAGCACGTTTTGAAACAGCAAATCCATGGTGATGTTTTGGTGGTACATTCGCTTGGTCTTTCCTCTCCCTGGTTTACTGGGGACTGAGCTATCAACTGAGTCCCCAGGCATCTGACGTGAAAACGGGAGACTAACTCCATCAAAAGTTCAATTAATCTGAATTTTGCTCCTGTAGTTCCAGTTACCCTAGCTTCAAACACAGACTCAGCCTGGACGCTCAAAATGCAGCGGACAATGGTTCCTACAAATAGGCTAACCATTTAGCTTTGAAGAGATGTCACAAATTTATTAGCTTTCTTAACTAAAAGATGGATCCCCCTGATTTTGTTTACTTACTTGAAAGGTGATGAGATGGCAAAACCCCTAAAGATTCTTCCCAGCTCACAAGCTCATGCTGCTGGGCTTGTTGTCACGATGGTGCTGTTCTGGGAAGCGTATCTTGTCTGAGCAGATGCTAGTGATTCGGTCCGGGCAGGGAGATGTCCAGGCACAGAGAAGTGCACAGTTGGAGCAAAGGTAGCCAATCCGAGCACCTAGAGAAAGTAGAGCTCAGACTGCCCCCCAGAAGCTCTGACAGCCTCCCATGAAGGAGAGGGAGTTTAGGACCATTCTATCCAGTACAAATCAGGAAATACAGTAATGGTCTCAATGTCAATCCGTTGAAAGCGGTTTGCCCTCTACACGGGGACTAGAAAAACTGCTTGGGGAAATTCAAAAGGTTGGCCCTGTTGTCGTCTTGGGAAGGAGGGCCTGACCCCAAGACTGGGCTCAATCTGTAATCAGTGGACTATTTCTAAAGGGAAAATTAACTCAGGCGACATTGCTTGGTGTGAGTCACCAAGACGAAGCTGCGGCTGGCCTTCTACAAACCCAGCAGGACCCCCTTTGTCAGCAAGCTTGTCCTAATTGCATTATTGAGCGCTGCGTCAGGCTCTCCTGTCCTGAGCAGCAGACCAGCACTCCAGCCACGAGGAAGGAGCAGCCCCTGCATTCTCAAGATTCATGGAGCATGGTGGCCGGGAAATGCAAGCCTGCACTGCCATCGGTAACAATGGCTCGTATTCATCAAGCGCAAACTTAATGAATTAAATACTTAGCACTCAGTGCCTCTTTAATTCTCCCAATAATCCCTGAGGTGTATGTATCCTTATCCTCATTTTCCATAGGAGGAACTAAAGGTCAGAAGGCTTCAAATGCCCAAGGTAACATAATTAGAAGCAGGGCTAGGATTCAAGTTGGGAGAGTTTAATCTCAAGTCTATTACACCGTGCTAGGACACCGTGCTCCGCTGTAATCTGGATTGGGCCAATAAAATCAACACTTGAAAAGAGAATTTTGCTTTATTTCTTAATGCATATGGAAGCACAACTTGGCACGAAAAGCAGAAAAACACAAACAGGTAACAAGAATAAAACAAACAAACAATGCCATGCCACCAGAAATGACGTAGGTGATTAGTGCTTTCAGATTTCAAACAGACGGTATCATGCTGCACGTACTATATTTTGACCTGTCAAGCCATGACCTGTTAGACCATGACATCCATATTCACGTGCAATGTGATGGAGGATTCAGCTTGCTTCTGAAGTGAACAGGGTAGATCCCCTGAGCAGCGAGCAACATGGAAACACAAGTCTCAGAACAATGCATGTACCATAATCCCTTGAGAAAGGTGCAGGAACAAGTGGCGGGGGAGCTGCATATCAAATGGTAAACAATAGTTACCTTTTTGGGGTGAGATGGGGTGGAAGGGAGCAGGGGTGGTGGTTTTTAGTTGTTATCCATAGTCTTCTGTATTGTTTGAATACACTACATCCCCATATTAATTTTATAATTAAAAATTGCGATTTAAAACTAACCATGTTGAAGTCGATTGACGGAAAAAGCAAAAGTATTTCGAGGGAGCAGGGAACAGGGGGCACAGTGACAAAAGAACAGAAAAAGGAATAGAGTCAAAAAGGAGGCGATTGGAGACGGGTTTCCGTGGGCTACAATATACCCCCCCCCCGCCCCAGCAACAGCTCTGCTCTGTCGGAACTTTTTGAATTTGTGGAATTCAAAGGATGATCCGAGAATCCAAGAGAACCAGGATGGAGAAGCATCTTTCACAAGCCTGATCTAAGCTCCTTTGCAGGGTGCCCATCTGGGGCCCTCTCCCTGGCCCCTTTCACGTTGGAGAGAGGAGGGAAACAGCAAGAAGCTGGTTCGAGCAGCCATGGGGTCCTGGGAGGACGATGCCAAGAACTCCCGCTTCTCCATCGGCTCGCTGGCACAGAGAGCGACCCGCACCTGGGCGCCAGATGTGTGCACACACGTACGTGTGCCACTGCCGATCCATCTGTGGCTCAAGACGCAGGCTTGGCTTTTGAGCACGGAAAGGAGATAGATTCATTACAAAGTACAGGATAAGAAGTTCCAGAGCTGGAGTGTGAACAGACAAAGGTTCTCTGTTCCTTGCTCTCCTTTCATCTTATCTTTTGGGGCCTCTCGGATATTTGGTGACAACTGCACTTGTAACAGTATCTGGATTTTACCTCCACTCTGTTTCGATAATTTGTTTAGATGCTGCTTTCCTGCATATACGGAGTCTTCTGAAACATCACAGGTTTTTTCAGTGAGATGGAAGGAGAAAAGAGATAGTATGTACAAGGCAAGAAATGATGGTTTTGCTTTGTTTCTCATTAAATTGCATGCCACTGTTGAGTTCAAACTCGTTTTGTGTGCAGAGAGGGGTTTAAAATATGGATTGCTGGGGCACCTGGGGGGTGCAGTTGGTTAAGCGTTTGACTCGTAGGGTCGGCTCAGGTCCTGATCTCAGGATGGCAAGATCTAGCCCCATGTGGGGCTCTGCACTCAGCGGGAAGTCTGCTTCTCGCCCTCTCTCTCTTTCTCTCTCTCTCTCTCCTGCTGCCCCTCACCACCCATGGAAGTGTCGAGCACCCTTGCAAGGCTAAGATTCTGGGAATTCATCTTCTCCATTTTTCCTCTTAGGAAATACTAACTTGCAATGCCATTTGTTATGCTGAGAAAAGGCAAAAGATTTCTTCACAGTAAGAGCAGCAAATCGCTTGGTGGTAATTATTCTAGAAAGTCATTTAGGCTCTATTCCAAATGTGTCTTAACTATATTGTAACTACCATCCTTCAGGCTGGGCTATGGAGATATTCAGAGAAGCACACAATTCTTTCAACTGAGCTCTTTCACATGGGAGCCCAAAGATATATACGCCCTCCAGGTTACTGGGGTTTTACATTTTTTTTTTCTTGAGCATCTTAAAATATATTATCATCTTCCCTGAAGTCCTTCTCCATTGAATTTGATATCAAAGAGCATGGAAAAGAAAACCAGCTTTGCCTTTTGCAGTTAACCATACTTGATCATCCTGTGACACAGTAATCTCAACAACCTCATTAAATTGGGCTGGTAATTTTTTTTTTTTTAAAGGAGGTTCTTTTTTTTTTTTTTAAGATTTTATTTATTTATTTGACAGAGGGAGAGAGACAGCCAGCGAGAGAGGGAACACAAGCAGGGGGAGTGGGAGGGGGAGAAGCAGGCTCCCAGTAGGGAGCCCGATGCGGGGCTCCATCCCAGGACCCTGGGATCACACTCTGAGCCAAAGGCAGACGCTTAAGGACTGAGCCACCCAGGCGCCCCTGGGCTGGTATATGAATCCCTCTCTGACAGGTGACCTGACTGAGGGGCTCTGTGTAGGGGAGGGAGGGCCCTCGCTGCTGTGAGAGCGTACCCTCTTCCTTTGGAGGGTCATTGTCCTTTGCCGTGTACCATCCATGTGGATCGGAAACCATTCCTTGTGTGAATGGCCTACTTCATCCCGGTCTTCTACATGTTTTTCTTCAGGACAGGGTTTTTGTTGTTGTTGTTGTTGTTTTTAAACTTTAGTACAGGGGTGCCTGGATGGCTCAGTTGGTGAAGCGTCTGCCTTCGACTCGGGTCATGATCTCAGGGTCACGGGATCGAGCCTCAAGCCTGGCTCCCTGCTCATCGGGGTGTCTGCTTCTCCCTCTGCCTCTGCTGCTCCCCCTGCTTGTGCTCTTTCTCTCTCTCTCTCAAGTAAATAAAATCTTAAAAAAAAAAAAACTGTACTACAATATACATAACATAAAATTTACCATTTTAACCATTTTTTTAAAGAGATTTTATTTTTGGGGCACCTGGGTGGCACAGCGGTTAAGCATCTGCCTTCGGCTCAGGGCGTGATCCCGGCGTTATGGGATCGAGCCCCACATCAGGCTCCTCCGCTATGAGCCTGCTTCTTCCTCTCCCACTCCCCCTGCTTGTGTTCCCTCTCTCGCTGGCTGTCTCTATCTCTGTCAAATAAATAAATAAAATCTTTAAACAAAAAAAAAAGAGATTTTATTTTTAAGTAATCTCTACACCCAATGTGGAGCTTCAGCTCACAACCCCGAGATCAAGAGTCACAAGCTTTACCGACTGAGCCAGCCAGGGGCTCCCACCCTTTCAAACATCTGAAGTGTTCGGTTCAGTGGCATTAAGTAATCACCACTGCCATGCATATCCAGAACTTTTCATCATCTTAAGCTGAAACACTGTCCCCATTGAACACACTCTCCATTTCCCACACCCCTCCAACCCCGCTCACCTCATTCTACTTTCTGTCTCTACGAATTTGATTATTTTAGGAACCTCAGAGAAGTAGAATCATACACAATTTGTCTTTTTGGGTCTGGCTTCTTTTGTCTAACATACTATCCTTAAGGTTTATCCATGTTGTAGTATGTGTCAGAATCACATTTTTCTTTTCATTTTCTTTTATTTATTTATTTTTATTTATTTTTTTTATTTTAATGTTTTTTTATTATATTATGGTAGTCACCATACAGTACATCCCTGGTTTCTGATGTAAAGGTCGATGATTCATTAGTTGCAGAATCGCATTTTTCTAAGGCTGAATAATAGTCCATTGTTCGTATCTACCACATTGTGTTGATACATTCGTGTCTCGATGGACATGCGTGTGGTTTCCACATTTTGGCTATTGTCAATAATGCTACAGTGAACGCTGGTATATAGATATCTGCTGGAGTCCTGCTTTCCTTTCTTTGGGCTATACACCTAGAAGTGAATTCTGTATCCTATGATGAGCCTATGTTTAATTTTAGGAGGACCACCATATTGTTTTCCATAGTGGCTACACCAGTTTTTATGCTCTCACCAGGATTTGTGGAAGGGTTCCGATGTCTCCACATCCTGACCAAGGCTTGTTCTTCTCTAGAACTGTTTTGGTTTGGTTTTTTTGGAGAACAGCCATCCTAATAGGCGTTTAATGGTATCTCATTGTGATTTTGATTCGCATTTCCTTGATGAGGAGTGAGGTTGACCATCTCTTCATGTGCCTATTGGTCATTTGTATATCTTTGCTGAAATGTCTATTCAAGTCCTTTACCCATTCTGTAACGGGGTTATTTGTAATGAGGTTACTTTGTAATGGAGTTACTTGTTTTGTTTGGAGTTCTTAGGTATTCTGAATATTAATTCCTTATCAGGGATTTGCAAATGTTTTCTTCCATTCTGTGGGTTGCCTTTTCACTTTCTTAATAGTGTCCTTTGATGCACAAAAGGTTTTAATTTTGGTGAATTCCAAACTTACCTATTTTTGCTTTTGTTGCCTGGGCTTTTGGTGTTCTATCCAATAAATCATTGCCAAATCCAATGTCATGAAGTTTCCCCCTATGTTTTTTTTTTTTTTTAAAAAATTTTATAGTTTCAGCTCTTATGTTTAGGTCTTTGATCCATTTTCAGCTAACCTTTGTATATGGTGTGAGATAAGGATTCAACTTCACTCATTTATTGCATGTGGATACTGATCTAATGCTGCATGAAATACTATTTTAAATAACATTTCCTGCTTTCTTGGGCATTCTCCAGGCAACTTACAACCTTGGTGACTTATTTGGCACCATTCAGATTTCTAGCTTATGCTCTTTCTCACCATGACAGGTAGTGGTAGACGATGGAGCTAAGGTCCTAAAGGGTTGCTGTCTGTATGAACTCTTATGTAGACAACGTCCAACTCCAGAACCTCTTAATAATCACACAGTATATCCTTGGAGGACAAGAATCCAAGTCTTCTCTGCATTTTTTCAAATCTCTTTCAAGCATAGTGAATACAATTATAATTAGTTGCAATTGGTTTAATTGACCTGACCATGAGCTTTTTCAATAGCATGCATCGCACTGAATTGCAAACGTTGATTTATGTCTATCATCCCATGACAGTGTAAATTTGTAATTTTCACTGTCTAACACAGTGCCTGGCACTGACATTTATTAATCAAAACCGCACCAATGGCTCAATCTCTTCTTTTCTTCAAAGCCATATTAAAGTGCATAGGCAAAAGATGAGCAGTAAAATCTCATTTTAATTACAGCACCATCTTAACTTCATTGCTAGCTTTATACAGTGAAGGATAATGATGATGTGGCTTTGAGTGACATTTATTAGATTTTCATAGACTTTCCAAGTTGAGCATTTGTGGCTTCATTAGAAGGGGAAAGGAGCCAACCATGACAAATCCTAACTCCCACATATTCCTCAAAAAAAAAAAAAAAAAAAAATTTTTTAGGATAAAAGTCTTAAATTCAGCAGCCAAATAATGACTTTTCAAAAAAAATTCTCTAACAAAATGATGGTATTCATAGAAGTGATATTACAGGAATGTAACATTCTTACCGTGGTTCTGAATATGTGAATTAAAAAAAATGCTGTATATTTTCACCTAAAACAAATGCCTGATTTTCACATGGCTCACATTTTCTCTAAATGGGAAATATATGAACATTTCTGTCTTTTAATTGCTGCGCCAGAATCAGGGCCACTAAACTAATCTATTTTAGACGTCACCTAAGACCAGATTTATTTGAATAGGGTATTTTTAACTTTAATTTTAAGAATTTCCAAAGCTCTATTTGGTCAGCTCCGTTCCATATAATTATTTTCTTCTCCTTCGGAAATCTCACATATCACATCAGGTTAACAGAGATAAATAAAAAGCCTGAGCAAGTGACTGGTTAGTAGATATTCTGCTTCCTGACAGCATTTTGGGACCTGATTCTAGAACAAGCTTTGCCTCTCCAGATCTCTCGCTTAGGTGAAATGGGACTCCATTGAATCCATGAATATTCACATATTCAGTAGAAAGTAAATCTAATGCCTGAAAAGAGGATGAGACATCTTATCCCACTGAGCTGGTTCCCTTTGGTTCATCTCCCTCCCCATTACTATCCATGGCTGAGTTATATTTAATTGAAGGATAATTTGAAGGATAGAAAATAAGGTGTGATTTGGGGTTACCCCAGCCAATAATAACATTTGCTTTTCCACCTAGACCAAAGAGCCTGTCCTAGTGGCTGTCTCCGCGGTGTCAGGGGCTACAGGGCACACTGCCTTTTTTCCCCCCCAGCTTTCCTGGCCCTGACCACACCCCCCAATTTAAGGAGGCAGCTCTATTAGAAACATTATGGTCTTTGCATCCTCTCTAGCCATCGAGCGGAGGATTCCCGCAGGTAGTTGGAAAGAGACCACAGACATTGAGGGAAGCTCACTCAGGACCTTTTCTTCACCCAGGCTCTCCGGCAAAGTAGTAAGTGAAGTGTGAGTTTCTGCTTAAAACTTTGCTATTTTCCTTCCCCCCCTCCGCTTTTTTTTGTTGTTGTTGTTGTTTCATTCTGGGGAATTAAACAATAAATTGATGGGGACTTTCAGGATACAGGCGGGTTTTCTCTTTCTCTTTTCTCATTTTTCTATATTTCCCATTCAATTACTTAATAACAATTTTCAAAAATACTTCTTAACATTCTTAAAATAGTCTGAAATCAAGAGTGTTTCACTCTTTTCCCTGCTTTATAAAAGCAAAATCACACACGTTTTCGAGACTCGCAGATTACTTGTCAGAAACTCTGAATTTTCCTCGCATATTGGAGCAGATCCAAAGAAATAAAGCTGTAGTTAAACATAGAAATTCCTTTTTTTCTCTTTCACTCCTAGCAAGCCTATTGCTTTCCTTTTTTTTTTCTTTTCTTTTTTTTTTTCCTAGCAGCTTAATGAATTTTTATAGAGAGGAAATTGCTACAGGTTTGAATCTTGCAAGCCAAACTAGCCAGATTGCATTGGGGTTTTTTGGTATTTTTTTGGGTGCTTTTCCCGGTTTTGTGACTCCGAGTTCTCCAATATTCTACCTGTTTTGGGGGCTGTAGCTGAGACAGGGAGAGTTTCAAAGTCAAGGGGGGTATTTCTTCTCCTCCGCACAGAGCCGGACTTCAGCGGCGCTGGTACAGAAGGGGGGGGGTGGGGTGGGGTGTGGATGGCCATTCCCCTCCATTCGGTGATTTTATCCTGCAATGCCACTTCGTGGCTTCTCATCTGCTGTTAACAAGCCCCTGTTATCCCAGCTTTTCAAGTCATGTTATTCGTGGACGAACTGTTTGACAAGATTCTGGGTTATTGAGATCAAGGCATTCATTTGGGGGCGCCTGGGTGGCGCAGTCGTTAAGCGTCTGCCTTCGGCTCAGGGCGTGATNTAGCTTTTCCTGACTGCCTTTTGGGTGAGTTTTTTTTTTTTTTTAAACCATTTCCCCACTTCTTTCATACCATTGCTGGGCAACTGAAAAGACAGATATCGGCTAAACAACAGGAAAAACAGATTCTAAAATACTTCTGGCAGTTCATTTGATTTGTANGGCATTCATTTGTAGCTTTTCCTGACTGCCTTTTGGGTGAGTTTTTTTTTTTTTTAAACCATTTCCCCACTTCTTTCATACCATTGCTGGGCAACTGAAAAGACAGATATCGGCTAAACAACAGGAAAAACAGATTCTAAAATACTTCTGGCAGTTCATTTGATTTGTAAAATGACTGACCTTTTGACTCTTCATCGGTTGTGGCTCTGGATTGCGCTGTCTCCTTTTTATCTGAAGAGAAAACCCTTCGCTTCTGCAGGCAGGGGCGATGCGTGGAGGGGTTGCGGGGTGGCCACTGTTGCTGTTGAGATCCTTATTTACCTGTTGTTCCTGAATGGAGGGAAGGGACAGCTAATGAGTTAATGTCTGCAAAGTGCTTTGAAGATGAAAAGCCCTTTTCATGTGTTCAGTATTGTAGTTATTAATATTAATATTTGAAGAAGCATGCTGCTTCTAATTGTGAATCAACAACTTCTATCCTTGCCAACTCAGTAGTGAAAAAACAAACAGTCAAAGCAGCCTCACAGCCTCTTCCGTCCTCGTTCCGCTGCTGTGGAGGAGGGAGGCAGGAGTCTGATTACAGACAGGGCATCTTCGCCTTCCAGGCTCCTTACACCGACGTGCTGATGAGTAGAGGTGCCAAGAGGTCCAAGGGTAGAGCCTGGAAGAAGTTGGGTAAAAGGTGTCACCCTTCAACACCTGGTCATCAATGACCCTGGAGCACTGCTTGAGAAAGCATGGGCCTGGGCCAATTGCCTGCCTCAGATTATAATCAAGTTCAAAGGCAAGCAGGGTCAGAACTGGAACCAGGGCTGGATTTGGCCGTGGAGAAAGTGGATGTGCATTTGGGTCCCATTAGGCTTGGCTTGGTACTGAGAACAGGTATTTAACCGGACTGTTCCTAAAATATGAATGATGATTTGTGCCCTACTTACTCCAGAAAGATAAGAGAATAGGAGTAAACCGCATAAAGAGTAAAAGTGCCAATCCTGTTGAGGGATGGTCCGAAGTCATATGGTAACAAATCGGGGTTGTGGGTGCAGGTCCCTAGACAGACAAATGGTAGGAAAACAACTGATTAGCCCTGACGTTCCTCTCTTTGATTACACCCAGAGCCTCAGTGTACAACCCAGTTTCTCACCAATAATTCCCATTCTGCCGGACCTCCTGATTTTATTTATTGATGAACAGATCTGTTTTCCTCAGTAACTCTCCTTTTCTAATTACCCATTGAAAATTCCCATTTCTGCATCAAGCAGCAGAAGAAAGGTTTACATCCCAGAAGCTGGCACCCCCCCATCCCCTGCTTTCTTTTTTTCTATATGGAAATTAAGAAGTATTTAATATTTGAGCAAACTAAATGTGGTATGCAGCAATTCAGTGGCATTGGAGGCAAATTTTGTGAGTATTCAATCCTAGGGAAACTCAAATATGAAAACAAATCATTTTATGTTTCTTCATCTCCCTTGTCCCTGCTCTACTGAAAGTGTAGCTTTCGGGAACTCCACCTTTTAATCTTGGTGATTCTCTGGGTATCACACCTGGTTGCCTCCACTTTACCCACGGGAGGATAATAATTCCTGATATTTATCGAGCACTTAGAATGCTCCGGGGTCCTTACCGAGGGCTTTGCACAGAATACTTCATTTAACCCACATTGAAGTATTTGAGGTGGACACTCTTGTTATTCCCATTTAACAGATGAAGACACTGAGGCTTGGTAATATGACCAGTTTAGAGGTGGGACCTGATTAGAACCAAGGGGCTGTGAGTCCAGATCTTGGGGCTGGCATTGGATCTCAAAGGAACCTTCGTAGCTTTCAGATACTTACATGAGTTTAGGCTGGATTCTTCTGCATTGACTCATGATTTGCTCTTATTTGGGAGAATAGTGTGGAATAGGCCTCTTTTCCAAAGGGGGATCTGCGGATCAACTATTCATTGTCAGAAAGACACTGACTGTGTAGAAAAGTTACAAGGTCTAATTGACCAGATCAGCATCTCTCTCCTCCAGTGTCTCTTGTGGCAAATATCGATTGAATTTCTGTGCTGTCCCCAGCCTTGTGTTGGGTGATATGACAGATTCAGAAGGAATAATAATGGAAGTTCCATTTCTAAGATGAGCATAGTTTTATTTTAGAACGCAAGATCTTACCGAAAAGAGGTTGAAAATAAAAAACAACCTAAGTGCTCAGCTATGTGACACCGTCTACGCATTAAACGTTTTGGGACTTTAGATAGCAAGAAAACATGTCTAGAGCAGGGAGTGAAATCTATTTCTGATCAATTTTGTTTCTCACAGAAGAGGATAGATTTGCTATTCCAGTTGACCAAGGGCTGCTGCTGTCTCAAGAACTTAGAGGAGAAGGCTGGGATAGTACTTACTAGAAAGAGAGTCAAGAAGCAACCTCTTAGGGAAGATGTCAAGAAAATATTCTCAATGGGGGAAATAAAATCTAGAAATTTTCAAGCAATATGGAAAAATAGAAACCCCCAGAATT
This sequence comes from Ailuropoda melanoleuca, assembly GCF_002007445.2. Taxonomy (NCBI): domain Eukaryota; kingdom Metazoa; phylum Chordata; class Mammalia; order Carnivora; family Ursidae; genus Ailuropoda; species Ailuropoda melanoleuca. The sequence goes on along the minus strand of NC_048225.1, from coordinate 23,549,960 downwards.
TTAGCCTTTTTTTTTTTAAAGATTTTATTTATTTACTTGACAGAGATAGAGACAGCCAGCGAGAGAGGGAACACAAGCAAGGGGAGTGGGAGAGGAAGAAGCAGGCTCATAGCACAGGAGCCTGATGTGGGGGCTCGATCCCATAACGCCGGGATCACGCCCTGAGCCGAAGGCAGATGCCCAACCGCTGTGCCACCCAGGCGCCCCAGAATTTTAGCCTTTATAGCATTTAAATTTTTTTGAACTTAAGTCATACCCGATGCATCAGAAGTTGCAAAACCACAAATCAGAGAGTTTCCAAAGGTTTTAGGTTGTTTGAAATTGTGAAAAATAGAATGCAGATTATTTTCCTTGATCATCTTTTGGTGCCCCCAGTGATCTTTAATCCAAAAGGCTTCCTGTCAATGGGGAGAGAACAGCAATGCCAGTTTCTTGGCTTTATAGGCTAAGGAAGTAACACCACAGGCTCTCAGGAAAGGCACGGATCCTTGTCCGATGGAGCCATCGTCGGGCACGTGGCTTGAGAGACTCGGACAGGTCCTGAGCGGCACGTCCCCCTGGCCAGGCTTGTAGTGTAGCTAAGATGATAAACTTCCACTCAGCCTGTGCCTCAGGTGTCTTCTTGCCTGGTCCTCAGTGGGCTCTGCCTCCTGGACGCCTGCCTTGTCGAAGTCGCTCCTGACCTTAACCAGGTCTGCCCAGCCGCTTCCTTGCTCCCCCAGGTGAGGTCTTCTGAGCTACAGCATCAGCATCACGTGGGATCTTGTTGGAAATGCAGATTGTCCGGCTGTACCTGGGACCTGCTGACTTGGGCTTTGCATTGTAACAATTCCCAGGTGATTCCTATGCAAATCAGTTGGGGAAGCTCGGCTGGAAGGACAAAAAGCCAAACCACACGAAAAATGAAAAACACGAACAAACAAAAACTCCTGCGGTATTTTCTGTAGCAGCTTACTACTTCCTCATGTTTGTATGAGCCGCTAGAATGTTACTCCACAGAAGATAGACATTTATATCAAAAAGGTGTTGGTTTCACTCGAGAGGCTACAATATTGCTCCCTTTGTGCCATGCGGGTCTTTCAATGAGTTTGCTCCTCCCTGGAAGAAAAATGCTTACTTCTTGGTTTTATGCATAACAATGGTACAAATAGATTACCATTCAACAGAAATTGTGGCTCTTTTCTCCAGCGAAATTCTTAACTAATGCCTACTCCACCTCTGCTTATATGGAAGGGAATCCTTTTCCGATTATTTAAATGCAAGTCCTTTAGAAAAAGAGACAAGGGATTTAGGCCCTCTGGGTTCTCCTCTAAAACCTGACTGAAGAGCCTCTACTGCTTGGGGCATTGGAAAGTAATAATTAATAATAAAAAAAAAACTATGAATGCGTGAGTGCTTACTAATACCAGGCGCTGTGACAAAATAGAAATAAATAAGAACCACTATTTGTGGACCGTTTTATCATGTGTAAAGCACTCTGCTAAGCACGTTTATTTTATCCAACCCTCCTCAGGGATCCTTGAAAGGATGGGTATTATTACCTTCAATTTATAGTTGAGGAAACGAAGATTTTGCGAGGTTAAGGAACTCGCTGGTGGCCATATGTTCCGTAAGGAGCTGCGGGTTCACCCACAGTCTGTAACTCTTTATTGTTGATCAACGCTTACCCTCTTTGAGCCCTGCATATTCAAACAAAAAAATGGTGGGTGTGATGGATCTTTTCCAATGCCAAAATTGACTGAATTTGCAAAATCCCTCTTTCAATCAGAAGGGCAGCAAGCTGTTTAATATTATATTCAGAAATTTGAACCTTACAATTTGGGCAGTAAAACAAATGATAACAACACCATGAAAATCACAATCGGACATAGTCCAAGATGTCGCTTGCTGAGTTTGAGAGATCTAAGGCAGCTGGTGTCCTTTGGTTCAGTTTGAAAAGGGCATTATTCAAATCTATCCTGTTCCCCTTTCATGTTCTCTTAGCATCTACCTCTGTTCATGATGTCTTTGAGTTTTGTTGAGGGCTTCTTAGGAGCCAAAACCATGTCTAAATTCTAGATTATATCCAACGTGCTCCACACGCTGTGAGTGGAAAAGTAATTATTTAAAATTCTAGGCTCTTTAGGGATTTCTTTGGCAGCATCCACCGGGTTAGAGGTGACATTTTTAGTCTTGCAGATCTTCTTTGGATTTGACTTGGCCAAGAATCTCATATACCATGACCTCCGCTCTATCCGTCATTGTGAAGTAGAAAGTAGTTCATGTCATTTCTCTAGCTCACTCTTTTTTTTGCTTCTAGTTTCTTAGTAAAAAACAATTTTAATATATCTATTCAGTTATTCACAGATAACTACGATGTGCATGGTGGCCAACTGTGATCATTGGCCGAATTTCATGGTTAAATATAGGATTTGAGGAATGACATTGGGAGACGAGGCTGTGGGCACTTTTACTGTAAAACAGGGTACTGAATGTTACCTTCGGTCTTCCCGAGGACGCTCCCACATGAAGCCCGATTGACTAGAAAAAGGAGAGTGGTAGTTTCTGCTAAGTTTCAGAGACCAGGATTGACATCATGGTCATAAAATGCCTCTCATTTAAGAGCAGGCAGGTTTTAATCTATTCTCTTGATGTTTACGAGAAAAAACTCCATTCTGCCCACTGTTCACAATACCATTCCAGCAGTGTGACTGGGAAGGATTTGTTTCCATGAGGAGGAAACATAAAATAGTCTACAAGGCACTCCTTATTTCCTAATTGCTATGGTACAGCAGACTAAAACCATCTTATAGTCTCTCTCTTTTTCAGGACATATTAACGACTGACTCCTTGAGGAAGGGCAAAACAATATACTCTTGTAATAGTATGATAACATGAGTGTATTTTTAGTCTTCCAAGAAAGATTGGTTGAGCTATGTCAATTCATACAGAACTCGAAAGTATTATGCTGAGTTAGGAGCTGGGGGTGGTTTAGAGAAATAGGAGATGGCTGTGAGTCATGTTCAGGCCTCTATCAAGTAAGGCTTGGAGTACTAATTATCAGTGAAGCGGGGGAGAAGTAAGACTGTGATGTGAGCTGTATGCTGAGGGGCTGCTTTGTGAATTTAGGGAAGGTGGCGCGTTTAGTGTGAGACACAGAAGGCAATAGCACGTAAATCAGAAAACTGCCTTTATGGGTCAGGGCTGGCCGCTTAAAATAAGAAGGAATGTTTACTGCTGTAATGTTAAAATACCCAGTCAAGAAAACGAAGTTCTTAGAGATTTAGGAGCAAGGAAGAGAAACCATCTCCAATTCTTCGAACCATTTCTCTTTTCTCCTTATTGCAACCGCAACGTTTCCTTGGGAAACTATCTAAATACGCTTAAATTTGAGTTCTTGGGGGAATTGAACTTGCTAGCTTTTGTTACACTGCCAGATCAAAGGAGAGATCTACTAAAATGACTGGAAAAATACCAATGAACTACTCATGAGAGTTAAGAGAGAAAATGATACAGTAGATAAGCTCGCCAATCTGGCACATTCCGTGGTTTAGAGAAAAATATGATTTTGGGGCGCCTGGGTGGCTCAGTTGGTTAAGCGTCTGCCTTTGGCTCAGGTCGTGATCCTGGGGTCCCTGGATGGAGCCCTGTGTCTGGCTTCCTGCTCAGTGGGGAGTCTGCTTCTGCCTGCCCCCATCACCCCTCACTCCTGTTCTCTTGCTCACTGTCTTTCGAATAAATAAATAAAATCTTAAAAAAAAGAAAAATATGATTCTGCTTGTAGTTAACATTAAAGAAGTCTAACCTTAGTCTTGCATATGGACGGACATCATCACAGGTAACGGATCTTGTTTTTTTTTTTTTTTGAGATATCTTCACTTTCTTGGATATACTCAGACCGTGAGACATACTGTTGCACGTTCTAACTCTATTTCATGGACAGGTTCTTTCATTCGGTCAACGAACGTGTTGCTTATATACTATGTAGCATATAAAAAGGCAGCCCGTACTCTCAAGCAACTCAGGATTCAGGAGCAGAAACAGACATCTATACAGGAAGTACTCTGAACCAAATACCAAATACCAAACTAGGCATATTGTTACAGTGAGTCCCATAGAGGAGGGTCGAGGCTGTCCATCTAACTGCCTAAGAGGTTCAGGGAAAGCTTCCCAAAAGAGGTAATGCTCACTCTGAGTCTTTAAAAACAGATTTTCATGGCATTCATAAAGAGGCTCCAACTATTCATGGGAGAGTCAAGGTGTGGCCTTGATGACATGGATGGCAATGTCTTTGGTTTGGCAAAGGTTCTGTCATTTTTCTTTGAATGGGTAGTCCTTTTGGAAGTCAAATTCTTTTTCTGCTGCATTCTAGGCCAAAAGTGTTCTTTTTAATACAAATTAATGAGAATCCTAAATTCTTGATATTAGGAGAAATCCTAGTTGCAAATCTATTTAACTTTTGCATAGCAAATTATCTACATTATCTATATGTCATAGCTTTATTCCAAAGTTGAATCTTCCATGTGCCATCTTTATACCTAGCATAGATTGTGGCCATGATTTCTGACCTATGAAGTTAGCAGGAAGACTGGAGGGTAAGGTCAAAGTTAGAACACAATGCTGTTGTTGGTGGCTGCATAATTTTTTTGGCTTCTCTATTATGGAAGGCAGTTTGTACACATTCTTTGTCCCAACAATACCACTTGCAGGTATTGAATGACAAGAGTAAATATTTTAGGGACTTTTAGCATGACAAGGAATTGGGGACAAATTAATTATACAGTAATAAGAGGCTCATTAAGAAAAGCATAATGCATACATAGATTATAATATTCGACAGCCATAAACTTTGGAATGTAGAGTTTTACTTCTTGACGTAGAAAAAGGTTCATAGCATGATGTCAAATGTCAATGGAAAAAGCAGATAACACAATAGCATGCAGAAAACTCTGTCATGAAGGTAAAATTATGATCATATGTATATATTATATCTACATTTGGAAAGACACATTAAAAAAGACCCAGAGGAACACTGAACAGAGTATTAGTACAATTACCTCTAGATGGTGGGATTTTGGGTGATCTTGGCATTCATTTTAGACATTTCTGTGTTTTTATTGTAATTTCTTCAATAGATACATATTATTTTGCCAAAAACAATCATTTTCAAAAGAAAAAAAAACGCATTTAAGTGTAGTTTGCTATTTCCCTAAAGGCATAGTGTTTCCTTGAAGAGCACATAGCCCAAAATGAAAAACACTGATATCACAGTGCTGGTGTAGAAAGGCAGCCAAGCAGGGGCAGAGTTGATGTGAACTGGATTCAGCCTTCACGAAGGCCTCGTCTCTTTGGGATTTCCTACTCCTGCTGCCTTGGCCTCATAGACCCCAGCTACTCCCCACCCTCTCTGCACTCTGGGCATCCCTCACCCTGCCCTGGACGGTTCTGGGTGAAAGGCAGCGTCAGCCTGCAGGTCAGGCCCAGTCACTAGGCTTGTGGAGGGTGGAAAGATCCAGACGCGGTCCGTGGGTAGCACGCTCTACGAAGACTAGAGCTCTCCCCACAGTCCTACAGAAAACTGTTCAAAGTCCATTACTGGACAGATACACCACATAAACCAAATGGTTGTCTTTTTTGTCCTCTGCACGGATTGAGCATTTTTATCAGAAAATTGAGCAGAGCGAGGAGAGAGAGAAGCCCAGGAGAAGGTGGCTGAAGACCTGGAGTCCGATCTCAGCCTGGCTGGTTTGCAGCATTGCCTGTGTGTTTCTCCTCATCTGAAAAAAGAAAGGGGCTTAAGTGAGTTAAAGGGCATGTACATGTTTTCTAACTTAACTCCTAGAGCCAGCAAGTATCTGTGTGCCCATCTCCTACCAGCACTGGTGTGGGACCCGGGGTACAGATGAAGATGCAGACGAACTCCTTAAGTTCTAACGGGGTAAGAGCTGGTGAGACGATCAACAAGCAGCGAAGTGTCATATGGGCTGGTGGAAAACGCTTCTGTGATAAGGCGACATTAACAGTGACCGCTTAGAAATGGATCATGCAACAAACCTATTCTTTCTTTTTTTTTTAAGATTTTATTTATTTATTTGACAGATTGAGAGAGAGAGGGAGAACACAAGCAGGGGGAACAATGAAGGGAGAGGGAGAAGCAGACTCCGCTGAACAGGGAGCCTAATCCCAGGACCCTGGGATCATGAGCTGAGCCGAAGTCAGATGCTTAACCGACAGAGCCACCCAGGCACCTCTTTCTTTCTTTCTTTCTTTCTTTCTTTCTTTCTTTCTTTCTTTCTTTCTTTCTTTCTTCCTTCCTTCCTTCCTTCCTTCCTTCCTTCCTTCCTTTTTTTATTTGTTTATTTGAGAGATAGAGTGTGTGTGCAAGGGGCAGGGGGAGAGGGGCAGAGAGACGGGGAGAGGGGAAGCAGCCTCTGCTGAGTCGGGAGCCCTGACTCCCGGGGCCCAATCGCAAAACCCCAAGATCACGAGGAGGACCTGAGCCGAATTCAAGATTCCAACACTCGACCGATTGAGCCACCCAGACACCCCCACACCCATTATTTCAAGTGGATCTTTATTCGGATCTGCAATCTATTCAGATTCTCTGATTTGAGAATCAAATAACATCTGATGCGCTTTACATTTTCTGTCCTGTGAGACCAAGTCATTCTTTCATTCACTAATTAAAAAAAAAAAAATTCTCTTATGCCCCCTAGTCTGTCTTAAAGTCTGGAGATACGAAGATGAAAAAGGCATAGTGCCTGCCTTCAAACAGCTCAGAGTTGAGCGGGAGAGGCAAATAGAAACAGATGTTTACAGACCTGTGCACTCCGCACAGTGACAGAAACACACGGGGAGCACTGCACAAGGGCAGCTAGCCTGGGCTGGGGTGCAGGGTAGGGCAGCAGGGCTTCCTGGCTGTGAGAGCTCCTGAGGAGAGCCTCAAGGCCAGAGGAGAAGTGGGTAGATGACTGAGAAGCAGGAGGACAAGGGGGCATTTCTATCAGAGGGCATCACATGAGAAGGGCAGGGACGGGAGGACTGACCCCAGGAGCTTAGGGAACAGAAGTTCCAAGATACAGGAGCAGAGGCTCAGTGGTCTGTGGGGAGCATGAGGCCCAAGAGATGGGAGCACTGCCCCTGGAGGCCAGGCCAGGATCCTGAGGATAAAGCCACCTCGGACACATTCATCTGCTACTCGGCCATTGCTGGTCCCCTTCGAGAGAAATGAGCTCCATTCTTCACAACTCTGTTATCAGGTGTTCATGTCGTTTCTACGTTCTGACAGGCCTATGGACGCTTCTAGGCTAGGGAGTAAATCTTACATCACACAGTTGTTTTGTATTTAGGTAATAAACGTTTATAATGCCAAGACCAAAAAAAAAAAGTTGGTCCAGCTGATGTTTAATGTTATGTGGGAGGGAATTCTCTTTGGCCAACATGTCAGAAGAAAAAAAAAAAGTATCACCCAGACACTCCTTTTGCTTTTCCTGAAAGGGTTTATGTCCCAAGCAGCTGTTCTGTGTCACAATCTACAAGTGGAAAAAGGGTGAGTTCTTTTTTTCTTTCTCCAAAAAATAATACAGCAGTCATCCATTTCTGTCCCAGAGTTATTTCCTGAGATGAGAGCCCTTGAGTGCCCTGGCAACTCCCTCTTTCCAGCTTCCTCCCTGGGCGAAGGGCTTTTCCCCAAGGGAAGTGTCATTCATCTAACCTAGCCGCAGGAACACAGCCCCGCACTGAATACGCCATATGTGGGGCCATAGGTTTCCTCCCTCACTCTGTCAGTTGGAAAGAGAAAACATATTTCCACTGAACCTTTCCCTAAGCTATGTTGCTCCGAAGAGTGTTGTCTGGCTGGCCGACTGAAACTCTTAATGCCCTTGAGCTGGGCTTCAGGACAAGGCTGCCACTTGCAAAAGTCCTTTTTCTTACAAATATATAAACAAAACAGGAATTCAGAACAGGAAGGGTCTTTGCTGCTTGTGGGAGTATAGGGATGATTCATATGGCCACGTGATCACACCTCACACTGCGATCTTCCACGATTTCCCATTCCCCCTCACCCAGTCACTTCCGACTGCTTTTTTTTTTTTCTCTATGTTGTTGGTAAACTACTCATCACGTTATATTATAGTCATATGTAAGTCTGTCTTCTCCACTGCCTGGAGATAGAGACTGTCTTTCTCAGCGTTATTCTGAGTCAGAGAGAATGTAAGGTCCACGAGGTTGGGGATCTTTGGGACCAAGTGGGTCCCAAATGCTGGGAACAGTGCTTAGCACATACCAAGCACATAGGAGCTATTTACTGAATGCATAAGCAAGTTTCTAACAAAGGATGCCTTCACTGTGCTTGTTGCATGAAGGGTTGAGGTCTGTGATGACTCAGGGGGTCCGTGGGACTTTTTCAGAGGACATCGGAGGGCCGAATGGCCAGCACAAACAGTGCTCCCGTACCTGACATTTCCCAAAGGTATAGGTTGCCCTGCAGGGCCCTGAAGGGAAGACCAAATGTACCCTAGGGAATCTGATCATGGTTAATCCATTCTCAGGATGACACACTCCATGTTGTTAACTTGTTAGTCTCGTCCATGAATAGATCAAAAACTTTCAAGTGGGGATGTATAGCTTGATGGCGATTCATTAGGACTTTCACGTCCTATTTCAAGATTAAAGGTAAGGACTGTTTCGGTAGGAAGGGAACATTGAATTCATTGAGACTATCTTCACGATGTATGGTCAGGACCAGTCCTCATTGACCTATGTTGTACGTACCTTATTCTTATTTCATGCTCAGTGCCCAGGGAAGTCTGATACGTGATCGCTGCTCATTATTTTGAGAAATAGGTGATATTAACGGGTACAGATTTTAACAATGTCCTTGGACCAGCCTACTTTGATCTTTGTCTCCTGTTCAGCTTCAGCACCGGCAGTTCTTAAGGGGCCATTTTGCTGCAACGGAGATCAATTCCCCCTAAAAAACAAGAAAACAAGCACCTTGATTAACAAAGCCTAGTTACCCTTAGTTATATTATTTTTAAAAATTAATATTATTTTGTCTACATCTATTTTTGGAGAAAATGCATCGTAAGAAAAGTAAAATTTTAGTTAAAAACACGAAGCACAGTTCTGGGCTAAGGTATGTCTTTAGACGGGTTTTAGCTTACTGATCTCAACCATGCAATATTAGGCACTCTGTAATTGTAGTCCTTCGTCGGTATAATTTTATATTGCTGAGCTGGTTTAACTATATCATTTAAATACATTTCATAGGAAGGAAGATATGCTCATTGGCTGTCAACTGAATGAAGACAGTGAACCAAAAACCACAAATTGAACATAGAACATATAATACTCTTTTTTTTTTCTCAAAATGTGCCTGTGGCTTTACATATTCACAAGAATAAAGGAAAAGACAAATATGATCTGGAAACAGTCAAGTTAAAACTAAAAGGTCACTTTTTTTTTAAAGGTTTTATTTATTTATTTGGGAGAGAGAGCGCTCCAGCGAGGATGTGTCCTGCACGAAGATGTGTCATGCACGAGGATGTGTCATGCACGCGTGGGGGGAGGGGCAGAGGGGGAGGAAGAAGCCCACTCTCCGCTGAGCAGGGAGCCTGAGGTGGGGCTCGATCCAGGACCCCAGGATCATGACCGAAGCTGAAGGCAGATGCTTAACCAACTGAGCCACCCAGGCACCCTTAAAATGTAACTTCTTAACCATAGGAATTCAGCCTTCGAAAGCTGTGCCTAGGAACTAAATTTTCTAAATCACTCAAGAAAGACTTTTTTTTCCAGTATATAATATTGAGTTTATTCAAGTGTGTGAACTAATGCACTTTAAGAAGCATTTAGAATGACAGAAATATTTGATACATAAATGATTTTCCTGATGACAGACAGCCAGCTGGAAAATCCCTTCAGCCAGAACATTCCTCAAGCATTCTCGACATCAGATTTTTGGTGTAGATAACGGCTCTGGACAAGAATTGTTTCACAGTGTTTCTCCTTTTGTTCCAGATGAATAATGTTCAATCCCTTTTTCAGGGCTTCTCTCTGTTTATCTGTGTCTTGGGGTCCTGGTTGATGTGTCTTCTCAGTCGGGCTTTTCCATCCTTCTTCCCCTCAGACCTTTCTTTATTTACTCTTTTACCAAATTGATGCCACGCCTGTGTGCTGAGTGCACCTGCTGTGTGCCAGGCCTGGTTGAGGTGGAGGGAGGGTGATGGATGGATGGGGCTGTTACTAAAGATGACACGTAAGACCTGGTCCTTGTCCAGAGACCCTACAAAAGGGTCTTTTTGTAGATGCTTTTCCTGCTTCTTGACTGTAGCTCACAGACGCTGTGCGCTATCCCTGCTACTTTGCGGTCAAGAGACTTCTGTCTGGGGTCTTCCCTTTCTCTGTGTGCCAGGGATCCATCGCTTGATCTTTCTGAATTTTCATTTCCTTCTCTGTAGCATGAAGAGGTGAACTCTAGGGGTGCCTGGGTGGCTCAGCGGGTTAAGTGTCTGATTTTTGAGTTTGGCTCTGGTCATGATCTCAGGATCCTGAGATCCGGTCCCGTGTCAGTCTCCCCGTGGAGCCTGCTTAAGACTCTCTCTCTCTCTCCCCCTCCTGCCCCTCCTTCCCTCTTAAAAAAAGAAATATTAAAAAAAAAAAAAAAAAAAGAAGAGGTAAACTCTCTAGTTCCAGGTCTAAGATTCGAACCCGCCGTGTTTCTAGTGCCTACATTGGTGCACGCAGCGGCTCAGCGAAGGCTTTCTCCCACGCAGGTGCTGACAGCGAGGATGAGCTACTTTGTGGATCCCGCCTCCAGCGGCCCCGCCCCTTATTCAGCAGCGCGTCCTGCAATGGCGGTAAGTGGGGGTCCCTTCCTGCTCTCCGCTTGCCCACCCTGCCTCTCCTGGCTTCCTCTTGCTTCCCACATCCTGAGCTCGCCGGGACAGAGAAGCCCGGCCCCGACTCCAGAGTTGGAATCAGCCTTGGACCTTTTGGAGGAACTAAACTGTGAGATGATCTTTTTATCAGCACGTGAAGTAAAAATTCAGGACTGATGGATTTGCTCAAAAAGGTTTTTTAGTATGTTTGAGTTTCGGAGAAAAGGACTCGAACGTGATTAATGGTTAAAGGCAGGTGGTTTTTCACTGCTCAGTTCACTTGGTGAAGATTTTTCACGTATTGATACACCGTAGGCTTATCTTAACATAGTTAAACTTATTTTGGGTCTCATACACGAAAGCTAAATTACACAGGCCTTCTGATCACAGAATTTAAAACTGGGAAATATAACAGTAAGTTTACAGGAAAATGTTATAAATCCCAGAATAAGAGAGGTAAAAGGAACTTCAAAAATAGGAATAGATAAAGTTTCTTGCGGTTAGGGAAAAAGACCCTCACCCAAGCTATGTGTTGATCCGTGGAAATGTTTAGGTGAATTGATTGTGTGAGCCATCCCATGATGCTATCATTGATCAATCCCGATGTTGCATGAACCTTTAATATTAGCCGATGTATTAACTATTCATTCTAAATTCTGTGTGTTTTCATATGAAGATAGACAACATAAACTTTGAACTTTTTTTAACTTACTCTGGAAATGGACAGAGAAGTTTAACGTTAAATCTTCCCAGTACATTTATGGGTCTAAATAGATACCAAGGGACCAGAGCTCTTTTCTGACTCCGGTTTTGGACTGTCTAGCCTGAGGTTCTGCAGAATTTTTAATGCTGGTATCCTTAAGTTAACTATGCCCGTTCACTGTAATTGTATTTTGAAAGATCTGATGTATTTGCAAATTATTTTCTGTAGCATTGAAAAAAATAATTGCTCAGAAGCTATTCTATGTTCAAGGAGTGATTATCACTGCTCTTTTTACTGGCTATTCTAAAACACCTGTTTTTTTCTGTTTTAATTGGCTTCTGTTTTCATATAAACCCCATTCACTTTTCTAAAAAAATTAGAATCAGGAAAAAGTTTAGAGTACAACACCAGAAATATGTTTAGAAACACACACACACACTCACACTCACACACACACACACACACACCCCCACAACAAGGAGAGACCAGCAGTCACTCAGTTTTGCTTAGTAGAAATCTCCCAGAGCCTTGAACTTGCAGGTCGCCAAAGTGGCTGGAAAAGTTGCCGGGGAAAGGCTCCTCTTGCTTCTCATACAGAGGTTATCATCTGAGGTCAGCACAAATTACACTAAATTTTTCTTAAAGATGATATTGTAGAGATTTGTTAAAACAAATAAAGGGTATTGGGATTTCAGGGCAAACTATGTCACTGGCTTAGAAGAATAGATTTAAAAGTCGGCCTATGTTAATTCTCTTTATCAGTACGGTACTCAAAGTAAATAAGACTAATAACTTCTCCAAAAAAGCAATGCCAGGCAAATTTGTATGTATTGTATTTTAGACACTGAAATACATGGTATTACAAGTATTCAAACTACAGGTATAATATTAAATTATCCTTGGCAGGGTATCTGGAAATTGTATGAAATTAGAAAACCAAAACCCAGCTCCGGGTACATATTTTCAACGAACGACCCCACCCCCAACTGAATACACTGGCTAGTTTTAATGCATTTTAAATGGTTTCCACTGCTTGCGAAACAAAGAACTCATTTACCCCCCAGCCCCAACAGCCATATCTGAAAAGCATTATCAACGTGTGGGATCCTTTTCGCTGTGAATTTCAGAGCTGCTTGGGTAAAAGCAGAAGGTTGCGTAAGAACGGCTAACTACTGCTCCAGCACTTTCTAACTTCTCTCTGGGCCTCAGTTTCTCCATCACTGGGACTAATTAGGCAACTTTTCAGAACCATAATGCAAGCAGGCAAGTCCTGTAACTTCTTCACCTATGCGCTCTCACTAATACGGATGAATGCATGAATAAACAAACAAATAAATGTATCAGCTCGGGTTCCATCAACCAGCCGCTGCAGAGAAACTCCAACCTTAGCTTGCACCCTAAGAGACAGTCAAAGAATCTGTAAATGGTCTGCAGACTCTAACCTTGGGACACTGGCATTAGCGAAACTAACAGATCTCACACCCTCGATCCCAATCTAAGATTTCGGGCAGGAGCGAGCACAGCTCCATTAACTTTCCCAGACAAGAAAGTCAAAGCCGCAGACACCGGTGTCTTCTCAGTTCTGTTGGAGCCACTCTATCTAGAGTTCAGCCAATGGGACTTAATCCAATAATCCCCGTCCTCCTCCCTGGTGCTCGGCTCCAATTTGGTTAGGCTGGGCCAGGAAGAAAAGAAACTCTGTCTTGGGTATGGGAAGTCGCGGGTGGAAGAAAAACTGTAAAGCAGTGGGTTTTTAATAGGGCTGACTGTGCCCCCAGGGGCTAGCTGGTGATATTTTTAATTGTTAAAAGTTGGCAGCGGTATCCCCTGGCGTTTAGAGGGTAGAGGCCAGGGATGTAGTTAGCCATCCCACAATACACAGTGCAGTCCCCCCACAACAAAGAATTATTTGGCCCCACGTGTCAGTAGTGCTGAAGTTGAGAAGCCCTGTTTGTTGGCCGCGGCCCCAGGATCAGGTTTGAAGGCGGGATGGTGCTCCGTGTACAGACTGGTCTAAGCGGGTCTTTGCCACGTGTAAATTACTGCTTCGTTGCAAAAGAAAAACAAGTGAGAATGTATTCGTGTTATGAGGGGTTCTGCTTAGGGTGCTGCTTGAACTGTTCAGTCTAAAGTTTGGTTCAATCTAAAGCAGGATATGAATATTTCCTAGTCCCCGAAGATGGCTCGTTCTCAGATTCCTTATTCGTAAATGAGAGAGAGCATCAGCATGGCCTTGATCGTTTGCAGTATCCGACGAAGGCTTAAAATCATCCCAGCAGCAGTAATGGGCGTCATGGCACCGTCAGGTACAAGCCATCTGACACCGAACTCGCATTATCTGCCTCAGGGTCAGCTTGTCAAAAGCAGGCTGCAAGCTTTCCTCCTTGTAAGGTCATGAATGAAGTGATGTCATAGCCGGGAGGTCGAGCAACAACACTTTGGGGAGTTGTCTGGCCATTGTGTGGGAGGGGGTGACGTTTTCGGGTACGAAAATGGGTTGTGTGTCAGGGACCCTTTCATCCAACGGGAGGAAGTGCTCTTTCCTGTTATGTTACCTCAGCAAGCCCATGCTGAGCCCTGGAAGTCCCCAGCAGCGCTGGTCCCTTCATCCCCTCATGCGTCAGCCTCTCCTCCATGCCACCGAGGCTGCAGAGCTGGGGGAGGGCAGGAATGGGAGGGATGGGCCGCCCCTGGTTTTGACCAAACATGTCCCAGTTCTTGGCCACCTTGAAAGCAAGGAGGATGTGTGGAGGAGGTCCCCCCGGGATTAATGACCCCTGGGCCATGCAAACTTTAGGAAGCACCTTGAACTGATCAGAGGAAAAGACTAACACTGCCCACTCACCTCCTCTCAGAGCTCAGGCCTTCGGGATAGAGCAATATGCTGGGGCAAGAGTGGCCGTCCGCGGTGGCAGATCGTGCGGAAGACACCAAGGCCGGAGAGGTTGCTCCCAGATGCCAGCATTTCCTGGGACAGGGCTCTGGGTTTAGGGAACATCCCATGTCCTCTGAGATGGGGTAATTGCATGAAAAACGTGACTTCCACTTTCTGGATCAAATGCTCTTCTCTTATAAATATGGTCACTCTATTTCCTGAATGGAGTGTTTCAGAAACTGTCCAACAAAAGCCCCCTTTTCTTTTTTTGACTTGTGACTTTATTATATGAATGGTATGGGTGGGATCATACTTACTGGACACTTACTTGCTGTAATTGTATAGAATAACACGCTGCGAAGCCAGGGCTGTTGCAGACATAGGATCGCTGAATAATTTGGGTGATGTGTGTATTCTGGAGTGCACATCGAATGTCAGCTTTCCGGGGGGCTGAGGAAGGCTGCCAGCCGCTGGCTGGTTTTAGGCATTGGCCTTTGTCCTTCCTGTCCTTTTCCAGTGGAATTCATGGGGCTGGCAGGCCTTCTGAATCTCCAGTGTGGTGCCTGGAAAAGGGAGTAGCATGGCCATGGGCCTTAGCTAAGTGCATTGCAAAGACGAGCTCTAAGCCGTGTCTCAAGCGCGGCCTGGCAACACAGAGACCTTTGCGATCAGATCTTGCCCATCACTTTGTGGGTTGAGCAAATCCTCTTTTGGGCATGTTCTTTCTTCCTTCTGTCATTGACTGATGGATGGATCGATTGTTTTGGATACATAAGTCTAGCTCTCCCTTCTGACACTCCAGTGAGTCAGGAGGGGGACCCACTTCGTTCTTGCCTCTTCTACGTGAGACAGGAGACAGCCTTCAGTCTTGGACCAGATAGCTGGGGAATGCAGCCCATCCGATTATAATGGAAAGCATTTGGAGTCAGAGAGACGTGGGTTAAATTCTGGTCTCTTACTCCTTAACCATGTGACCTTGGACAAATTACTTAACCTCTCTGAGTTTCAGTGTCCTCACCTGTGTGAGAGGCAGAGTGTAATTTTGCATGTAAGACCATCACGATGATTCAATGAGAAAATACTTGTCGAGTGCCTCCCACGAATATGACCTCAGCTAATTCTCTCTCCCTTATCTCCCTTATGGTCACTGTTTCTTCTCTGCTCTTCTCCGGATTTTTGATTGCATCGGATGGAAACATGAGGGAGGAGTGGAGATGATACCACTCATTGTCCATCTGAGGGTGTTGCCAGAGCAAGATGGGGGCTACTGGGGTGAAGATGGAGACATCCTTATTGAGCAAGCTCCTTGCTTCATCACTACCCTGCACCAGAAACAGCTCCCTTGCCACCAGATCAAAGTTCTCTTGTAATGGGCTGGTGGTTTACAACCCCATTGAGTAAACAGACCTGGTTCTCTTATCTTGAGTAATTGCAGTTTAATTGGGCCTCCTTGGAAAGCAATTCCCTTCTTACCCAGGGCTGTTCACACACTCTGCTCCTCCAGCCCACATGCCTCAGGATTCCAGCCTTGGCGTGGTCACCGGGGAGTCTGAGCTGCCCCTGCTCCTTTGGGGAAGGGTGCGTGCCTGTCGCTGTAAAGCCTAGCCCTTTCCTTCTCTGTGCGAATCTTGGAGAACAATGGATAAAGCATTTGGGATTAGTCAAGTAGAAACACACAAAAGAAATTTGGAATTTAAGTGAACACTGGAAAATGTGTTGTTTTTTTGTTTGTTTGTTTTTTTCCTTGTTGCTTGGTTTGGCAATGGCTTTACCCTTGGAGAGATTGCTGGAACATAATGCTTAGGGAAATTATTTACAGCCATAACTCTAAGTGCTGGTCAGAAACATTGAAGGAAAGAGTGATCATGTATATTTCTCCAGCATCTTAAAATGGGGGCTTTTCTAAGATACTGGGTTCCGTCAGCACCATCTAGAGAATTTCAGAGCCAGGGCACAACCTGCAGGCCATCTCCTGATATCAGGAACCCAAGGTCCTCAGAGATTAAATAAATAGCCTGGGTTTACAGAGCCTGCGGGAAGTGGCGTGTGACCCAGATCTCCCGACTCCCAGCTGAGGACATTCCTTACTACCGAATTTATCTTCATCCTTTCTTAGATATATGAGAATGTAAAAGAACTTATAATAGACTTTCATTCACGCATCCAGATGCCTTATTTATGATGAAGTGGTCTTCCAGGATTTAGGAAAAAACCCAAACTCTGTTTTGTAGAGCACTCCTCAAATTGGAATTACTGCCTGCTCTTGTAGCCTGGGCGAGTTTTTCCACCCATGACCCCTGGGCCCGGACCGAGGCTCTGAGGCATCCGGCCCTCTGTCTCTGCACTATGGGATGCCCCAAGCTGTCACCTCTGGAGTCACTGGGAGGCTGCAGGCTTCATGCTCAGGGAGCAGATGGAAGCCGACAAAGAACATGTGTCTCCCTGTGGCTCTCTGAGCCGGGAAGCGTCAAGGCCAGTGCTCGGGCTGGTGGCGAGGGTCAGAGGCCCGGGAGCGTCAGCTGGTATCCCTCAGGGCTGGCCGTGGGTGGAGGGCACTGTGGTCTCAGGCTGCCACGAGCTGTCTCAGCCGTGCTCCCTGTTCCAGGAGGGGTTCGATGTGCCTGTCTCTGCAGCACTGCGTCCTGGCTCCGTGTTTCTCGCTCGGAAACCTGCAGGAGGTCAAGCCTGCCCTTTCACCGCAGCCCAAGCCCATCACTCTTATTGTTTTAAGAAGAATTTCCTGGCCTTGAGTCTAAAATTAAACCGCCCTTTGAGAGTTTCCTATTTTGTCTGTTCCTGCCTCTTCGGTGGCGGCACCACCCTCCCCTCCCTCCTCCTCGACGGGAGTGCTGAGGGAAGCTGAATCCAAGCTTGGGAGTATTTCTGGTCCCCTCCTTCCCCTCTGCCTCTCCAGGGAGCAGGACACACGTGCCCTCCTGAAGCAGATGTGCCTCCGTGTCCTTCTGAAGGCCAGACGTGGTTGGCCCACATCTTCCCCTTAGTGTCGCCCGGAGAGCTTCTCCACGACGTGCTGGGGGATGAGTGAGAGGAGGCGTCTTGTCTGGCATCCTCTGAGGATGAGGAGGCCCAGGCTAGATTAAAGTCTGTGGAGTTTGGCCCCATGTGGAAGGCCTGCTGCATGCAGTGGAGTGAAAGGGTTTAAGCTGAGAGATTGTCTCTTGGGCGCACAGACTTTCCCTGAGCATCGACGAGGCAGGAGCACCTAGAGTCTTCTGTAGACAGGTACTAACAAAGCTTCACTGTTCTCTACTGAAAAATGGCGGACATGGCATCCAAGCAGTGTTCGAGCATGGTTTTAGGAAAGAATTAGAATAGCAGTATGAAGGCTTTCGTAAATTTGAAGGGGGCCTTGTATGTCATGAATCCAAACTATGAGGACAACAACTTTTGGCTCTAGAGGCTTCTCTACCCGTGAAGCCTGTGGGTCACAGGTTGGGAGGAAGAATGTGGATGGAGATGAAGACAGTGGACTTGGAAAGGAGCCTGGAGATCACTGAGGCCAGCCTCCTCAGGAGATAGAAGCTAAAGAGGTTAAGTGACAAGCTGGAGGTGATGCAGCTCCCTGGGGGCAGAACAGGACTTGAATCGAGGCTCCCTGATTCCCCATCTTCTGTCTTCCTGCTAGAGTGTGTGGACATCTATGACACTCCCAGAAAGATCGCTACCCCCGCAGAGGCGCACAACCAGGGCTAACTCAGCTTCTCTCCGGGCATCAAATGTTTGTCTTGTTGTTTTGATTTTTTTGTTTGTTTGTTTTAAACAGCAGCATCTAGAAATAGTTATTGTGTCTCATATACTCGTGGCCCTGGATTCTTAAGTAGACCAGAGAAAAAACAGATCTGCTCCCTCAGAGTTCGTGTGCTGAGTCCACACACAGAATAGAAAGGAGGGAGTTAGTAGGCAAACATGGGACATTTACAGTTGCTTGGCTAAAGGGAGACGTGAATTGAAGAACAGATCACACATAGTCTTATAGACATAGGGGCTCTGTCATAGTTTTGCGGCGTAGTGTGAAAATATTCCCCTATTCCCTCTTTTCCAAATTTGGGAGGCAGGGAGAAGGCAGACAATGAGCAAGAGCAATGGCTTCGAGGTTTGGCAGGGTTGGGAGGGGAAGGGCAGAAGAGGCCCCTGAAGAGATAGCAGCAGGGGGTTGTGGGTTGGGGAGAAGAAAGAGTCCCTAACCCTGAAGCTCTGAGAGGTGGAGCTGGGGAGAAGCAATAAAGTAGACGGAACCTTGACTGGAGGGCGAATGGGTGTAGTCAACTGTGGTGCTGGTCATTAGAGCAGGCTCACCTTCAGAGCGGAGCAGGGATAGGGTGTGCCCATCCTTCTAGCAGCTTCCAGATTTCCGGGGCTTTGTTTTACTTGTTTCCATTGTCATAAAGGTGAAGCATGTGGGCTTGGGCTGTGTCCTCTGACAGCTCCCAGGAGGACAGGGAGAGGAGTGCCCTTCTCTAGGCAGCTTGTCACCATGTGTGGGACAGAGCAGGGTAAATTGTGTGCTTTCCAGAGATGCCCCGGGGGAGGGGACCCAATCCCTCCAAGGCCCTGTGGCTACCATCCTTCCATTGGTGGCCACTGGCCTACCACCCTTGGTTCCAAAGTCTGCCTTTGGCTTCCAGTACTCTACGCTTTCTTGTTTTTCTTCCTCTGTCTTCACCTGTCCCCTCTTGTTTGTTTTTTCCTCTTTCATGTCTTTTAACTGTAGGCAACTGTACAGACCCATTTTTTTTTTCACAGACCCATTTTTAATTTTTTTTCTGTTTTGTTTGAACTACTATTTTTCTTGACTTTGTCCTCTCACCGGGTGCTCCATGTTTCCAGATCTAACTGCACCCTTTCTAGTCCTCTCCTTTCCTGCATCCACCTTTGGGACCCCCCCGCCCCACCGAGTTGCTCCATCTAAACACAACTAAGGGTGAAATTCTCTTCCTCTCTCCTTTCTTATGAATTTAAACTCACCTTTGTTGTTATGAGAGAAGCAAGCAATCTAAGTGTTATCTGGGATTCCCCCCCCTTCCCTTCATCTCCTATCAGTTAAAAAATCATGTTGATTCTTCCTTTGAAACATACTTACATTTCTTGTTTCCTCTTCACCTCTACACTCATGACCCTGATCTCACTCTGTCCTTGTACCTGGACTCCTGCCCAGCACGAGGGCTAGCAGGACACCAGTGGAGCCCTCACGTGGGGGCCAAACATAGGGGTGCCCCAGCACTCGGCAATCAAGCTAAATGGTATCTTAATGCAATATTTTCAAAAGTAGAAATTAATGCAAAAATCATTATAAAAAATAAAAGTTTTAAAGAAAGTTAGGATTAGTAGTACTGAGCTTTTTTCTCATTTTTTCTCTTTTTTTCCTCTTTTTTCTCTTTGCCTCAGTCTCCAATATGGCTCTGTGAGGCACTCTAGTGCCTAGGTCAGCTTCCCCACCTCCTTCTCTTGCCTAGCCCATCCTACTTGGCACCATCAAACAAGTCTTCTAGAACATATTGATTCACGATGTCACTACCTCTAATGCAACCTCAAAAGCCTTTCTCCTGTCTGGTATTTACGGCCCTCAACATTGTGATCCGACCCTGTCCCTCCAGCTTTACTTCTTCCTAAGTACCCTCCCTGGCAAGCATCCACATTGGCCAAGAGCACACCGTTCCCTCATGCTTCTCACCACCAAACAACACAGTCTTTATTTCTAGATCGCCTGAGTCTTATTCTTCCTTTGATAGTATTATATGCTCCTTTTCACCTTAAGGTGTGTGATCATCTTTCTTTTTTGCTCTCTAGGCCCTTCACCACATGTTGTAGGTTAAATCTTACTCAACCTTTCAGTTACCTTAATTTGCTTCCTCCAGGAAGTATTACCTGCTGTCAGGACTCTCCCCCTACACACTGGTACTTAACCCTGTCACATCTCCTCGCTGTAATTTCCTGTTTACTTGTCTGAATGTCCCTAAGGGTGAAGTTCATTTCTTGCTCATATTGTGTTCTTAGCAGCTAACATGATACTTGGCAGAGACTAGAAGCATGATAGAAATTTGCTCCATAATGCACATGGCCATAATTTGCCCAGTACCTATCTTAGGACAGCAGTCACCCTTCTTGAGAAATCTGTGCAAAGACCACATAAGCTTCATGTTGGACAGGTAGAAGAAAAGACAGTCTGAAACCAAATAGACTTGGGTTTGAATTCTATCTTTATTATTTTATTAGCTGTGTGGCCTTTGAAATTTACACGTCCTCTTTTTAAAAAAGATTTTATTTATTTGTTTGATGGGGGCGCGGGGGG
The DNA here is from genome assembly GCF_002007445.2 of Ailuropoda melanoleuca. NCBI lineage: Eukaryota > Metazoa > Chordata > Mammalia > Carnivora > Ursidae > Ailuropoda > Ailuropoda melanoleuca. Next base: position 23,529,213 of record NC_048225.1, on the reverse strand, counting down.
CGCGGGAGGAGCAGAGGGAGAGGGACAAGCAGGTTCTTCGCTGAGCACAGAGCCCGACTTGGGACTTGATTCCAGGACCCTGAGGTCATGACCTGGGCTGAAATCAAGTGTAAGACACTTAACTAACTGAGCCACCCAAGCACCACTACTTGTCCTCTTAAAGCCTCAGTCTGTTGTTCTGCAAAATGGGGGTAGAAATACTAATCTTGCATGAGTGTGATGAGGATTAAATGTGACCATTTCTGCACAGTGCTTAACACACCAACTGGCATAGAGCAGGTGCGGGATTATGTTAGTTCCTTTCAATAATCACCTGTGGAGTGAATGAGTGAGGACCTGTCAGATGGTTTTCTTAAAACTGTGACAGGGACTGAAAATGTTGCTTGCATCTCATGAGTTCACCTCCAGTTGCAGCCAGGAAAGGACGGTGTCAACAAAGAGACTCAAACTTATTTTGGGTGGTGCTTTTTTAAAGCAACGAGGTGGGGGTTGGGCAGCCCAGATTTCTGACTTGTTAATAACCTGCTTCTTTCTCCTCAACTAAGACAGTTTCATAATGAATTGGAACTAGCTATGTGGTTCTTTTGAGTAAAAATGTCATTTTCATATTCTATGAAATAGGCATTAAGTCAGTTTGTGAAATGTCTAATAAACAGGCAGGTGTCTAGATAACAGGAGTCGTGGTGCTTCCAGGAGCATCTGCTAGCAAAGATGTTTGTGGTTCATGGTAGGCTTGTGCATTACCTCCTTCTCATTGTTAAAAGTAGGGTCCTCTGGCTCCACTGAGGACAGCTAAAGAGAAAATATGTCTTAAAATAGATTTTCATTTATAAAATAATATATGAATGATCCCTGACAACAAAAAACCTGGTTTGGGGCAGGAGTGATTCCAAAAACAAACAAACAAACAAAAAAAGCCACATAAATTCAGTCTGATGCTGAGCATGGTTGTTAATTGGAGGCTCGGAGTTGACTTACCACACTGCTACACTGTGGTCGTTGCCTGTCTGAAACCTCATTGCTTTATTCTTAACCTACAGAGTACTCCTTCTGCCTTCCATCTCTCCCCTACACGGCATATCTGGATAATTTTCCTTCAACACTTCTTTGCACATAACACCTTGCCATCAGTGGCCTTTCCTTAGCAGAGGAAGCCTAAACTTGTAAACCCGAAAAAAAGTTCTCCATCCCATCTTGCCTCAAAATGAATGAAATATTTAGGAATAGATTTAGCCAAGGAGGTGAACACCTATACTCTAAAAACTGTAAGATACTGATGGAAGAAATTGAAGATGACAAAAACAAATGGAACGACATACAATGCTCATGGATTGGAAGAATTAATATTGTTAAACTATCCATATTACACAAAGCAATCTACAGATTCAATGTAATCCCTATCAAAATACCAATAACATTTTTCATATAACTAGGGCATTTGTATGAAACAAAGAAAGACCTTGAATAGCCAAAGTAATCCGGAGAGAGAAGAAAGCTGGAGGCATCACAATCCCAGATTTCACTATATACTACAAAACTGTAGTAATAAAAACAGAACCGTACTGGCACAAAAATAGACATATAGATCTATGGAACAGGATAGGGAGCCCAGAAATAAATCCATACTTATATGGTCAATTAATCTATAATGAAGGAAGCAAGAACATCCAATGGGGGAAAAGACATTCTCTTCAACAAATGGTGCTGGGGAAACTGGACAGCTACATGCAAAAGAATGAAACTGGACCACGGTCTTACACTGTACACAAAAATAAACTCAAAATGGATTAAAGACCTAAATATGAGACATGAAACCATAAAACTCCTAGAAGAAAACATAGGCAGTAATTTCTTTGACATCACCTTTAGCAATATTTTTCTAGATATGTCTTGTCAGGCAAGGGAAACAAAAGTAGAAATAAACTGTCAGGTCTACGCTAAAACGAAAAGCTTTTACACAGTGGAGGAAACCACCAATAAAACAAAAAGACAACGCGCCAAATGGGAGAAGATATTTGCAAATGATACATCCGATTAAGGTTTAATATCCAAAATATATAAAGAATTTATACAACTCAACACCAAAAAAGCAAATAATCCAAAATCTTCTGGGCACAAGACATGAACAGACCTTTCTCCAAAGAAGAATACAGATAGCCCACAGGCACATGAAGAGATGTTCAACGTCACCAATCATCAGGGAAATACAAATCTAAATCACAATGAGATTCACCTTACACCTGTCAGAATGGCTACAATCAACAGCACGAGATACAACAAGTGTTGAAGAGGATGAAGAAAAAGGAACTCTCATGTGCTGTTGGTGGGAATGCAAACGATGCAGTCACTGTAGAAAACAGTATAGAGGTTCCTCAAAATAAAAATAGAATTACCATATGATTCAATTCCACTACTGGGTATTTACTTAAAGAAAACAAAAACACTAATTTGCAAAGATACATGCACCCCTATGTTTACTGCAGCATTATTTACAATAGTCAAGATATGGAAGCAGCCCGAGTGTCCATGGGTAGAAGAATGGACAAAGAAAATGTGAGATACCCACACGCACGCGCGCACACACACACATGCACACACACACACACACACACACACACACACACGCTGGAATACTGCTTAGCCATAAAACGAGTGAAATCTTGCCTTTTGTGACAGCAGAGATACACCTAGAGGGTATTATGCTAAGTGAAATAAGTCAGATGAAGACAAATACTATATGATTTCACTTATGTTTGGAACCTAAAAAGAAAAAAAAAACCCAAATGAGCAAACAAAACCAGACTCATAAATACAGAAAACAAACTGGTATTTGTGAGAAGAGAGGGGGGTTTGGGGGATGGACGAATTAGGTGAACGGGATTAGGAGTACAAAATTCCAGCTATAAAATAAATATGTCATGGAGATAAAAAGTGCAGCACAGGGAATATAATCAGTAATATTGTAATATCTTTGCATGGTGACAAATGGTGACTATACTTATCATGGGGAGCATAACGCAATATGTAGATTTGTCGAAACACTATGGTCTATGCCTGAAGCTAACATAACATTGTATGTCAACTATACTTGAGTAACAAATATAAAAAAATAAGTAAATGATATAAAATGCAAAAACAAAAATTTCTCCTCAGGTTTTTAATACCCTTGCAGGGCCTATAACCAACGACCTACTGTCTATCTACAAGCGTTCTGCTTGTACTATCTACCACCATCTTCTAAGTCTCCTACAAGAAGGGTTTAGGCAAACCATGCATACACTGTCCCAAAAGAACAGGGTTAGGCAACTTAGAATTCTCCTCCTGATAATTTAGAATCAGAATTTCCTCACTTGAGACCCAATTCCTACAACTCTTATCCTTGACATTGAATTTTGAGGAAGACTCTAGAGAAATATCAAAGTTGGGGATAGATATTGAGAGCACACAGGTAGCCTAGGAAATATGTTTCAAATTGATTCAGTTGCAAAGTGTGGTTGAAGACCCACTTATCCTTGGGGATTCAAAAGTTGTTGCCTTGGGAACTTAAAATATGAAGATACAATGTCCCCAAAATGGTTTTAACCAGAATTCAGGAAACATTTTCTGACTGAAGCTCAGTAGAGTGTACTTGCCAGTGATTTCCCTAAATCTTTTGGTCCCAAACACAAATAGCTAGCGAGTACTCTAGTGGTTCTCACCAGGGTCTGGTAGCAGAAGCCAAGCATGTTAGTCTTTGCTACTCAACGACTCAAGGTGACTCCTTTCAGTTCCAAGGGCGTTATTACGTTCTCGGCACCTTTAGCCCAGTTAGAAGTTGAACAGCCCAAAATAAACTTCATCCAGCCCTACTTTGAATGATTTTATGAATATTATGGAAAATATCATCCTATTTAATGCGTACAAATGTCCTTCTATATTTTGGCTTCGATGGTCATTTTTATCTGTGCCAATATACTCTCTTGTGTTATTTTTACTGAGCTTAAGTTAATGGACAATTGCAAAGTGGGGAAGAGAGAGTAGAGAGAGAAGTTTAAATCTAAGAGAATAGCTCTGAGTTCTTGTCCTGCAGGTCAGGGGGAGAGCGGGCATGGGAGTTTCTCCAATGAGAGCTTCTTACTGGGGGTTAGCAAGCTACCCTTCAGGTATGAGAATACCATCCGAGTAGCTGTATTTATTAATTAGCCCCTTAACATCAGTAGATTTAACCATATCAAATTCTAGCAGAGTTTGGCTATCTTGAGGTTTTTATGAAGGTAGAAGGACCATAAGAGAAGATAAAAAGAAAAAAAAAAAGAAAAAAAAAAAAGAAAGGATAGGCCAGAGTAGATTAGTCTCCTCAGGAAATCTTTCTGTGAATCTGCTGCTTCTCCTTTTGTGTTTTATTTTTAACTCTCTTGCTCAATCCCCGGAACGGTAAGGGTTTGTTATATCAAAATATTATCTACCTTCTATTGGGCATCACAGAGACAATTTACACATGCATTTCATATTTTTTTTAAAAGATTTTATTTATTTGACAGAGATAGAGACAGCCAGCGAGAGAGGGAACACAAGCAGGGGGAGTGGGAGAGGAAGAAGCAGGCTCATAGCAGAGGAGCCTGATGTGGGGCTCGATCCCAGAACGCCGGGATCACGCCCTGAGCCAAAGGCAGACGCCTAACCGCTGTGCCACCCAGGCGCCCCGATGCATTTCATATTTTATCTTACACATATTTTACTTAATCCTTATGAGGTAGGTATTATTCCCATCTTCTAATTGAGTAAACTGAGGTTTAGATAAAGGGACAGGCCCAGGCCTTCCATTAGTAAGTGGTAGAGCCAGGATTTGAATCCAAGTGTGCATCTAGCTTCAAAGAATAGGGTCTTCAACACTGCAAAATATGCCTCCCACGTGTGCTTAAGGAAGCACATCTGCCTTCCTTAAAGAGTACTGGGTAGATGGTATATTTTATGATTTTCACAAAACAGATGAAAGAGTGGCACAAGTTCCCAAATGTAGCAAGAAACTGAAAATTTCTGTCTAGCCGTCAATATCATTAAAACCCATGCACAATCGATTCACTGAAAAAAGAGTGATTATTATTATTACATAGGCCCATTTTTTGGTTTTCCTTTGGCATTTGTCACCTACTGGTTCTATGAGATTAGAATGTCTTGTAAGGATGTCAGTTTATGGTATTTTTACAGCGTAAGATCACAAAAAAATTCAAAAGCCAGGATTGTATTAAGATGGCCAAGATTCTGCTGTTAATCATGGGTCCTTATTTGAGAATTAGAAAAGGTAGTTGTCAAATGCTTGAAGAAATGGGTGAAAGTCATTGCACACACAGTCTAAGTAAGAGACCCTTCTTCCCTGTGTCTTTATTTTGGGGGAAGAGGGTATGTGATCAGTCGTTGGCTCTCTTCTGTTATCATCTGTGGATGATTTCTACTCACATGTGGTTGTATGATAGGAAATGATTATTCCATTCGGGCTACAGTATAGAGATTTTCCTGGTAATACATTTCCTTATTTTTTTCCTTGTCACCAGAGGCAGGGACCTATCAACTCCTACGAAGATCCTCGAATGGCCTGTGGTTTCCAGTCCAATTATCACCTGCAACGAGCTTACTACCCCTTCTGGGATGAGATGGCCACTCAGGAAGTTCCTACTGGTCTGGAACACTGCAGCTCAGGTAGGAACATGAACAAAGGCTCGGCCTGCAGATAGAGTCGGAGGACAGTGGGAGTGTGATGTGGGCTGCATTCTCTGCAGGAACAACAGCTGTCACGGCTTATGTGGGGACAAGATGCTATTGTTCTCTAATGGAAAGTCCCACAACTTCTCCATAATTCTGAGTACTTTATTCTCCAGCGACAGGAAGATGAAACTCTAGGAATGAGCCCAAGAGAGGTTGCTTCAGGTCTTCATCCTGTAAATAGTTCTGTGCACCATGCATTTCCTGAGATTTACCCATTTTGGCCGGGTTGTTGACAAAGGGCCTAGAAGTTCTGCAGTCAGAGAGTATGAGCCAGATAAACAGTTAGCCTTCTTACAAAACGGAATTTCTTTATTCATCTTTTTCTCCCCATTGTCCTCCACTCTTGGCCGGTCCCCACCTGCATCTGGCTCCTTTGTCCTCCGTGCCCTCTCTCTCCCCAGCTCTCCCTCACAGACCTCCTTCCTCTCCTCCCAGCATTCCGTTCTCTCGCTGCCTTGCTGGTCACCGTGCTGCCCCCTGGTGAACAGGAATTGCATTCTTCCAGAGAGCTCTCCCGTGGGTCCCCTCTCCCAAGGACCTGACCGGTTAAGACTCCTTACCCTTATTCTGTTTTGCAGAAGTCACTGTGTATCTCACAAATTCCATGAGTCCGCGTTGACCTGATAGCATTCTTCTTACTTTATTTTTAATGCAAAATGTAAAACTTGATTTGGGGATTCTGAAGTGATGGATTTGGGTATTAAATTCAATTTATCACGAGGCCAGATTAGATATCCAAATACCAAAAAACCAGTTCAAATCTGTATTTTCTCCCAGGATGAATTCTTAGCCTAAGAAATCTCATTACTCTCACGTGTTGGAAAATATGTAATTCTGAGACCTGACATAGGGAGAAAGCCACTGGGAGCTCACTTAAACACAACTTTTTTGTTCAGTGTTTCTTTATTCCACATAACGATATGGTAGCCTACTTTTATGATAGCAGAGACAGAAAATAAATGTTTGTTTTGTTGCCCATGCTTTAGCTTTGACCAGAAATACAGAGGCATAAAGCAAGATGATATAGCACTTGGTGGGGGTTGAGAGGAAGGCATGGGAGTCACTTTCCAGTTGTCTGGATCTTTTCTAGGGCAGAACGAAATCAGTCCCTGTGTTCCGTAGTCTCTTGACTCAATAGCCATTGATATTTGCGATATTCATTGGCATCACTCTTGGATTTCAGACTTGGTACATTATGCTGTCACTGTCTGCTTGATTCTTCCAAGCAGAAATACAAATGTCTCAAATAGCTATCCATTTAAAAAGGAGACAGGGAGGATTTTGCACCTGTTCGCAGGTTAGACTTAAGGACTTAAGATTTTAAGAGATGAAAACAGTCATCCTTTACAAACTGTTCTAAACAAACAGATCTTATTTGTATAAGCAAAAGGTCAGGATGGTTGTGCCTACATTTGTATAATTCTTGAATCCTATCAATGCCACTAGGCTTAAGTCTTGTATCTTCCAGTGCAACCCAGGTTAAAGTTACCTTGCCTTAACACTTTCTGCTCTGGACGGTGCTTTTGTTTGCTGTAAGTTACATCTTGTTACTAGCTGACGTTATTCTACCCTGGTCCATAGCCTCAAGATCAGAATGTCCCTTCATAGCTAAAAAACATGGTCCTTTTTTTTTTTTTTTTCCAGCTGAGAAGTACATACATTCCCAAGTGAAGGTGATTTTTCATTACCCGCCTTGTTAAGGTTCTCAAAGGCAAAAGAATTTTTATTTCAGGGCCAATGACACCGTGTCTGTGATGCACGTCAGGAACCTTTCAGGATGAAGTGCTTTCAAATGCTAGGATTCATAGCAGGATAATAGTCTTCTTCCCACAGTTGACTTCGTTGTTGCCAGAAGAAGGGAGCCAGGGTCACGCAGACTAGTGGCTTTTAAGTAGGATGGGAAGATGGGTGTGTATAATAAGCAGTCCTAAAATGACCTGGTTGTCTTCGATCGCAGCTCAGAAATACTAGAAAGCCTCCATGGGGAGTGGTGCCTTGGTGGCAAATGTGAGGTCTGTAGTTCCCTCTGCCCTAGGCTCCCTCTGATGGAAATATCTGGCAAGAACCCTGAGCTTTTCCAGCCCCTCCCTTTGCCTTTTGAGCTGTCCAGACGAAATAGCTGCAGCGATTATTTCTGGGCCGTGGTCCAGCCCTTCTCAGTGATGGGTGTCCTTTGGAAGGAGATTTGGGGTTATAGAGAAGGGAGATGAAGACATGGACCAACCAATGATTTCTCCAGCTGCAGCACATTTCCTTGGAGATATGTTGAGTAAGAAGAAAGAGAGAAAAAAAATACGCTACATTTTTTTCATCTTCTTTTATCCTATTTATAACTTCGGTTTCCTTCCCGTCCTCCGTCTCATGGCCACTCCCCACCCCCGCTCCCGTCTCACGTTTTGTGCTCTCAGAAGGAATGAATGAACTTCTTTTCCAAGGACTCCACATCTGTCAGTGACTGGAATACCCGGCAGGAGGGGCCATTGAGGAACATCAGGCCCCTTCCTAATAATGTGGCTCCTATTCACAAAGCAGAGGAGGAGGGGGGTGAGAGAGGGGGTGGGAAGACAGGGAATAGAGCTGAGAGGAAACGTGACTGTGGGAGAGCCTACCAGGTGAGCCGGGGAGAACGCTCAGTAACCAAGACAGTCAAGCGAGAGTTGGACAGAACAGGTGGTAAGAAGGGTGCCCAGGAAGACAGAGAAACGTGGGAATGGACAGAAAATACAGGTATGGGGTGGACAGGTGGAGCAGGATGGGAAGAGAAAATGAAAGCTGAATGGGAAGGCAAGAGAAGGAAAGCCCGGAAAAAGACAAGGCAAGAAGGGGGGGGGGGGAAGATGATAGGAAAGAGAGAAAAACAGATGAATCTGAGGACATTAACGATACGGCTAAAAAGGGAAGCCACATTTGCATGCAATTGCCTGAGCAGCTGTACATTTCTTCATGACAACCTCGGAGTCATCATTTTCTTTGATTTCTCCTCCTCCTCCCCGTCCGCCTCTTCCCCCTCCTCCCTCTCAGCCTGGAGCCATTAGCAAGAGCCAATGGGGATGGGGAGCTGGTGTTCAGCATGAATGAATGGCCCTTTCTGTCGCGGCTCCTCGTCATCCCTCTGTCAGGGAGCCTTGTGAATCAATGGAGCCCCTTACACAAGACAGGGCTGAAATGTCTGTTACTGTTTATAGTCTGACTGGAGTGGAGCCCACTGACCCTGCCTCCTCTCTGCTCCCGTGTCCGCTCTTCTGTCCCCAACATCAGCCCGTTCTCTCAATCATCATAGCAAGAATCCCTTTGTAGGTCAGTCTCTTACTCCTTGGCTCTAAGAAATCATTATCATTTCACTGCCATTAACTACGATGACAAGTTCCTAACCACAGCCCCGTTGAGAAGGGACAGAGTAGATGGCAAACCATTTTTGGATCGAGCCAGTGAGTTCCAAGTGGTGCCCAGACCCTGCTGGAGTCATGCAATGCCTGCTTTCCCCTGGGAACTAGAAAACTGACCTCAGAGACCCAACAGAGCACCCAGGCCATGAGACCACAGTCAGTCCCCAACTGACAGCTGTCCATATTTAATTTTAATATCATGAATGACAACAGTGTGTATCAGAAAATATGATGCTTACTGAGCGCCCCTCCAGAGTGATATACCATCAAGTTATTTTTCGTTTCATGGGTGGATTTGTCTTGAATCAGCCAAACTTAGGGATATGATGTTGTAACCCAGGTTACTTTTGTGAAATAGTTGCTTAGAGCTGGAAAGCAGTCAGAGGCTGCCCAAGACAGTATCCCCAACTTACCTATGGTCTCCTTACTGTGGTCCTTGATTTCAGAAACAAGACAATCCTTTCTTTCTTCTTGTATAATGCAGTTTGGTATGTTTTTGGTCATTGAACATAGTAAAAACCTCACCTACCCATGTTTAAACCTACCTTCCACTTCTCATTCTTCACGAAAGAGGAAGTAGGTATCATATATTGGTAAAGAATCCAGATTCTGGAACCAGATTGCTTGGGTTTGCACATCAACTCTTCCTAGCCGGGTGACCTTAGGCAACTTACTGTATCTCTGTACTCTCGTTTCCTCCCATATACCAGTGGTTCTCAAAGTGTGTCAGAATCACCTGGACGGCATGTTAAAACACAGGGTGTTGGATTCTAGCCCCAGGGTTTCTGATTCACTGAGTCCAGGGCAAGACTCAAGAATTTGCATTTTTCACAAGGTCTTAGGTGCTGCTGCTGGTCCGGAGACCACACTTTGAAAACCACTAGGTTAATCTATGTAAAGCTGGAAGCAGTGCTGTCACTTAGCAAGCACCATATGAATGGTCACTAGCATCACTCATTGCCCCGCAGCGCCTGAGCGTCCAGAAATGTCTGTGTATCATTGAGTCATAAAGTGACCTGCTGATTGGTTGAACACTTTTGGTGGTCAGTGCCACTGCATACTGGAAACGGAGCAGATGTCTGGAGAAGGGGAAGACTCGTTCCTTGTCTCTAAGTGACTTTGTGCAAGCGTGTATGGGTGTGGGGGGAGGGGGGGCACAGTTACAGGATAGAAGAAATGGCTCCCACGTGAAATATTACACTTACTCATAAGATAACGTTTGGCAGTGTGAGTGTGTGACTTTGGATCTCGCTATTTAATATTTCTAAAATGAATTGACTAGTAAAATGGTAGGACGAAAGAATGTCTTTCTCAAATAAACTTTGGAAGTTCAAGTGGGAGATGTACCGGGAGCCCGAGTTGCTGGTCTCTCCTGGGGCTTTCTCAGACGGCCAGGCGGCTGGGAGAGATCAACCCTGGCCCAGTGTTTGGAAAGGGCTCTTGACACCAGGTGGGAAGTTTCAGCGGAAGAAACAGATGCCTCACGTTTGGCTTTAAAGCGTTGAGAATGTTGAGAGAATGCCAGGCAGACTTGTTGAATGGAGATTCACCTTGTTCGGAAGTGTTTATTCGCACAGCAGGTCTGGCCTTTCCACTGACCATCTCAGATGGCTCCGCGGTTTTAAAGAACAGTATTTTCAACTCTATCTGTGGCACGTATCTGTTCTTTCCTCATTCAGGCTATGTTTTCCTTCTCTGGAGGACCTGTTTCAGTTTTCTTTGTTCTTCAGAAACAGTTCTGATCCTGTGTGTGTGTGTGTGTTTCTGGGATGCTGTCGTGTGGGTCATTACTCACAGGGAAAATTCTGACCTTCTCAGATGCTGACTTGATAGTTTTGGCCTTCGGGAAGGAGGAAACTATAACCCTGTCTCATGGCCTTTCACTGAAGGCCATGGTTGGGGCCTCGCTGCCCTGGCAAGTCACTTCCAGGGGACAGGGCTGAGGGAAGCTGGATGCAAGAATCCGCTCCCCCCACCCGCATCGCATCTCTGAGAGGACCAGAGGTTGCCAGGAGGCAAGAGCCCTGGAGTGCATTAGGAAGAGAATCTATATGCGAAAAAGCTACTCTACACCCTTGCTGTATTATTTTGTTCTTCTTCGGATGAGATTTCTATGACTGTCTGACCCTGTTGTCCATAAGTGAAGGATCTGACTCCCGCTGTGGGCTGAATTTGCTCCCATTTACCAACGTTACATTGCCTTCTCCTTTCCACTCCCATCTCCTGACCCCTTGGCAGCTTTCCAGTCTGTGCTAGGTCATATGTGCATTACAAGAACTTAGTGGTATAAATGTTTGCATATGAGCTGAGGGGTGTTGAGTCCAAGCAGAGGGTTGAGCAGTGGTGTGATGGAAGAGAGCAAGAACATGGCCGGAATCTCGTTCCCTCACCTTGAACAGGTGGGATACTTGCGTTGATTGCAAAGAGGTCTTGTGTCCATTAAATGGGGTAGATATTTAAGAGGTCATGGCCTATAGCGGGTGATCAATACATGTTACTGCCTTCCTTCTTTTTCCTTTCAGCATGATTTGAGTATGAATTTAAGTGAGCCAAAGAAAGTAGACGTCCCATCCTTATCCAGTGAATCTTGCCCACTCAATTTGTCCACGGCTCATTTTCTGACACCTGCCAACCTTATCCTTCACGTGTCTCCCTTTACCAGTGAACAGAGCCTGGTGAAGCCCACGAAGAGGAGCTCTGCCCCATTAGGGACCAGAGACTTGTGTCTCTCTAGACTTGTGCCTAGCAGTCCAGGGCAGGAAGGATCCTAAAGGGCTTTACAGATGTGAATCATCTCTGTAGGTGCTTGGGAAGGAAGGTCCCCTAGAGGCAGAAACCTTCAGCGGGGTTCAGGTTCGAACGCAAGCCTTCTGTTGGCTGTCCTCCGATGCGTTGCTTCTCAAAAATCCTAGGATGTAACAGCCTTGCACTGAAAATCCCAGGGGGCTGGGGAGAAAAAAAGTTCTCTGAACTTTTTCAAACCACAAATATTTGGTCCGAGTTGGGAAAAGGTCCCCGGGGCAGCGAGTTCTTATTTGATTCAAGCAGTTTGACCCCTCTTCTGGAACTCCTGGAGCGGGGGCTGGGGACCGTGGATGCCGCGCCTGGCGTCGGCCCCCGCTTGGCGCGGCCCGGCCCTGCTCCACTCTGTGAATGGAGAGCTCGGGCTGGGTGAATGGTGTGGGAGCTGGAGTCCGGCCGGGAGGAGAGGGCTGCGTGGGACCGTGCAGGGATGGGGGATGGATGCGCAGAGACAGCCTGTTTTTCTCAGTGTCTGGCCGCGGAGAGACTCTTACTCTCTCTCTCCAGATGTTCGCTGTGTTTATAGCTGCTGAAGCAGGAGACCCAGCTCCCTCATTAATAAGTTTCTTTCTTGCACGGCGGCCAGGGGTCTGAGCCCAGAGCCCGCAGCTGGAGGAGGCTCGGTGGGGGAGGGCCGCCCGCAGGGGGAGGTGTCTCGCTCCCTCCCCCAGCCTCCGCGTCCCTAACCCCTACCCCGCCTCCCTCCTCTGCAATCCTCCCAAAATACACGAGCACACAAAAAGAAAAACACCAGCAGATTTTTTATTTCAGAGAGTAAACACTTGGGCCATGGGGGTCTGGAGGTTATGGGAAAAGAGGAAACCATCAGGCTAATCAGGCAGGCACACACTTCCCCTGCTGAAATAAAACAGAAATCATTGCTCCGCAGGGCTGGCCGGTTAACCCCGGCGCTGCCAGCGAGGCTGGCGCGGGCAGAGCCAGCCGGGAGGTAGGGCGTCCGAGGACGAGGACCAGAGTTTTTAAATCCAGATCCAGGCAGGGAGGAGAGGAGAGAGGAGTGAACTCCGTGGGCCTGAATGCCGTCCATTCAGTCTGTGGTAGCACATTTGCCCGGAGCCGGGCTTTGGAAAGAGAAGGTTGGAACAGAAGAGATTCTGCCCTGAGATGCAGTTTTGCAAGAGGTCGGAGGTAGTTCTAGGTAGGTCCGGGAGATGGAGAGACAGGTAAGGGAGCCTAAGGCTCGACCCAGAGCACACGTGTGTATTGTCACTGTTTAGAAAGGAGCAGGAGGGCTTGGTGGGAAGGATTCAGGTCAAGGTTATAACCCTGCCACCTCCCAGCTCTGCAGCCATGGGCAAATTGCTGAGCCCTTCTGAGCCCCAGTTTTCTCATTTGTAATATAATAGTGCCTACCTCCCAGAATTATGGTGGGGAACAAAACACCACTTTGAATCTGGAAAAGGCAAACACCAAAGCATGGCTCTCGATGTATGATTTCATGGGTTGCTGTAAAATAATCAGGTTCCTCTCTCCTCCCTCCTCCCTCCTTTCCTTTCCTTCCTTCCTCCTCCCTTCTTTTTCCCCTCCCTGCTTTCCTCCCTCCCTCCTTTCCTTCCTTCCTTCCTTCCTTCCTTCCTTCCTTCCTTCTTCCCTCCCTCCCTCCCGCCCTTTCTTCCCTTTCCTATTACATGCCTTGCTTCAGCACTCACCCTGTTGCTGCCTGTCTGGAGAGCATAAATATCGCATGGGCCAGAGGTTGTAGGTCAAACATGAGACCTAATTGCGCTGTGAGAGAAATTACCTTTCCGCTGATGTATAGGGCAACCTTTGGCTCTTTCTGAGGCTGCCAGTGTGAGTGGTCCATCAGCTCTCAGTTCAGACCCTGCCTGCATCTGGCAGCCTAGTCAGTGGGACCGTCCCCTCTTCCAGATCACTATTTTTAAAAATCCGGGAGTGCTTCCCTCCCCCCCCCATTCCTGAACACCCCAGTTAGACGCACTTACCACCTCGGAGAATATGTGTGATTCTTTTGGACGTCCTTGCTGTTGAAGAAAATAAACCTTTGGAACCTCTGCACATCCTTGCAGGGGTCATTAACAAAACAAGACCACAGAACTACTAACTCGAGGTAGTTTTGTGTGTTTCCCAGCGTCTCCTCAGACTTGCTGCCCTGGTGCTTGAGGAACGGAGGTACCGGGGATGAAATATCCACAGAAGCAGGGCTTTGGTGGCCTTTGCTCTTCTCTTGATTTCTTACCTGCTTTCTATATATATATATATATTTTTAAAACCAACCCTGACCACTTTCTGCCAAGTCTCAGACCTGCCGATTCTCATAAGAGCAGGGGTGCTTGACCTGGCTGAGCGTCAGAAATGTGCCATCCCTCTGCAATAGTGTGCAAGGAGTTTTCGAAGAGTCTAGCTTTCCTCTGATTCTCGGAGCAGTCTGAGTCCCCCACGGAGTTAAAAACCACTGGCCGGGAGAAAAGCGACTTTTGTACCCCCCTGCAGCATTTAAAAGCATGGTGTACAGAGAGAGTATGCAAAGCCCATTTTGTTGAACTGGATTGAATTCCAGGTAGGAGCTTCCTTCCTATCAACCCTTCTCACCGCTCTGGTCAGTCCCAAGAGAGTGTATTTAAATCTGGAAGCTGATTCTGTCCCATTATGCCAGAGACCCGAGGCATTGAAGCCTTGACTGAAGTCCGAACATATTTCTCCTTTTTTTTCCCCCACTTGCAACATCCCCTTTTATTTCATGCTCCACAGAAGGAGCCCTGCAAACGTCCGTGGAGGTTATGGACCTGTGGCCTCTCTGCTGTGAGGAGGAGGGGGGGAGGGCCAGAACACTTCAGGCCCCTCCAGAGCAACAGGGGAGAGTCCCACTGTGAGCTGCTTCTCACAGGCCTATCTCTGGTGATAGACTTTCCCAGTGGTCTCCTGGGGAGGGGGTGTGTGTGTGGTGGGGGGGAGAGTGAGTGGTAGAAACACTGCCTCTGAAGGGGACAGCAGTCCAGAGCTCACCCCCCCCAACAATGTGTACAAAACAACCATAGTGCATACATACACCCCCAGATGCTATGTACCCCCACCCAACTGCCTCCAAGTCTGGGCGCCCTTCAGGATCTCGGCCCCCATTTCTGATCTTTGACCTCTTGTGGAACCCCTGACTGTTCTGTCCCCTGTCACAAACTGGCTTAGTCAAGTGGAGACCATATTCAGAAGTTTCAAATCTAGGGAGAGAGATTACCCCACCCTGGGTCAGCTCCTTTGAACTGCCCAGTGACGTCTTAGCGTTTCCTTCTTTGGTCAGGACAGATGGACATTCTTCACTGAACAGGGCTAGGGCTTACGTGACGTTGATAAGTTGAATGTTGGGTTTTATAAGGAAAGTGGCTGACATGTCTGTGGTCCTGCTTGATGGAAACTTGGAAATAACAGAAAAGTCGTGTCTGCTTCAACCCTACCTGCGATAGTCAACCATTCCATGTACTTTGTGTTTTGAAAATCTGAGTTTAAAGTTCCTGAACAATAACACCGAACTATCACGATGCAAAGCTTGACTTTTGGTAGGTTTTTTTTCCCCTCAACATATTCAGATCCCTCAGAATTTCCAGTTAGATATTGGTGCCTATCTCTATTTCTGTTGCATCTGTCTGTTTTAAAAAAAAAAATTAAGAATATAGAGTAAAAACAGTTCATATCCCATTCTTGTTCAATTTTAAGCAATCTTATTATAGAATCCCAGGAGAAGGCCTGCCTTCTTTCTGGAACAGCTAGAGAGGAAGAGTAATTGTCATGTCATTCATTAAATACTTTCTCTATACCAAGAGTCACACAAGTGTGGTGATTTCACTCTTAAAACCTTGTTTTGAGGATGATATATTATGACCCATTTTACAGATGAGAGGAATGAGGCTCAGAGAGGTAACTTGACCACCCCCCCCCAAAGAAGTCTAAGTGTAATTCTGGGAGGTGGGGAGAGGGTCAGTTAAACTGGGACCCTACGGCAGAGCCCGTGCTCTGACCTTGATGCAAACTTGGCCTGCCCCCAAAATGTTTTTTAGGTCTTCACTGTGGCTTCATCCCTAGTGGCTAGAGTCCGCTCTAGAGGATAAGAGAATATAAGCTTTCCTCATTGTCCCACAGACCAGAGACCCATGAATAGAGAAAATGAGCCTATGTAGCCTGGGTCTGACATCAGGCATGAAGGAGCTCGGTCATCGGCAGGGCCCCTGGGAGAATAGGTTTTCCTTTGCTGGGGGTTCATTGACGGTCTGTCACCTAAGCATCACACTCCATTTGCCCCCTTTCTCCTTCTCCCCCAACTAGCTTTGGGAGCAGACAGAGTCGCTGAGCAAGACTAAACCCTACGAAGTTTGTGAAAGGTTATACCCTTGAAGCTATCCACAGCGTACATAGCACGTGCTGAAGTTTACACAGACTTCTCAGACCTCTGAATAGAGGGACTAATTGTGGGGAAGCTGCTTTTCAGCACACAGGATGGGCTGTTCTCTGTGGGTTCTACTATCAAAAGGCTTTTAAAAGTGCAGTGTAGCCATTGTTGAATATTTCACAATGAATTAAATACCATTTTTCTCCCCGCAGCTGTTCCATGTGAGTGAGCGTAGATTGTTGTTGTTTTTTTTTTTTTCTCCTCCTGGCAGAAGACGTCTGCTGTATAAACCTAAGTGCTGGGGTAATGAGATTATTTGTGTGCGAATTCTTTAGGAAAAGCATTTCTTTATTTTAAACTCAATGATGTGATTCGGGGCTTCTGCTCTGGAGATGGGAGAGGGGGAGCCTTGGAAGAGAATGGAATTGAAATGTCTCTGCGCAGAATTGGGAGCAGGCAGGGGTGAGGGGCTCAGGGATGAGGCTTCTAAGCCTCTGTGCATTTATCCACAATTCCCCGGGGGGGGGGGCGGCCTGCCTCTCCCAGCCCTACTGACTGGGCTGCGGAGGAGGGAAATTCCATATTTTTTCTTTCTTTCTTTTTTTTAGTAAACAATTAATCACTTTTCCATCTGCCCTTTCAGCATTTCTTCCTGATCTCACAAGTTTTAACGGAATTGAAAGAACATTTGTTTTGCTCTCCACCTGTTTTCATATCAGAGAGCACTTAAAAACTTGAAATTACGAAATCTACGAGGAAAACAGCTTTCCTCTAACCCTTAGGGTGGTCTCTACAATTCAGCCTGCTGGTGTTGTGACATCAAGTGCTATGCCACGTGTCCACTCCTCTTCCCCGGCTTGACTTACTTTTCAAATTTTTCATTGCCTTTCATAGACATTGAGCTTCAGGTAAGCAGTGAGTTGGAACTAAATATAAAATCAATTAAGATGAACAACTATGCAGACTTAACTCTTCTTAAAGTATTATCAGGGACTTACCAGCTGTTCTTTAGATCCATTGACGACTAAGGGGGAAAATGGGGACAATGGGAAAAGAGAGGTTTAGGTTAGCTACGGTGAAATTTAACTCCGAAATCCATTATTAAAGGAGTTTGTGAATTGCTTATCCCCTCAAATATCCTTCAGGATATTTCTGAAGTAGGTTAAGTCATTTTTTGTTATCCTTCTGTTCCCGTCACATAAGACAAAAATTTCCAAACCTTTTAAGGGAACTTCAAGGGAATGTTTTAGGAATCTATCAAGTGGGAAAGACCAGGTCAGATATGAAAAGAAAGCTATTGATTTCAAGAATAATCTTCTAGGGGCGCCTGGGTGGCGCAGTCGTTAAGCGTCTGCCTTCAGCTCAAGGCGTGATCCCGGTGCTCTGGGTTTGAGCCCCACATCAGGCTCCTCGGCTGGTAGCCTGCTTCTTCCTCTCCCACTCCCCCTGCTTGTGTTCCCTCTCTCGCTGGCTGTCTCTATCTCTGTCAAATAAATAAATAAAATCTTAAAAAAAAAAAAAGAATAATCTTCTAGTTCTGCTTTAGGAGCAAAGCAAAAAGGGGACTCAGCGTGTGTTATGAGAACTCGACCAATACGATCTGGGGGCAAAGGAGAGACGGTTTGAAATGTCCTTCTACATGTTTCCCATTGTTATTGATCACTTATGCTTTCCACTGCCCGTATTTCCCGATATCTATGGCAGGTGGGCAGGGGGAAATTAATCATTTAATCGAAATTATTCATCTAAGCGAAGTGGAAAACCTGCCGGAAAAGCAAGAGAGAATCTGCGTGGTTCAGATTGCTTTAAAACACATACTCATTTCTCTCTTTCTGGCTGGGAACTAGTACTTCGCCAGGTGCAAATGTGCCAGGCTTATTTTTTTTTTTTTTTTGGTAATAATTATTAGAAAAATAAGCCCCCCCCCTTTAAAGAAAATTTGTAAATTAAAGAATACTTTAGGGGGAAATGGCACTTCAGTTTCATCAGTTAATGGTTAATGTTGAAGTCTATTCCATGAATATTTTCCTGTGAGTAGTTCACCTGGATATCACACGGTTGTCTCAAGGTTACACCTGAGCTCACTGCTTTCTGTCCCACCTCTGTAATGTAACCTAGACCCTCCATCCTGTCTTGGCAAAAGTCAAGTGATCTACTAATTACCAGCCTAGGAAACTAGGACTTAGTATTGACTCCCTCCTTTCTGCTTTGACCCTTGTGTTGTTTGGGGCTCTTTTTTTGCAAGTGGCAGAAATCTGGCTCAATGAACTTAACATGAAGATGGGATTTCTTGTCTCACAGAACTGAGAAGTCCAGAAGAGCCTGCCTGGGGAACCCTAGGATAGCAATAATCTTGTCAAGTCCCTTGCCCTCCTCTTCCTGGGTCTCTTTCTTCCTCTCTTACTCTTCTTGCTCCTCCTTCTCTCTCTTTAGCTCATGTCTTCTTGTCTTTCCTAGAAGGGAAGAAGGAGGGGTCTGGTAGCAGAAGAAGAAGGGAGAACTCTAAGGATTCAAAAGCAGCAGATAATCAGCCTATCCTCATACTAATTTGGACACAAGTCCTGTCAATCTTATCTTCTAAATATCTGGTGAATTTATAAGGATGATGATGAGGATGATGATTGCCAGTCTCTTAGTTTAGGCCCCCGTTGCATTGCCCCGATACTGGTGAGTACCTGAATTGCAGATTATCTCACTCTTCTGCAATCACTGATTTTTGTCTTTGCTGCTCATCTGTATGTACCTCAAGGGTAGGCCTTTGTCCTGGTCCTGTTCCTAGTACCTGGCAAAGTACCTGGATTGTCAAAGGCACATAGTTGAGGTCTGTTGGATAAACAAGACACGGTTATGAGATTCCTCTGTCAGGATGGTCATGATAACTACCCTGGATTTTAAAATCAGTTAAGAAGTTACTAAATTAAAACAAAACAAACAAACAGAAAAACACCCTAAAATCTTCAGAGCAAAATCTAAAGATTGTTCCAGAAGGTTCTTTGTCTTCAATTTCTCTCCCTCTAAGCCAAGGGAACTTACCGTTTATTTCCATATTCCCAATGTTTAGCCCAATACTTGCCATAGAGCAGAGGATGTGATACATATCTGTATGCTGGTTGTCCACACTCGTCAGAGCTACTGGTGGGGTGGTTGGTGTCTTGGTCCTCAATTGGACTAGAGGTAATGCAAGGTTTTTGACTGGTTTAGGGTCTTGGTTACATCAGAGCACTTTTATTCTGTCTGTCATCAATCAACACATATTTGTTGAGCCTTTATGCTGCATGAGGTATTGGGCATACAGAATAGGGTGGCCCATTTGTCCTCAAGGAGCATCAGCATAAGCTGATGGGAAGCTAAGACAGACAGACCTACGCTGGGCAGCCAGGTGAGCCTCAGGAGAGTGGGAGTTGTAAGAATATTCCTACTGCACACTAGAGTAAGGAGAGACCAAGGCAACCTGGTTCCCCCTCTGGCCTCTGTGCAAATTACGTGAAAGTGAAGATACAGGGCATTTGCCTTGAAAAGCACTCATTTGTCCAAACTTGGTCAACAGAATGAGGATGGGGAGTTAGATCTGAAAAGGGGTTGTTTTACTGATGTTTAGAATAGTGGTCACTCTTGCTCTGCTTTATGTATCCTAGTTCACTGTTATTCTTTCCTTCTTCACCCTGTGTTGATTTTCACCTCCCCGGCCCTCATCTAGCCCCTCCTGGGCCCTCCTGACTGTCTTCAGATTTGAGTTCAGACTCTGCTCGGGCCTGCCAACCTGAATGAAATGTTCCATTCGTTAGGTCTGCTGCTCCTCACTTCATTAGTGTTCCTGGTGTTTATAAAGCCAGGAGATAATATTTTTAGGTTCCATTTGGAGTTTCCCCGGGCAGCCTCTCTCTGAGCCACTTAGGAAGTTTAGAAAAGAAGGTCATGGAAATGTTAGATGTTTTTCCACTGAACTTTGGTTAAGCAATGGTCTTGAGATGATGTTCATAGACTCCGCTGGGCAGGCTTTATTGGATGATAGGAAA
Organism: Ailuropoda melanoleuca; assembly: GCF_002007445.2. Classification (NCBI taxonomy): domain Eukaryota; kingdom Metazoa; phylum Chordata; class Mammalia; order Carnivora; family Ursidae; genus Ailuropoda; species Ailuropoda melanoleuca. The sequence goes on along the minus strand of NC_048225.1, from coordinate 23,508,910 downwards.
TTCTTTCTCTCCCTTTTATTTGTCTTGACTTCACCTCTGGAAAAGCCGAGGGCTGTTATTGTTGTTGTTTTGACAGTTTTGAGATGAACTTTATTGAGACTTAATTCACATACTATATAATTCACCCATTTAAAGTATACAATTTAAGGGTTTTAAACATATTCACAATATTGCGCAAACATCACGTAATTTAATTCTAGAATGTTTCTGTTTCTCCTAAAGGAAATCCCATACCTGCTAGCAGTCAGTCCCATTCTCCCTTATCCCTCTCACCCCTATATGTTAGTAACTACTGGTCTAATTTTTGTCTATAAATTTGCCCATTTTGGCCTTCTCTCGTAAATTCAGTCTTACAATATGTGGTCTTTTGTGGCTGACTTCTTTGACTATTTGCAAATGTTATCCATGTTGTACCATTTATTAGTACTTCACTCTTTTTCATCACCAAATAATATTCCATTATGTGGATATGTTACATTCTATTTACCCACCATTTGACAGACAATTGAGTTGTATTCACTTTATGTCTGTTGTATGTAACGCTGCTGTGAACATTTATGTATACGTTTTTGTGTGAACCTATGTTTTTACTTCACGTGGGTTTATACTTAGGAGTGGAACTGCCGGGTTCTATGGTAACTCTTATGGAACTGACAAATTGTTATCCAAAGCGATGGCACCATTTTACATTCCTGCCAGCAACGTACAAGGGTGTCAATTTCTACATATTCTCACCAATATGTGTTATTGTCTGTCTTTCTGATAGCTCTCATAGTGAACAGGAAATAGTATCTCATTCTGGTTTTGATTTGATTTTTCTTAATGGCTAATGAATGATCTTGAGCCCTTTTTCACCTGTTTATTGGCCATTTGTATTTGGAGAAGTGTCTATTTAAATCTTTGCCCATTTTTTTTTAAATTGGGCTATCTTTTTGCTACAGAGTTATAAGAGTTCTTTATATAATCTGAATATAAGTTCCTTATCAGATACATACTTTGCAAATATTTTCTCCCTTAATATGGGTTGTCTTTTTACTTTTTTGATGTTTTGGTTCACAGCACCAATATTTTTAGTTATGGTAGCCTGATTTATCTATTTTTTCTTTTGTCTCTCATGCTTTTGGTGTCACAGCTAAGAAGTCATTGACTAACCTGGGTTGTGAAGATTTACTCTTATATTTTCTTGTAAGGGTTTTATAGCTTTAGTTATTACATTTAGGTCTATGATGCACTTTGGGTTAATTTTTGTGCATAGCATGAAGTAAGGGGTCCAATTTCTTTCTTTTGTATATGTATAGCTCATTGTCCCAGCACTATTTGTAGGAAGATTTTTCCTATCCTGGGGTGCCGGGCTGGCTCAGTCAGTACCGCATGCAACTCTTGATCTCAGGGTCAAGAGTTCGAGCCCCACGTGGGGCACAGAGTTTACTTAAATAAGTAAAAATTTCTTTTTTTTTTTTTTTTAAAGATTTTATTTATTTATTTGACAGAGATAGAGACAGCCAGTGAGAGAGGGAACACAAGCAGGGGGAGTGGGAGAGGATGAAGCAGGCTCATAGCGGAGGAGCCTGATGTGGGGCTTGATCCCATAATGCCGGGATCACACCCTGAGCCGAAGGCAGATGCTTAACCGCTGTGCCACCCAGGCGCCCCAGTAAAAATTTTTCTTATCCTATTGTCTTGGCAATCTTATAAGTAGGTATTTTTAAATACATAGGCCACCTATGTATTTCTTATCTGTGGCATAGATATTCATTTGTATTAAGTGGTTCTTCAACATTGCTCACTGTGATGAGTATTTTTTGATGGATAGTGAACTTAGTGAGTTGAGGATACCTGAGCTCCAAGTCTGGTTTGGAACGTGATTTTTTAAAAATTTTGGAACTGAAAAGAAATTGCCATTTGTTGTTTATTTTGAATCAGACACTGTTAAATATTTTACATGTTTTATCTTACTTAAATCTTACCAAAAAATCCTGTGAGTCCATTTTATAGAGGAGCAAGCTGAGCTTTATATAGTTGAAGTAATGTGCTAAAAGTTGCACTGTTAATAAGTTACAGACCCCAGTTATGAGCTCAGCTTAGCCTGACTCTGTAGCCTAATATTAAACCCTGTGCTGGGCTTTGCACTGGACCTATGAAATAATAGTTACCAGGAAAAGGCAGCAGAAAGTGGCCACTATGTGTGCAGTTACTGAAGAATGCAAAATTTAAAAATATAGTTATGCTGATTGGTTGTCAATTTCCTCATCCCTAAAGGGGAACATAACACTTTCCCCTTACCTCTTGTATTACAATTAAACTAACACAAACAATATTTGATTTTTAAGTTACTTCAGTGTGTTTCTTTTTGTCTTTCTTGGTGTACTGGTTTTAAGTTTTGGAGATATTAAGAGGAGTCAATAAAGCAAAGGATAAATAAACAAATAAGTAAATCTCCAAAAATTTCTTTAACTCCAGAAAGAAAAAAAAATCAGCAGACTTTTCTAAGAAAATTTTATTAATTCATTTTATGAATTAATTGTATAAATCTCATTTAATGCATGTTTGTTTCTCCAAGACATTAATATTGACATTTCTCTTTTTACTTTTTTTTTTTTTTGGCCTTATCTTTGATAGATTTAAAAAAAAAAAGTCACTAACAGTTGTCTGGCAAATATCCTTAATCTAGAGTTTGGCATAAGCAAGACTTTTAATAAAATTAGTATATTCAGTTTGGGCATCTTGAAGGAAAAACCACTGTGAATCTAAGGAAGTGGAACTACCTTTTACAGTAGAGGCGTCAATAAATATTATATCTGCAATTAACCCCCCGAGTTCTCTTCCCATCCCGCTTCTGTCTCTCCCTTCTTTCAGGTGCTCACTTGGCCTTTGGTGAAGAATGGGGGTATGTGACTTTAGAACAATGGAACATTTCCCAGAATGTATTGTCTGTGCATTTGTAATGTATGTCCTACTTGTCCTGAAGTCACTACTGGAACATGTTATTATAAAATCCCAGTATACATATATAAATAGAAAAAAGACAATTTAGACGTATGTGTTTTGTGACCAGCTGCTCTTACTTCTAATGCTTCCCAACATTTTCCTCTGCAGCTGTGAGAGAGATGTATGGCACACTTTGAGCCTTCTGAGCGCAGACCTAACTCCATGTCAGCTTCCCTCGCCTCTTAGTTCCCATGGGAAGGGAGCTGAGTTCTTCCCCCCCTTTCCCTTAATCCCGACCCTGATTTCATTCTTCCTCTGGTTCATCCTTGAGCTCGACCAGATGTATCACTTGGGACCCTACTCTATCCACCTCCCAATGACAGCTCTCCTTATTTCTATTTTGAGTGAAGATGGGTGGGAATTAATGCATTGATAATCTCTTCTCCACCACACCATGCCTTCCCTCCGTCTCCCCCTCACCCTTTCTTGGTGGAAACATAAGGATTCAGATGGTTTAGGTGGTTTATGGTCCATAAGTGATAAAAGGTCTAATAAGAAATCCAACGAATGAAGACAAAAGACTTGGCGGGCAAAAAACACACTTAAAGATCTCTGAGTGGTAGGTGAGAGAGATGTGGGACATATGAATAATTTGCAAGAGCTGAGCAAACGTGGATCTTCACTATTTTGCCCTGCTCTCGTGGATCAGAGTTGAGCAATAACAATGGAGAGTCTCTCCACCCTGGACAAACACTGGCATGCTGAGGGCTGGGATGCATTCCCTCCTTCTAGACGTATCTCGGAGGTGCTGGGACATGATGTTGATCAAAGTGCTTTGTGACCTTCCAGGCCAGACAAGGGAAAGCACTGCTGTTCCTTCCATCAGAGAGAAGGAGTGTGCTTATTCACATTCAGTGCTGAGGTTTGGCTCATAAAGGATTTAAATAAAATGACCCAAACTCTATGAAGGTAGCGTGACATGATGTCTCCTGATTGCTCTTCTCAGGGATTCCATTTGCAGAGGTACATGGCCTCTTACTCTGATGTCATCGCTTAAATAACCTGCTAACTGGAATATATTGACATGAACCATCAACACTTCAATTCTGAACTCTTCCTCCAGCTAATGAGAGGGTTCTTTTGTATCTTGATTTGTCTATTTTATGGCTTTTAATATGGCTGAAAACTTCAATTGGATTTAGAAAGCAGCATGTCTCTTGCACATAAAGTATGCTATTTTCTAGGACCTTAATAATACTGTGTTTACCCAATGTACTTAATTCTTGTACCCAATACCTCCATGATAGTACTCACATTTACAAAACATAGTTCTTATCTTAAACGTTCCTACTCTTTGCTTAAAGTGCATTGATTATGTGCATCTGATATTTCTCTTTGATTAATATGGTGGCATTCACACTTATATTTATTTCCAATCATTCTTCCCTTGCTGCCATGTTTTCTATTTATCTTTGTTGTAATAGTTTATTTCTGCCGTGTAGTTTATTTGATCTGTCTTTGATAAATTAACAGGTGTTATTTTTACACGCTCAATGCTCAATGGCTGCTTTGTATTCTCACCAAGCTGTATCTTGAGGAGTCAGATCTATATAGAAATGCAGATCTATTTGTCTTCATTTATTATCCTGTTTTTACATATCTTAGAGGTCTTGGATGAGTCTTCCTTAAGGCAAGATCTGAGAATGGAGGCCCATTGTGGTAAAGTCAAGTAATAAAGAGCTTATTGCCAGCCAGAATCTAATTTTATGGCTTTCAATCCATTATGATCATTATAAAGTGGGCATTCCACTTTAGCAAGTAGGAAGCTGGCCAGAACAAAGTGATTGCCAAATGAATGACAGTGTTTTTTCCCTTAGTTTCAGGTTGGAGGGTAAAAACCTGAAATGGTTCTCTCTTGCTGCTGGAGGACCACGGAATCTTCCACTCTGTCTTTACGCCTTCATTTCTCTCTCTGTGTGGAAGGTAACCACAAATATTAGAAAAATATCTTTTTTAGCAGTTGAGATTGTGATGGGAAAATAACAAGGGAAGAACCACCCCAAAGTCATCAGCTTAGATGTGAATTTATAGACAAATCATCAGGCAATGAGTTTTGCTATGAGGTTTTATGTTCGTTTCTTTGTTTATTATTTAAAAAACATTTTTAAGTGAGCTCTACATCCACTGTGGGGCTCGAACCCACAATGCTGAGATCAAGAGTCTCATTGTCCACTGACTGAGCCAGCCAGGCGCCCCGGGGCCTTACATTTTAAAGATAGTAATCTTTCAGTGACTTCGGCTGTTTTTAAATGTTTGGTGATTTGGCAGAGTTCAAAATCTCTTGCCACATGCTTTAATTTTTATTTATTTTTTTTGTTTTTTCTTTTCTTTTCTTTTTTCCCTTCTGATTTGGAGGCGCACGATTATTTCATGGGAAACTTAAATGGTATATGGACTTACTTTATATTTAGTCATCCACTCATCAGTATCAGACGTTCAAGAAGGCTGGTAGAATCTTCTTAAAAACACTTGGAAAGGAAGATTTATATGGTCCAGTGACTCAATGAGCCAGAAACCTCAAAAACTAGGCTTGGTTTGAAAAGTTAAGCTCTAGAACTATTAAGCAGATTTAGAAAATGGTCGGCCTGGTCTCTTTCCATTCTAGTATTTAAAAAAATGTATCTGAGAAGTATGTGCATGTGTATGCACACGTATGAGATCAGACGATTTTTTCTTTTTTTTTTTTTTATGACGTGAGAGAGAGTGCATGATCTGGTGGGGGCGGTGGGGGTGGGGAGACAATCTCAAGCAGATTCTGCACTGAGCATGGAGCCTAATGTAGGGCTCATCTCATGACCTTGAGATCATGACCTAAGACTCTAACGGACTGAGCCACCGAGGCACCCTGAGGTCGGACAATTTCAGAGAGAGGGAGAACCACGTTGAAAGATAACAGTGCCCTTTTCCAAGCACACGGGGCTGGGAGCAGTGAAGCCGGGAGCAGGCCTGAGACTACCATCACCATCTCAGATCACATTTCGTATCAGATGCTAGTTTTATTCATTCATCTATTTATTTATTATTTCTTTCACTCGTTTTGTCAGTTATTTGTTCTTTTCAACCTTTATTAAGCATTCACTAGGTCACTATGTCCAAGTCACTGTATTTTAAGCTGGAAATTACCATTTGAATAGATCATGGTTCCCGCCCTTGAAGGGCTGAGGTGTATGGTCCCCAGTGTTGGACGTGCTCAGTCAGAAGCCTGGAGGTGCTGACTTGGAGGCCGTTTGTTCAGAGAGAGCAGAGGAGGAAGTGCCTGTTTTCATCCAGGAAGGCCCAGGAAACCTTCAAGGGGGGCGGGTAAGGGAGCGTGGGGCAGAGTGGGGGTGGGGTGGGGGTGGTAATGTTTGCTGCTTTGTCCTGACAGATGAGTGGGACTGGGGGAGCAGGGCTTTCCTGAAAGGGCAAGGCCCGGAGAAGCGCACAGAAGGATGAGGCCCTGGGGTGTGTTCGAGGGCTCCCCACAAGCGCGGGTGCCCTGGAGGGCAGTGTCCCTCTGCAGGAGAGAAGGTGAAACATGGCTGGAAGACGGGCAGGGACCAATTCTGGCCTTTTGGGCTCTGGTTGGATTTTATCTGCTCAGCAGTAAGGAGGCTTTGATGGAATTCATTATTTCTACATCATGTTTAAAACATGTTGATTGAACTCTTGTCTCTGCTTTCCTATAGCGTACCTTTCCGAGAAGCTCGTGCTTCATCGGTCACCCCTGTCCGCGGACGTGTGTGGTGGAGACTGGCCAGTGGCCCCTGTGGCCGGCTTGGTGGTGTCTTCCCCAGGCTCTGCAACGTCTGTTCCAAGTCCTTCACACATGCTGCCCTCGGGGGTGGTGGCCGCGCCTTCAGCCTGATGTGGGTGGATAGCCACCAAAGCTTTCACACTAGGACAGAAATTTACCCCTCCCTTAGCATTGATTTTTTAAAATAATGCTCAATAATAATAACAGATAATAGTAACAGGTAATAATATATGTTATCTATTCCTTGAAGGTGGAGGTGACTAAAGTCTGAGCTAATGGAAGACTCCGGAGCATGAACAAACTTAACCATATTGATAACATGGCTTAGGAGAAGTCCAACGTTGGCTTGTCTATCTTGCAGCTCCTTGCAGAGAGGTCTTGGACAGAGGAAAGCTAATCAGGAGACCTGCATGGGGAGAGAGGCGTGTTATTTAATTAGCTTTACAATGGGCTGACTTGAAGGCACGTGGTGGCTTTAATAGAGGGAGATAGATGTCCTTTTTTACAGGGCTAATTGTTGGGGAAAAGCAAGGCCTTTGTTCAGACCCAGCATGAGGGCTCTGATCTCTTGGAGCCTAGGGCTGCCCCTGCTTATAATTTTAGACAGAGCTATTCAAGGCTGTTCTGTCGAGAAAAGAAGAACAAGAACGGTATTGTGTATGCAGGATCAGTGCCCAAACCTCCCCAAAGTCACTAGGAAAGAAAAAAAAAACAACGAGAGCACCCAGCCATGTGCATTTGGGAGTATTTCCCCATCATTTATTTGCCACGGTTGTTGGAAAGGGCAAAGCTACACTTTAATCAACTTGGAGCTGAGGTGGGGTGACTTAACCAAACACCCCCAGAAAACCAATTAAGTCCACTTTCCCAACGATGTGGCATTCATCTTGCCAACATGGAGCAGGCAACAAGAGAGGAGACGATGCGCGTTCTCCTGTGCCAGCCAGGATGGCTGGGTGCCAGGCACTGGTGGTGCCAGAATACAGATTATGTAGCTGGTGCCCCCGAAATAGCAAAATCCGGGTTGCTCTTGGGCAGCACAGAGCAAGGAGGGCTCTGCCTGGCAGCGGAAGGGGCAACGAGGACTACCTCTCCCCGGGGCTCTGGGGGGCCACTGGTCAGCACGGGTTGCTGATGCCAGCGAGTAAAACACTTCATCTGAATTCTGGGTGGCAAGTCCAAGCTTGGGGGAGTGCTGCGTGGGTCCAGAAGTCTGTAATAAAATGCATGTGTATGGGGCTATAGATGGGTTGAGGTTCAGGTTTACAGCCCAAGTTAAGAGGTTAGAGAACTCTAGCTGTCAGAAAAAGAGATAGGCTAGAGAAGTGTAAGATGGGAAAACGCAGGACAAGACTTCCGTGGAGTGAACGCGGTGGGGTACTGCCTAACGGGAGCCAGCTCGAGGAATGCCTCAGACCGCATGGTACGGGGTGTGTATCCGAGGGTGAGTGAGGTTCTGCTAAGTCACTGACCAGCTTGAAAGCCAAATGGCACAGCCATTTGCTGAAGTTCTCGTTCTGCTCAGGTTGTACGGAATCACTGAATGGGTAGGAGAACCTGCAGCCCGAAGTGGGGATGATCCAATATTGGAAGAGTCCCGGAGAGTGAATATTTCTTCGCCGCTAATGTGGCATGTGGCCAAGAACATACGATTAGAGCTTCCATAACCGTATGTCACGTCTCTGTAATGGGAACCAATCCCCTTGCATCCAAGAGGATGGTGTGATTTGCATACTCAGACCTAAAATTATGTATATTATTATGTTATGGATGTAATGGCACACACCAAGAGGGATCACCATATCCTAATCTCATCATGGGAACATTGTACACCTTGGATTAACTTCTATGAGAATGTTATGCTCGCTAAATCCAAAGTCACAATTGTGATTTTTCTACTGACTAACAGGAGCAAGGTGTTGTTGAACGCTCATTCTGCATCAGGCCCAGGGCAAATTACTTGGCACACGTCCATTCCGTCTTTGGTTCAACTCTGTGAGCTGGGCATGATGATCACCTCCATTCTAGCCATGAAGACGCTGAGGTTTTCTGAGGCCAAAGGACTGACAGCTGGAGGGGGGCCAAGCTGAAACTCGAACTTTTGTCTATCTACTGCCAAGCCTATGCTCTTTTTTTTTTTTTAAGATTTTATTTATTTATTCGACAGAGATAGAGACAGCCAGCGAGAGAGGAACACAAGCAGGGGGAATGGGAGAGGAAGACGCAGGCTCATAGCAGAAGAGCCTGATGTGGGGCTCGATCCCATAACGCCAGGATCACGCCCCGAGCTGAAGGCAGACGCTTAACCGCTTGCCACCCAGGCGACCCCAAGCCTATGCTCTTAACTCCTTTACTGCATTGCCTCCTCAGTAATTTTCGAGCTTGAGTAGAGTCTATGAAGCTAAGACACCGAAGCCCGATAGTCCATTTGACAAGAAACTGCTGGTCTTCGTCGTATGGGCTTTTTGAAAACAGGAACGCTTATTTGGAATTGTCTCTTTACCGCTACACCTCAGCCCAATTCAGTTCAATTAAAAAAAAAATACTCTCCATATCAGAAAATGTTAGCTCACTGAAAATGAAGAGTATATGTGGATGCCGGGCCTCTCCCGGATCTGGGAATGGTTGTTGCCAGCCATCTGGTCTCTCTCAATGCTGTGGAATTCCCTGAAAGAAAAGTCCGTAATCTTTTTGATTTTTGACAATTCTCAACATTATTTAGAATTTTTAATTCCTGGAAAGGCATCTCTCCTGGGAACCTGCCACCAGAGAGCTGACTGCTGTTTATTCTTTCTCCCACAGTCTGTTGCCAGCTCCCCACCCAGCTGCACCTCCCTCCTCCCCTCTCCAGCAGGTCCCTAGTGGCCCTTCCCACCCAAGGCCTTTTTGTGATGAGGTCTTTCAAAATGGTTTCCCAGTCTGGGGAAAACACATGTTTCTGATCAGTCTGATGAAATACATTTCCATTAAGAAGTAACTTCTCTATTTTCGACTTTCTTCGTGCTCCACATTACCTATCATTACCTATCATTTCAAGCCCTGAACGCTTGAAAGTGCTTCACAGGCCTGACTGATTAAATGGCGCCTTCTTGCACGTCACACGTGTCGGATTTGCTTCTCTCCTCTTCACCAACTCCGAGGAAGAAAGGTTTTTATTGTATAGAAGCCAATCCAGATAGATGAGATGTGAGCTGGGGTCTGTTCCGCCTCATGCGTCATTGCCAGGACCATCCACTCCATTCTGACTCCTTCCCGAGAGGTGATGTAAGATGCAGAGTGAGCACAGCTGGCTCCTTGCAAATGAAAGAAGACTTCATCTCTCCTCGGCCCTTAAGAGCAGAGAATTACATGTGAGCTGTAATCCTGGAGAAGTTGACATATCCCTTCTTGAGGCTATTTTTCACCTGTCAACTTTCTATCAGTGGTATATTGGGTACTTAGTCAATTCCAAAAATGAATAATTACCCTGGACACCGTAGAGTTGTTTTTATGGATTTATGTTCCCGACGAGTTACAAAACTCTGGATTTTATGTACATTTTTCAGGGCAGTCCATGTACAAAAGGAGATCTGAAACAGCAAGGGAATTTAGGGGGCAAAGGTAGTCTTCGTATGAATTCCTAATGACACGATAATGTTCAGTGCAGGATGCTAAAGGTGAGACAGGAATACGTTCCTGAGTAAGACATTTGTAGATGACCCACAGAATGTTATAATTCCTGCTAGGAAGATGTTCTCGGTGTGACACATTCAGTTTTTTCTTGGGCCTCTTCTCATGTAATAGGTCCAAGAAAAAAAGGACGTAGGTCCTCTCCTTGGGGTGATAAAATAATGTGTGCTCATGATCCTAATCACAGCTTGGGGGTAACGGTGGACCCCAGCCAAACCCGTAATTTCCTTTGTTTCTGTGGTTTAAGATCACCTTGCTTTTCTGTTGCGATACTTCCATTATTCAGTAGTAGATACAACCACGTACAGAGAACAGTGGGCTGTCACCGTGCAGCCAACAGGAGGAGTTAGGCCTTCTTTAGGTGTTTATTTTTTATTTATTTATTTTTTAGTGTCACCTGTTAGGTGCTTGTGGCTCAGTGTGCTCCCTCTGCCCTCCTCATTCCCACGCTCTCCCGTTCTCGTTCTCTAATGGGGGATGTCTGCAATATGGTCCGTGCTTCTAGCAACCTGACCAGTTAGAGCAAATCTGAGAAGGTAAAGGGGATTTGTAACAGGTACTGGCTTCCCTGTAAGTACCTGACAGTCTGTTCTTCCTCACAAAGATGGAGATAATGGGGTTCATTTCATGCATTCTCTCAAATCTTACAAATAATGGGTGTAATGACTGGGCATCTTACCTTCACAATAATCAGTGAAATAAACGGTTCAACTTAAAGTTCAGAAAGCCCTGAACACTGCTTCTGAGCAGCGGAGTGAGACCATGGACAGTCTGTTGCATAGAAGTTCAGACTGACAACAAAGTGACTGGTTGGCTTTGTGGTAAGCCAGATGCCATTTTTCACAGACACCTATACCAAATATGCACAGATGAAAAAGAAAACGAATATGCTGACCTTACACAACATCTTCCTTTAAAGGAGGTCGGAGAGGACAGGAGCACAATAAAACTATATAAAAACCTTTTCAGTTGGAAAAGCGTCACTTGGCTAGGTCTTCAGTCTTGAGCCTTGGGCAACTTTCAGTGGCCCATTAGACTAAATAAACAAACAAGTAAGTAAATAAAATCAAAGACGGATATCTAAAGATCCATATTTGGAATGTTAGAAAGTTACCTGTTCATTAATTAAATCATCCACGGAGTTTATTAAGCTCCTGCTGTCTTGAGCTGGGCCCTTGGAGGTCGTGATAGCTCAGCCCAGTTGCTGCCTTTAGGGGCCTCGGAGGGAGACATGCCCATTCAAATGTTCACCAGGTGTCTGCACAGGCTGCCGAGCACAAGAGGAGCACCCCGTGGGGATGGGGAGGGAAATTCTTTGCATACAACACATCCATGTGGGGGAAAGTCTGTGTTTGACCTCGATTTCCAACTTGACCTTCCCTTGCATCTTCTGGGTCCTCCTTCCAAGATCCTCTCCCTTCTTTCCCCCTTGATGTCCTGTGCTGCTCTTTCAGCTTGAGAACCACCTAACGATTTGCTTTATTGTCCTTCCATGGCTATTGGCCATGCAGGACCATGAAATGGGCTCTGGGACCCTACTGGACACATTACCAGGCCTTAATTTCATTTTGAGATCTTGGGGATTTAAGTCCCCAAAGGCCAAGGATATAGCATTGTATGACTGTACCTCCTCATGCCTGCCCCCGACCCCAACTGGTCTTTTTTTTTGCTCTCAGAGAAGGTCGCTTTCTAGTGCTTCCTCCTGTACTGCCGTCCTTTTTCCGTCAGGACGATTTTTTCTTCTTCTGGTGCTCTCTGCTTCCTCTGTCTCACTTCCAGCATCAAGAACAGGCTGGAGGGGGGCGCCTGGGTGGCACAGCGGTTAAAGCGTCTGCCTTCGGCTCAGGGCGTGATCCCGGCGTTGTGGGATCGAGCCCCACATCAGGCTCNTCTCTCAAATCTTACAAATAATGGGTGTAATGACTGGGCATCTTACCTTCACAATAATCAGTGAAATAAACGGTTCAACTTAAAGTTCAGAAAGCCCTGAACACTGCTTCTGAGCAGCGGAGTGAGACCATGGACAGTCTGTTGCATAGAAGTTCAGACTGACAACAAAGTGACTGGTTGGCTTTGTGGTAAGCCAGATGCCATTTTTCACAGACACCTATACCAAATATGCACAGATGAAAAAGAAAACGAATATGCTGACCTTACACAACATCTTCCTTTAAAGGAGGTCGGAGAGGACAGGAGCACAATAAAACTATATAAAAACCTTTTCAGTTGGAAAAGCGTCACTTGGCTAGGTCTTCAGTCTTGAGCCTTGGGCAACTTTCAGTGGCCCATTAGACTAAATAAACAAACAAGTAAGTAAATAAAATCAAAGACGGATATCTAAAGATCCATATTTGGAATGTTAGAAAGTTACCTGTTCATTAATTAAATCATCCACGGAGTTTATTAAGCTCCTGCTGTCTTGAGCTGGGCCCTTGGAGGTCGTGATAGCTCAGCCCAGTTGCTGCCTTTAGGGGCCTCGGAGGGAGACATGCCCATTCAAATGTTCACCAGGTGTCTGCACAGGCTGCCGAGCACAAGAGGAGCACCCCGTGGGGATGGGGAGGGAAATTCTTTGCATACAACACATCCATGTGGGGGAAAGTCTGTGTTTGAGGTCGATTTCCAACTTGACCTTCCCTTGCATCTTCTGGATCCTCCTTCCAAGATCCTCTCCCTTCTTTCCCCCTTGATGTCCTGTGCNGAGAGAGGACAGGAGCACAATAAAACTATATAAAAACCTTTTCAGTTGGAAAAGGGTCACTTGGCTAGGTCTTCAGTCTTGAGCCTTGGGCAACTTTCAGTGGCCCATTAGACTAAATAAACAAACAAGTAAGTAAATAAAATCAAAGACGGATATCTAAAGATCCATATTTGGAATGTTAGAAAGTTACCTGTTCATTAATTAAATCATCCACGGAGTTTATTAAGCTCCTGCTGTCTTGAGCTGGGCCCTTGGAGGTCGTGATAGCTCAGCCCAGTTGCTGCCTTTAGGGGCCTCGGAGGGAGACATGCCCATTCAAATGTTCACCAGGTGTCTGCACAGGCTGCCGAGCACAAGAGGAGCACCCCGTGGGGATGGGGAGGGAAATTCTTTGCATACAACACATCCATGTGGGGGAAAGTCTGTGTTTGAGGTCGATTTCCAACTTGACCTTCCCTTGCATCTTCTGGATCCTCCTTCCAAGATCCTCTCCCTTCTTTCCCCCTTGATGTCCTGTGCTGCTCTTTCAGCTTGAGAACCACCTAACGATTTGCTTTATTGTCCTTCCATGGCTATTGGCCATGCAGGACCATGAAATGGGCTCTGGGACCCTACTGGACACATTACCAGGCCTTAATTTCATTTTGAGATCTTGGGGATTTAAGTCCCCAAAGGCCAAGGATATAGCATTGTATGACTGTACCTCCTCATGCCTGCCCCCGACCCCAACTGGTCTTTTTTTTTGCTCTCAGAGAAGGTCGCTTTCTAGTGCTTCCTCCTGTACTGCCGTCCTTTTTCCGTCAGGACGATTTTTTCTTCTTCTGGTGCTCTCTGCTTCCTCTGTCTCACTTCCAGCATCAAGAACAGGCTGGAGGGGGGCGCCTGGGTGGCACAGCGGTTAAAGCGTCTGCCTTCGGCTCAGGGCGTGATCCCGGCGTTGTGGGATCGAGCCCCACATCAGGCTCTTCCTGTATGAGCCGGCTTCTTCCTCTCCCACTCCCCCTGCTTGTGTTCCCTCTCTCACTGGCTGTCTCTATCTCTGTCGAATAAATAAAAAAAATCTTTAAAAAAAAAAAAAAAAAAAAGAACAGGCTGGAGGAATTCTTCACCCTCTCTCTGCTCCTTCATCTCTGGAGGTGGCAAACGCTAGTCTTTGGGGGCAATTGCCTTGGCATTTTAAAATGGAAGGGGGAGGAAGGGGGGGGGAAGATTCCACAATGAAATTATCTTAATTTAAGATTCAGACCACAACTGCAGAGAACATCTGTTTTGAAGTCTGCTGTTGTCTTTGTAACCCAAGAGAAAAGCAGGGTAAGATCAGAGGAAGGCCTTAGACTTCCACCAGAGGAAACCACCTGCAGCCTGGGGAGGGGGCCAGGATTCTGTTCTCCTGGGGTGCGGAGCTCCTTGCTAAGAGCCTGCTTCTCTGCTTCTGCTTTTTTATTAAGGAGCACTGGTTCTCCTGCCACCTGTGCTAAGGCTATCATCCCTCTACCTCCTCAAGAGGCCAGTTTAGGACAATTTAAATTGGAATCCAAACTACATGATCCCCAAAGGCTCGTAGGGTAAGCCTGCATTCTGCATTATCCAGGCCCAGGAGGGAGCAACAATCCCAGGAAATGGGCTCAGTGTGGGTGTGGAGGAAGCCTCGGAACCCGGAACCCGGCAGCCTTGATAGGCAGCTCCTCACCTCTTTCTGTGGGAGCAGAGCCTGATTTGCTGCTAGGGGAAGACGTGATGTCTAAACTGGTGGATTTGACAGTGTCGCTTGGTCTGCGGATTAGGCCAATCCATCCCACATTGTTGGGGCTGCAGATGCAGCTGAATGGTTCATAATTACAGTCTAAAGAAACTGCAGACAGCAATAGAGCCAACCCAGACCCTTTCTCTCCCTACAGCCCATGCCAAGCTGGCTCCCACAGGGAACACTAGTGTGCTTATCCTGCACTGCACTTGCCCAAAGACAACACATCGGGTGCAGAGAACACTGTCAGATTTCTAGAAATTGAGGCAGGTCATTTATCTCTTTCTGCGTACATGGGATTGTGCTTTGTGTCTCAAGAGTGTCTGGTAACAGACCACGCTGAACGGCCGTGGCTTCTGCAAATGTGGCATCTGTAGACCCAAGGAGATGCCACGGACAGAACAGCAGTCCAGGGGATGCTGTTGTAGGACTGACATGGTCTTTTGCAAGCTGTGTGGCCTTGGGCAGAATGCCCTACCCTCTCGCACTCATTTTTTCCCTCTGCTGAGCAGGAGGGCTGGACTTGACAATCTCTAGGAGACTCCCAGCTAGCTCCAACACGTGACAAAGCCAAGACCCAAGACTTTGGCTCACCGAGGTACCACCCACATGATCTTCCTTCTGAATTTGAACGACGGTTTTTCCATGACCCTTAAAACAAATACAAATCTGCAGTTTTCTCTTCTAATCAGGTAGTGCTGGGATTTCTCAAGGGAGGCCAAAGCTGGGTAAGTTCCCAAATCAGGAACTGAGTGAGGAAGGGGTCTGGAAAGATTTTTAAATTCAACACGATCATTCTCCCTATCTCTCCCCAAAGACGGTTCAGGTAAATAGAGGAGCCAAGTTACTATGCGAAGGGGATGGACACAGAGATTGAACAGGGTTTCTTGACCATTCACCTCATCCTGGATCTTAACAGCAGGAACAACGATTTAACTTTAACTGAGCGTGTTTTCTGACCTGGACACCGTGGTAAGTGTTTTGCACCCATTATCCCATTTAATCCTCCCAATGACCCTGAAAGGGGGGTGCTATTATTGTCTCGACCTTAAGTGTGGAGGAGCTGAGGTTTTAGAGTAAGTCATTTAGGAGCAGGAATTAAGCCGGTTTGCCGGTCGAGCTAGAGTTCGAACCTAAGCCCACTCCAGAGCCTACACGGCTCACTCTCATCTTTGTTTGATTGTGGAAGCTTTCCCTGGGGGCCAAGCAGCCCCCAAGTCCTCCCTCTCCCTGTCCGCCCTCCCCCCACTACTTCCCCCTCACCACGGCTCTTCTTATGGCCCATTGTTTATTGTACCTTCTAAACAATAGCTAATGAGTGTGTATTACATGGTCCGGAGAGCCAGGGGTGATTTTATTCCCCGAGACAGAGATGAGGTTGTCACACACAAAGGTTAAGTGGCTCTGGTGAGGTCACAGAGCCAGCCCGCAGCCCTACAGCTCTGAGCCCGCCACTTGGGTTCTTGAACTGACCCTCAGGCCTTCTGGCATCAAAGTTTAATTAAGAGAGTTATTTTCATTTTCCTTTCGATCTCCAATTTGCCATTTTATTGCTGCTTGATAATGGTAGATATCGAGGCCCCAGGCAGTTTTCTGCCCCACTGTGCTTTTTTAATGACTCAACTTATCACGGAGAAACCACTTGCTTTAGAGTGAAGCTTTAGAGCCTGTTTCTAGGTCCCTGTGTGTGATGGAGACTGTTGCCTTTTCTTAGAGAAAAAACAACCACAAACGCAACTCAGACAGGTTGTTAATTGAGGACTTTTTTTTTTTTTTTAAATCTTACATTTAAACCAGTAAATCAACATCTGTGAGTCATAAACTTGTTCTGGATCAGCCGTTAGTGGTCTGAATGTTTTTGCACCTACCTCCAATACGACATATTTTAGCTCAAAACCCAGAGGTTCTTTGGTTTGGTGAAGTTTAAGATTCAAGAAAGAGACAAACTTTTGCAAGCTCCACGCTCCTGGAGAGGGAGAGTCTGTCTTTCACGATTGTTTGAGATTCAGTGTATTTTTATCTTTCTTTTTTATGGAGGCTGGTGTGTAGTTGAGGGGCAGAGTAGTAAAGAGAAAGTTTATGCTGTGGACGTCTTCTATGCTTGTGACGGAATTCTTATAAAAATGTGACTAGTTGCTTGATAGCATTAATATCTAACTTCACACCCCTGTCCCCCCAACTCTTGCAGCCCCGTTTTGATTCTTATTGACATGATGTTCCTAGTTTAGGGAGTTTTAGCACTTGCTGGGTGTAATTCCTTAGGTCTTAGGAATGTTTACTAATACCGTTCTGTTTTCTCCCAAGTGTGGGAGGAGCGGACTGTTGCATGACAAACAAAAGCAAGAAAGTATTTCCATGGTTGATTTTTCTAAAGTGCCTCACAATCAGATCTAGCCTTGAAACAACTTGCCTCAAATAGCTGGAAGGCAAGGCCTGGCTGATCTTGTTTTGCTGGTGGGGAAACTGAGGCACAAGTGAACCCGAGTGGACATAAATGCTGGGGAATAGGGGTTCAGCTCTGCTGTGGGGGACAAAGGGCAGGCCTAGGGGCGGAGTCCCTGACATGTTCTAGTTCATCTTCACAAGCCATAGCAGACAGAACCAGATCACTTAAACCTTTTAGTTAGAGAGAGTTGGTGGCAAAGTGGACGCCCCTGGTGACCAGGAAGTTGATAGTCCATTACTGAATACGTATTTCCTGAGTGTCTGCAATGTGTCAGGCACTGGGCTAGGGATTGGCTTATAGGCTCCGGTAAGATAGAAATGTCATCTGAAGTCCATAGAACATTTACAAGAATCGACTCGTGTCGTAAAGAGAATGAAAATTTCCTTTATCAACATTGATTTGATACTTGCAGGCCTGATTGGATTATTAATATCCCGCATTTGTAAACATATTTTAATTGTTTACATCAGTGCCCCTTGTCCCAAGCGAAGTTTCAGTTAGATCTGAAGTTAGATGCATGATTTGTGATAACTTCACTGTTCACCATCAGCCTCAAACAGAAGGAGATTTCCTGGAGGTCTATGGTGGGCCCCTGGCTATCCCCCCCCACCCTCCTGTCTTACCTAACCCCCTTCCTTGATTTGGACCTTCAAATATCTTGAGCTTCTGGGAGGCCGGACTGGGTTACAAAAGGGTGATGGACAAGGTGAGATGTCGCTGTTGAGGAACCGAAGGAATAAATTCCCCCACTGCTGGAGTGGAGTGGAAAGTGTTTCGCTTGGATCGTGGTGGGTTCTGTTAGTGTATGATGGTGGGGGGTGTTGGCTGCAGGGTTCAGGCTAGCCTGGGGAAGAAAGCTGAGGAGGTTTCTGGGGAAGAGAAAGACTGGCTCTGAGGCAGCTTCGTTTGCAAGTAGAAAAGTACTCACACGTGGATTTAAAAATAACAGAATTTTCTTAACACAACATCAATAAAACAAGATTCCCCAAAGCAACTCTTGATTTGCTCAGTTCTTTTGCTGATGTACTCAGAGAGGGCAAGGCAGAAGGGGTTCAAGATCCTTTCCTTTGCGGCTCCTTTGGACGTATAAATATCCCATTCATTCTTCCAGCCGTTTCCCCCAACTTTTCCCAGGATCAGAAGTGCCTGTTCTTGTCATCTGGAGGCCAGCATTGTTCTCTCACACCTTTTGAAAACACAGCTGGATTACAACAATCCTTCAAAAATTAGAATTGTCACATACAAATATTTTCCTCTGGGCACTGAAGGACGGGTGTAATCTGAAGTTTGAACCTGGAGCCAGAGATTTATTTTCTGTTCCTGGCTCCTTTTCTCATTTGCTGTGGGAAACCTGCAAGTTACTAATGCTTCAAGGAGACAAAACTGGGATTAGGCGAGGGTAAGCAGGTGTGTTACAACTGATCTGAGCCAGTTGCAGGAAAGTGGTGGTAGCTCAACCTAGGCTTAGAAATCAGGAAACGTTATTAAAAATAGCTTTCTTTGAGGTTGTTCAGAAAGATTTATGCTTAATCTTCTAGTTAATCAAGAGTAGATCTCCATGTCTGGCTCCAGCTACACATATGTGTGTCTGTGTACCTTCCTCTAGATTTACTGGTTGATGTGTTAATTAGAACCAACTAGCTCCGTTTATGATAACCAATGTATTAGTGCAAAGTCATTAATTATTTGGGATCGTGGTGTGGTGTCCGAAGTGTCTGGAATTCCCAAATGGAACAGGGGCTGTGCATTGTGATTCTGTCACAGCTGCGAATGATGTACTCCAGAAATTCAAAACCACAGAGCGTCTGCATCACTTTTTTGGTGGTGGTGGTGGTGGTGGTTGTCAGTTTTATCTAGTGGAGAGTCCGTGAAACGAAAGGCTAATGGCGACATAATTAGAGGAACACAATAATAGCTTCCCCTTACACCCAACCGCTGCTATAGGTAAACTGGACGCTTACAGAAGGCCATGACTGGATTCCAGTTTGGGGACCCTGTTCTCTGCTCTCCCAATAATACATGAGCATTTGGGCCTTTGTTTGGGGGTGTCCTGTAGGCTGCCTTGGGCTTGATCCTTCTCAAGGGCAGCGAGAATTCTGCTCACGAACGCTGCCTCCGTGTTTTCTTAACTCATTTCTTAACCATGACACTGGGGAGAGGGGGGG
Source organism: Ailuropoda melanoleuca (assembly GCF_002007445.2). Lineage (NCBI taxonomy): Eukaryota > Metazoa > Chordata > Mammalia > Carnivora > Ursidae > Ailuropoda > Ailuropoda melanoleuca. The sequence continues at coordinate 23,489,461 of NC_048225.1, read as the reverse complement.
TGTCTGAAAAATCGAAGCTCTTCCAGAAACACTGCACCGATTCCTGACTCACTAACCGGCTAGAGTCCAGGACTCCTAAAGCCCTTGGAGGACACTGGCTGGAGAACCCCCTGCGCCCGCTCGCACGCACGCCCCTGAAGCTCCGCATGCCTCACGTCCTGTGTGTCAGTCTTTGTGAATGAATGATGTACACGCACTAGGAAAACTATGCTGCTACTGGGAGGGGGGGCAGGAGCGGGGTGACCAAGTCCTCAAGAATGCGTGGCGAATCAGACGGACTTTCCCGAAACGGCCGCGGCAGCCTCTGCACCCAGTCTGTTCGCGCGCTCTGGGCCCTTCCTGGCCGGGCAACGAGCTCAGCGCCCCGCCGGCTCCGCGCTCAGCTATCGGCGGCCGGGCTGCTGGGCCTCGGCAGGCAGCGGGCGCGGGCGCGGGCGCGGGCGCGGGCGGCCGAGGAGCCCGCCCCTCACCCCTCCCGCCCCCAGCGGAGATCCTGGGGAATGGGGGGGGCGGGCGCGCAGACCCGGCGGCCGAGGCTCGGCGCCGCGAGAAACGCCCTAAAGAGGAGGGAGAGAGGGAGGGAGAGCGCGGCTCCGGAGAGCGAGCGCGAGCTGAAGCTGCCTGCCGGCGGAGAGGAGGAGTGGGGCGAGGACGAGGAGGAGCGGGGCGAGGCGCAGGCGAGGCTGGGACCCGGGGCGCGCGCACTTCTCCGCAAAGTGCCAACTTCCCGGGAGAGAGTGCCGGGCGCGCACCTTCTGGGCGCGGGGAAAAGTCAGCGGGAATTTGAGATTTTAGGGAAGAAAGTCGGACTCCCCCCGTCCCCCTTCCCCTGTTACTAATCCCCATTAAAAAGACAAACAACAAGAATAACAGCAAACTTGCTATAATCCTGTCTGCCCCCCACTCCTGGCACCATGAAGGCGGCCGTCGATCTCAAACCGACTCTCACCATCATCAAGACGGAAAAAGTCGATCTGGAGCTTTTCCCCTCCCCGGGTGAGTGGTGACTGTCGAGGCCCCCAAGCCAGCTTTCGGCGAGAGGCTGGGGTCCCCTCCGCTTCTCCCCCTTTCCGCCCAGTGCGTTTCTGCCTGAGCGAGGCGATGCTGGTGGCAGCTGGAGCAAGGTAGAGAAGAGGAGGAGGACTGTTGGTGGCCTGAGACCCTTGTTTGGGGGGTGGTATTTATTTTCACAGCTATGTTTTTGTGGATAGTGGGAAAAAGCCTATAGAATGTCCAGCACCCTCGTTCCTGCTTTTTTTTTTTTTTTAAATCTTTCCAAATGAGCGAGCACGCTCTTGGCCTTATTCCTTAGCGTTAGGGGGGATGGATACTGCGCAGAAGACATCATCCGCTGGCCCTGCATCTCCCAGAACTGGAGCTGGATGAAGGGCCCTGGGCAGTAAGAGCCGAAACAGTGTCTCGCTGGCTGGCCTACAAGCACATTTTCAAACGTCTTGCCTTCCTGAGCTCCTCTGTCACATGTCACTTTGCTATCTGGCTCTTCTGTTCTGGGTTGAGGGCAAGGAGGTGGTAGGAGAACTGAAATGATCATCTTAACTTCTGGAAACATCCTGATTCTATTCATGCAGGTTACTTAGCCTATCCAGATCTTTCTCATCTGCCATATGTTTGTCCTCTGGTACCAAAGATCTGTTAGAAGAGAGAAAACATCCTGACCCCAGACGTGACTTTGGGTCTTTGGTGGGTGGTGTTATCCAACTCTTTGATTTGAAGGATTTAGAAGAAGGGGATAAGAAAGGAATTTGATTTTGTCTTAGACACAATTTTTGATCCTAAGCAGTTTCACGGAGTCCAGAAGTCCTGGAATAAATGCAGTTTGAGAAGAATAGATGTTTTCTTTTAGAATAAGGAACTGCCAGCTATCCTTTCAAGATTAGTGATTTTAGAGGTAAAGGTATATATAATAAGATACGGAGAGAAGGTGATGCTTTCTGGAAAATAAGTAATTGCAGTGAGCTGCTGCTCTGTTGTATCTGATTATTGATAAGTTTAGCTGCTCTTGCCTATGGTTAACACTTCTTTGCCTCTGTCATCATCAGTTGCTTATTTTAACCCTTTCTTCATCTGCTTAAACTTCCAACACAAGCCAAGCTGATGTTCTGTCCTTTGGAGAGATCTTCCCGAAATGTTAATGAAGACATGGCCCTGTCCTCTCCCGTTAGACCCCCGAACCTTCAACCCCAGTATTCGGAGTTCCAGTGGGAAGTGCACAAAGAAGGCTAAGCTTGTTTGTTGTCACAAGGATGATGCCGGTCAGGGCAATGCTGAGATCAACTAGAACCGTGGAGACATTTCATGCACTTAGAGCTATAGTTCAGAAATGATGTCGTTGTGCTGGTTGTGTTTGGGGTTCAAGGAAGCCAAGAATGAATTCTGTTAGTCACAATTGATCCAAGCCGTGTATCAAAGAAATGAAAGGATAGTTCCCAGCAAAGATATAAACTCGACTTATAGGTTCTTTCCTTAAGAATGGCTTGTTTATATGCGTGTTTATGGGGAAGAGACAGATTTGGCTGTCTGGGAAGTATCGTGTCAGCTAGGTCAGTCCACGTACCTACAGCGGATTTCTGTGCTGGGAATGAAACAGCGCCCCTGGGAACACATGTTTTAGATAACAGTAAACAGCTGAAGTCATTTTGTTCGGGGGGGTAATTTAATATTATAGATTAGAGATTTTGAGCATGTGGTAGTGTTATTTTGGTTATTGATAAAAATAAGTCCCAGGGCAAGTAACTTTGCTTAGCATTCCCATCTGTAAAATGGGAACAGTAAGCTCTAATCCTACAGTCAAAATCTGTTATAATAAGTGTCTTTAGAGTGCCTCTCTTTTTCAAAAAAGGCTGACAAGCCATTGCTCAGGTTTTGTAAGCAGCCTTCGAGACAACAAAATTTCAGCTGGTCAGAGAAATTGGGCAATCTTCTGCCATTCATCACAATGAGATTTGATTTCTGGGACTGTCTTGGGGGAAAATAGAGAAACTTGAAAATTTATTTAGCAGTTTTAGTTTATGTATTTTTTCTGGATTTTTAGTAGCATATATGTGAACATTGTACCCATATCTCAGAAAGGAAAATAGAGTCCCAGAGAAGGTAAGTCACTTACTTAAGAAAATCTCGTAAGCCAGTGGCTCTAGTAAAATCAGTCCCTTTTTCTAACTTCTCAGTGTATGTTGCCTTGAGTAATACTGCAAGTTACCTTTGAAAAACTCAGCAAAGAAACTTCAGTTGAGGCTTAACCTTGCAGGTGCATGGATAGAAGAAACATTGGCCAGGGCTGCCTGCCTTTGTTGGTGGGTGGAGAAGACACTGACTAAGAGGGGATTTGCTTTGCCCATCAGACCATATAGGACATGTGTTTAAAGTTTAACTTTTCACAGCGTGGCTTTGTGTCCACAGCTGTGACTTAAATATTTTTTCAGAATGATTCTTTGGGTCGTTTAGTTTCTTAGGTGTGGAGACAACTAGTTTGGGATCTTATCTGGCTTAAATAATTAAACCAGGATTTCCCTCCCCCCACCTCCCCCAATACATGGGAGCCAGTAGGGAGTCTGTAGGAAGTGGGTGTTGAAACAGGAGCCCTGGGTTATGTGCCTGTCTTTGTGGCTAGGACCTGATCCAGAACCTTTATTCACATTTCTTCTAGATTGAGACCTCCCAGGATTTTCAACAGCTTTAAGTACCAAATTAACATGTATTTTGAAATAACCTGGGAATTGGATATCCCTTGGAAGTGTGAAGTGGGTATACCATTTTGATTGCAGTAGGTGATTGCGGGGGGCTCTCGGATCTTAAATGGGCTAAAACAAACAAAGCCATGGAGAGTGGAGTGTCCACGGAGTCCCCTCCTGGTGTGGAGCTTACTGAGAAGGGTGGAGGCTGGGTGCCAAAGCAAATACATTCCCGATCCGCTTCATTTTTCCCCTCCTTCCCCATTCCACCTTCTTGGTGAGGTGAGCATAATGTCCAGAGACGAGCAGGAGTTCTAATTCTGGTTGTTCACTACCCCCGTAGGGGATGTGCCTTGATCGGGGACTCATATTGCCCTTAGAGATAGGAAGATTTGTTCCTTTCGCCGTCCCTTTGGTCAGCCTTTGTGTCTTCATCAGTGTAGACAAGAGAGAAGGGCAGAGCTGCCCAGGCTATTAAGCTCGCTCGTTCACTGTGCTTCCAGACCCCTACGGACCACACTCCATTAGTGACTAACGAGCCCGGTGGTTCAGAGCCCAGACTCTGGAGCCAGCCTGTCTGGGTTTGAATCCCAGCTCTGCCACTCACTAGCTGTGTGACTTTGGACAAATTACTTCATCTCTCTGTGCTCTAGCTCTTGCATCCACAAAATGAGTGTAATAACTGTTCGATCTTTTAGGGTTGATAGGAGAATTGTGTCTCTTGATGTGCAAACAATCTTTTTTTTTTTTTTTATAAGTGAATTTTTTTTTTTTTTTAAAGATTTTATTTATTTATTTGACAGATAGAGACAGCCAGCGAGAGAGGGTACACGAGCAGGGGAGTGGGAGAGGAAGAAGCAGGCTCATAGCAGAGGAGCCTGATGTGGGGCTCGATCCCATGACGCCGGGATCACGCCCTGAGCCGAAGGCAGACGCTTAACCGCTGTGCCACCCAGGCGCCCCTGATGTGCAAACAATCTTAAAACAGTACTGACCTGTAAGAAATTCTCAACTGTTAATTAGAAAACAAGTTGACAGAAAATGAGCCTGACCAGTGTAGAATTTTCAGGGGCCCTTGAAATGTTTCATAAGGGGTTACTGCTCTATTATGCACCTCCCCTCCTTTTTTGAGAGGGCAGGAAGGGTCAAGTTAAAGAGAACTCTTGCACCACCTTGGCTGAGATCTCTCGTGCCAGTGGGGTTCCATGCTGTGCCTCACAGAGCCAACACAGTGAGCCAGGTAACTTGCCGAGTGTCCCAGTACCTCCAGATCCCAACACAGAGCTAAAGAAAGGGGCAGGGGTTGGTCAGTTACTTTGGGTGATGTAGGGTGTCAGTGCTACCTCTAAGCAAGAAGGCCACCAAGACTAGGGGCCGGGGGGACATTTGAAGGGCTGATGAAGAAAGCAGTGGTTCAGTTATGCAGGGTTGAGAAAGGCATCGTGTCCACTTATTATAAAGTATCGCACATTTTATTTATTTATTTGGTTGGCAGAGTTTGCATTCCTGGCATTTTTGGTTGGTTTGTATTGCTGTTTTTTTGTCTATGTAACTTTTTTTTCTTTCTTAAAGAGACCAGACCACCCTGGAGGAGGATCACCACCCGCCTCCCCCCACCCCCGCCCTCCCCCAGGAGACAAACCAGCCCGTGGTCAGCCTCCCAGAACCCAGCTCACTCTGGGCTCCAGCAAAATGCTTTGCAAGGCAGAGAGCTGGTTAGTGTAGGATTTTTCAGGAAAGCAGGGCTCTCTCTTTCAAAGAGCACAGATAACTCTCCAATGGCTATAGCAACAGCGTAATTACAGACATCTCTCCGGTTTGTGGAATGAATAACCCGTGGCTATAGTGGTATCCCATGAGCTGGCACTGAAGGTAGAGTCTTGCCATCCACAAATGACAAATTATGGAGCCCCCATTATGGACCTGGTACTTCCACATCAAATAACACTTTTTTGCCCTTCACACTAACTCAGGTGGGGAGAGCTATTATTTTCTCCATTTTTCAGATGAGAAAAATGATAATCAAAGAGACGCATAATTTGCCCAAGGCCACACTGTTAGAAACTTACACATTGATAAGCTGTGGCAGGCATTTTATACCTAAAATAAAAGCACCATGTTATTCATAGAAATTCTGGAAATTAAAAGGGGCTATGTTTAAAACAATTACATATATATGTGTGTGTGTGTGTGTGTATATATAAACAATTACAATTATATATATAAACAATTATTTATATGTGTATATATATAAACAATTACAATTATATATAAACAACTATATAGATATATATAAAGGGGACATATGAGAAAGCAGTGATGGTGGGTCCTCTGGGGGTTGAACCCGTGCGGGACTTCCTGCCACCTTGCATGACTTTGATGAGCTTAGGGAGAGGCCTGTTCCATGGGCAGGCTCCAGGCCTGCCAGTCCAGATGTGGTGCTGTAGGAAGGTGCTTGCAGGTTCGAGCCAGGCTTGCCTCAGATGGCCAAGCAGAGAACTAGGGTTCTTGTTTTTCCAATGTCTTCCAGATGTCCTTCTCTCTCTCACAGGTGGGGAGGCGATTATGTTCACTTCCAAGGTCACATCCTTCCTGGAGGCTCCTGATACTGCCTGTTTTGCCTCTTGCATCACGGACACAGCTCTGCATACAATCTCACTCACAATCTGGCCCGCGAGAGACATAGATCAGCAACAAGTTTGTTTTCTTAATATAGCAGTAGTTTAATTTTCCTGCTTCCAAAAGAAGCCACAGGCCCCTACATTTGCTGTCTACACACCAATTGTTTTATTTTTTCCCAACTAAAATGTAGTATTTTCAAGGCCATTTCATGGGTCGGGGGACTGTGTGTAGTTATCCTGGCACAAGGAGGGATGGCGAGCTTTGGGATTCTACCTGCAGACCCACAGCCCTCCACGACCTCCCCTGGCTAATCGAGAAACAGACACCCCGACTACTTGTCCCTGGGTAAGATATGGGTTCCTCTATCTCTGCCTTATGGGCAGCATTTCCTCCAAGTAATTAATATCCTGGAACCTACACAGTCATCATAGAGGTGGATTTGTATATTGACAATACAGTCTCCATATTTTTATCTGGCTGCTCCAGAATGAAATGTTGGCCTCACTTCCCTGCTCGTACAGAATGTCCGATGAGAATTGCTCTCCTGTTCACAGCCTCTTAGGCCCACTCTTTGCTTACAGCTGCTAAGCAGTCCTTTACTCAGCATTGAGAACACTAAGACAACTCCCAAATCTATCATTTCTATTTGTCATGTGTCTATGGCTTCACTTTTTTCAGTTGGATTCAAGACATCTTTTTTTCAAAATGTCAGTAGATGTTTTTCAAATTGCAAAAGCAGGATATTTCTACTTGGCTAATTTTCCGAAGCCCTGTGCCTATCTGTGTTACTTTTTTCTTTTAATTGTGTAGTTCAGAGTCTCCGTGCAGATACAGAAAGAAATTGGTCTGTGGTGTAGGTTGCAGGAGATCCAATTTCATTGGCAGGGAGCCATGCTTACAGACACACTCAAAATACTGCTGTTCAAGCCATAAATATTTATTGATCATTTGGCCAACTTTGTCATATTTCCCGGGTGCTTTCCAGTTTCTGCTGCTTGGGTCCAAGCCTGTCACTAGACGCTCCCCATGTTGCTTCTTACTGTCCCATCAACTTTTTTCAATTGTCCTTTTCTGTAGCATTTAGTTTTGTCCCTGAGAATTATAAAATACTGACCTGGATGGTGCTTAAGACCCAAAGTAGTATTGGCTGGTTTTAGGCTGTTGGATTTCAGATCTTAATGGTGTATAGGTAGTGAGTTCATACCATCTAAACTGGGACACTTTTCAGAATGTAATGAGCGCTGTGAATAATTATACTAGAATGATGGACGTGAGCTGGGACTCTCCCAGCAAATGAGGGTCACACCATTTAGACACTGAACTTAGATGATAATATTTTTTATACTATCTATTCTCAATTGTTAATCTTGGGGTTTAGACCATCCAAAGTAAGCTACGAGGGCCAGATTAAGAGTTTGAAACAATTCAAGTTCAGTGTGGTTTTCCCCCAACCGTGAGTTATATTTTTAAATGTGTTTTTGACGCATAATATAATATTTCTGAGAGCCTGAGAAACAACTACAAATCAACCTCAAACAAGTTCACTTCAAGCATTTGAAACCTCTCGGTAGCTTTGGGGAGCTATGCTAAGCTGTTGATTTCTGCTTTGCAAGGTTCTGCAGAGGAACTGTAAACTTTTTGCACATCGTGTGTGTGTGTGTGGGGGGGGTGTGTTTGTGTGAAAATGAACTTTTGAGTAGGGGGGAAATGTCATCATTACACAAGTGAAGACAATTAACATTTTTGCTTTGTTTTGTTTTAATGCTTGTCCAAGATGAGAAGTTTTACTGATGGGATCAAAAAGGGCAAGAAAAAAAGGAGGTTTTTTTTTTTTTTTTTGTACCATTAAAGTGGGTAAACACAAAAACAAAAGTAAAAAGCAAGCCCTCAGTGCTTTAGGAGCGGAGGAAGGGAATGGTGGATTCAATTGCAACATCCCTTTTGGCTAAAAAGGAAGACAGAGAAAAAAGGAGTAAGAAAGTATGAAAGAACTCATAAAGAAACAAAAAGAAATAATCGAAAATGAATAAAAGCATTGAAGTGGTTATTTCATAGATTTTTGGAAAAATCCTCATAGGGACTAGTCTTGGGTGGCCAGGTGGGTGACCTTGGCTCTCCATTCTTCATCTGTGGAATCTTTTCAGGAGTCTTTAAATCCCCTGCAGATGCAGGGCTGGTGGGGGTAAATCAGATGAGATCTTCCCTAGGCTCCACATGCTTCCATGGCTGAAAATGCAAGAAGACCGTTGTGGGAATTTATGGACCTGCATGTGGATCAATGATTATTTATATTTTCTGTGCCTGTTGGGCTCTCTCTTGCAACACTTATAGGCTAAAATAATTTCACAGGTCAACTTCAGGGAGAACATGGCTATTTCAGAAGCATTTGAAGGAGGCGTAAGAACAGGGAAGGGATTATTTTAGATAGAAAGAACAGTGTGGGAAGAATGCCGAAAGTTTAGAGTAAAATAAAAGCTTACATAAATATGAAGAAAACTACCTTGATTGTAGAAAAGGAAGAGAGAAGGAAACGTGAAGGCAGGACCCATGTGAGAACATTTTGAGTCTCAGGATGAATTTTGCCTTTGAAGCTAGGCAGGTTTTAAGGACAGAGAAGTGTTACTGAATAGGCTTCTGAGAGAGATGATTTTTTTTTTTTTTGGTAGCATTACTTTACCTCCTACTCATACTGTTAGTTGTTAAAACCTCTGTATCAGTTTATCAGAATAGGCGTTAAACCTCAGAGTAGATGACAGAATCAATCAGGTACATATTTTCAAGGTACGAATGGAAAATAAAACATCTAGGTCAGGCAAGGGCATTCCTAAGCCCAGGGAGTGTTTGTAGATCCATGGTTTTTGAGGCATTTAGGAACTCTTGCTATGTGGTAGGCTCTATAACGGCTCTCATCGAATGTCATTTTTGTGTGATGACAGTTTTGTGCTAGGGTAATTCATTACTTAGCGTTCATGTTTAAAATAAGAGTGTTGTTGAATCTGATTTTAAAATACCCTTCAGAAAGTCCATCACCAGGACATTTTTGGTGGAAGAGTTTCCATGTGATGACCTTTGTACTTCTAGTATTTGTATGTTTTTTCTATCTGATATTCCTTGCCTAAAACTTAAGGGAATTCTGTACATTACTCAAAGTTGTCTTATATCACTGGAATACTATTAAATGTATGGAATACAGTGAGGATTCATGCATGGTAAGGGGAGACTTAGGAGCATAGTAGGAATAAATATTGTGAGTAGGGGGTACACTCTGGGGGGGCCCATCATTGCTTGGAGAGTCAACAGCCCTGGAGTGTAGCCACAGCTTTGCACCTGTTTGTCTGTGTGACCTTGGGCAACTCATTTCATTTTTTCTGGACCTCATGTTCTTCCTCAGTCAAATACACGAACCAGAGAAGATGACCCGTAAGGTTTCTCTTTACCCTGACATTTTATGATTTTAGAGAACATTTGAAATAATTCATGCTGGGAGAGAACATAGAATGTCACTCAAGAGGTAGGCAAAATGAGGATGTTTTTCTCCCTAATCCTCACATTTTGTCCATCATTGGGAGAATTTGGGATACATCTGTGAAGGTTAGTAACTCTCGTGGAGGGAGGTGATGGAAACTGTTCCCGGTGTTGCTTGCTGTTGGAGAAACCGGGCACATTGTCTCTGGGGTGACACTGGACCAGGGGCAGACTTTCCTCTTGGTCCCCCTCGATGAAACATCTTCCTTGCCCCATCAGCCTTTGCTACAGTTGCAGCGGAAGGCAGCTCCAGTGTGGGGTCTCGTCTGGAGGAAGGAGATGTAGGTGAGGGGTCCGGTAGGAGAGGCAGCCGGCTCCAGCTGCATCCTCCAGGCTGAGCATGTGAGCAGTGAGCCGATTCTGTCTAAGCTGCCACTTCTCAGCGTGCGGCTCAGGAGGGAAACAGTCCCCTCCTGCAGCAGGAATGCGTTCTGCTGAAAGCCACCACAGTGCCTCTTCCTGACATACTCCGTGAGTCAAGGCCCCTGCCTCCTGTTTGTATAGAGGGAAGGGCCCAGGCCCGCTGGCTCTGGCTGTTCACGCAGCAAGCAGCTGACTCTTCTGCAGGCGCTGGCCGTCCGGCCAAGTCAGCGGCCACAAAGACACCACCTGCTTTAGTGGCCCCAGCCGTGTCCCTGAAGATACAAGCGGGTGCTGGGGCGTGGCTAGCCCAGGCCTCCTTGCTTCTCAAAGGCCGCTCTTTGCAGCCGTGGAAGAGTGTCGCCTGCACACAGCTGTTATCTGAAAATCATTTTCTTGATGTTATTTCTACACTTTGAGAAAGGCCTGTCACAGTTTTCCCCTTTTCTGTCAGCGGCAGGCGTCTAAGGGCGGCATGCCAGTTTGGGGAAAAACAAGAAAAACTGCCATTGGTATTAAGGTATACTCTATCTACCAGTACTTATGTGGGCCCTTCTCTCCCCTCATCTTGCCCCTCTTTTTCCCCCCACTGGTTGCTAGGTGCTAATATATTCATCTGCGAGGGTATTCATGTGCTGAGGGCTTCATTATTTTACACTAACTGCCAATGGCTAAGGATTATTTCCATTTCACAGAGGAAGACACAGAGAGGTTCAGCAACTTGCCTGAGCTCACACAGCTGGTGAGTGCAGGGCTCTAGATTCAGACCCACTTACTCGGCAGTTCCGGGTCTGCTGCCTCCAAAATGTGCAGAAATATTGGGATGCTTGTAGAATTTGGGGGAAACACTCAGGTCTTTCGTGTTTATTATCCACCAAGTCCCTTAATACTTGTTTATCATTTGGTAGCAGTTTTACAGTTAGACACGTGACTTCACCACACTTGAACCTCAAGGTAATTATTTTAATTAGTAACATTTCATAAATGGGACAACTGCAGAGCAGTGATTCTGAGTTGTTGTTGTTTTCCTTGAGTTTACACGGTCAGTACAGTGGCAGAGTTAGAGCAGGAAGCTGTATTCCTCCAGACCTCCTGACATTTCCATTCAGCCATACACATTTTCACTATTTCTTTGATTTGGTGAGTACATAGTGCATTCAATGTTAATGATAATAGTAATAATAATAATAGTAATAAACATTAGCTCGAGATCAGAAATGCCAACAAGACACCCTCTTCTCTTTTGCAAGAAATAGATTTCCCCCACATATTTTATATGTAGTTAGTGGGTCCCACACAGTTGGCTAACTAGTGAGCTCAGAGTGGGTTGCACAGATGACTCTGACATAGGATCCGAAAAATCTTCATAGCTTTCCATGATGCCAACGCACTGGCCAACTTTTAAGTAGGATGGCAAGTTAGTTTCTTCTCAAGAAGTAAAAAAAAAAAAAATATGAGTTACTCTGCAGGCTTTTAGATAAATATGCAGTTTCCCTCTGGGATGGGTTGACTTTGGACTTGGAGAAATATATTATTTTTTGAATATAAAGAATTTTGAAAAGAATCCCTGTCCAACCTGTTTTGCTATGTTGAAATATATAGTCTTCTGTGCCTCTGTTTACCCATTTTAACAAATGAGGTCCATTTTGATGACTAGCAGGAACTTCAGGTAGCTGGAGGGGGGAAAAAACCCCAAAAACTGAAAAACAAAAACCTTTGAATCTCATACTGCATTTTATGAGAAAGAATTGTGTCAAAAAGGTGTATAAGAAGGAATGATATCTTAGATAAGTGGGTTTTTTTTCCCCTGTTAGTTTACACCTGGGGCAGGGGCATTTGCCATGGCACCTGGTATATACACGACCGAGTTGAGCAAACTCATACAATGTGTTGTTCTTTAGCAATAAAATAGGCCCCCTCCCTCTTGTGTTGGTCATTCTGGAAACTAGAGCGTTCTGAGGTGGAGTGACAGGTTGTTACACTGAGAAGTATCCCCTTAGCATGTTGTTGTTTTCCTAGGGGTGAATGCAACCCTAAGTAGCCAGCAGTGCCCTTGGGAGGGCTCTGGATTGTAGGGCAAGAGGAGATGGGAATAGGGAGTAGTGGGTGGTACCCCTGATTGCAGCAAAAACAGAGATAATCATGTTAAGTTTGGCACTTTTGAATCTCAGCCCTAAACTTAATGCTTGCCAGGAAAATCTCGTCTTTTAAGGCGAATCTTAGTGTGGCTGGAAGTGTGTCTCCTTCTCAACCTGACCTTTGGCTTCGTGCTCTCCACTTGTGGGGAGTTTGGGTCAAGCCAAAGGAGTCCCTGGTCTTACCTTTTCCCGGTTTGAATGTTTTCTGAGCTTGAAACTGGGCAGGTCTTCTTACAGGTGGTTATGCTTTTACCTTTTATTGCCTGGTGTGGGAATGAGGAGAGCTGGGTCGCTTTTTACTCTGGGATGCCAGATACTGCCACATGTCTGTGACATCACTCTACTCTTTCCACATCTCTGTGGCATCACTCTTCTCTTTTGGAAGAAGGGTGCTCGATCCTCCTATGAGAGCTGCCTCTCCTTGGGAGAGTGGGAGAGTTCATGAACTCAGGTTTAGAAAGTACTCTGGAGTCACTGGTGATACAAGAAATGTTATTAAATTAAGGAGAGATATGATACAGAGTTACGATACTGAATACATACAAACTAAGGGTGAGTCATGTGTGTGTGTACAGGAAATGCATCCTTGATTTCACGTCAGATCAAGAGTTCAATCTTACACCTTCCTTGCCTCCTAATGGAAACCAAACGTTCTTCAGACCTGCTGGGTGCTTGTTTTTGGTCTTTGTATGTATCTGGGTTTCAGTTTGGAGGAGTGAGAGGAGTAAAACTAATATTTATAGAGTACCTACTATGTGCCAGGCAAATGGTAGGGTGCTTGGCCCTAATAATCACCTTCCTTAAACAACTTTGTGAGGTTGGTCTTTTAATCCCCCATTCTGAAGATAAGAAATTGAGTCTCAGAAAGGCTCAGTTAATTTTGCCAAGGTTCTAGAGCTCTCAAGTCACAAATTTGATCTTAGATCTTTGCAATGATAAAAGTCCTACCAACTTAGAATCTGTTCAGAGAGAGAATTTGCTGACATTCTCATCAGAGGCTTTGTTTTTGGAATATCATTTTGTGCATTAGGCTCCCTCAGGCTCCTCATTATTATCAGGGTAAGGAAGAAAACATTCAGTAGATCTTTAAATATCTACCATTGGGATGTGTAATACAGAGAAAGCCAAAAAAAAAAAAAGTTCCTAGAATTGTCACTACGCCTTTTCTTTTTTTTTTTTTTTNAATATTTTATTTATTTATTTGACAGAGATAGAGACAGCCAGCGAGAGAGGGAACACAAGCAGGGGGAGTGGGAGAGGAAGAAGCAGGCTCACAGCAGAGGAGCCCGACGTGGGGCTCGATCCCATAACGCCGGGATCACGCCCTGAGCCGAAGGCAGACGCTTAACCGCTGTGCCACCCAGGCGCCCCTCACTACGCCTTTTCAAATTCAAAATGCACAAATGAAAAGTCGCCAACTAAATTCACCAAACTTACCTACAGAACTGAGGCTTTGGCCCCCATTTTCCAGATTGGGAAATCGAGAAATGAAGTAAGAGCTCCACCCTTGCTTGAGAATTCTCCAGGGAGGGGACGTTCAGAGGCACAAGTCTAGGCCTTGAGGCCACTTGATGCAACAGGAATGTTTGTAGATAAATAAACACACATGGAATGAATCAGTGTCTACATGGCGGACCTGCAGTTAACCTCTGATTCAATTGCAGATTTTTTTTTTTAAAAATAAAGTATCTATTGCTTTATTTCTGAATTTTTGAAGGTTTCTCTTAGGGGGGCTTTGTGGCTTTTCCACACCCTCACCTGTAGTCCTTTGTGATGGATGGGCTGATGGGGGAAATGTGAAATTCCAAACTGGCTTCAGTGTCTCCAAAGGATTTTGGGTGCTGGACGAACAAAACTGCGATTTTGTTTTTTTAAAAATGAGATTGGGCCCTGGTGACTTGCCTCTGGGTTCAATAGGGTTTGGTTGGGTTGCGCTGCTCGCAGGCATGCTGCAGACAGCGAGCGAGGAGCAAAGATGAGTCCCGTCTCCCGGTGGCCATCGGCTGCCTTGCTTTCTAAGAAGAGAATATTTTCAGTGTTTTTATGGGCACACCAATTCCAGGGAATTAATATTTGAATTTCTAAAAGCTGGTGGTGCAAGATAGGTTCCTCCTACGCAAACCAGTCACAAATCTCTTCGCAAATCTTCTCAAAATGCCTCACTGCAGTGTACCTTTTTTAGAAATTGTATTTGCTTTTTCTGTTTGCCGGGTGGATTTGCGTATGCCACAAGTTTCTTCCCATAATCTTAAGATCTCTCTATATTCTCTTTTTCCCATTTGGTGGATGAGACATCTAAGTCCAAGGGAAGGGATATGCATTTAGGTTCATTTAGGTTGCTCCGTAGAAAGTAATCTCTGTCCCCAAATCACAGTCTGCCCTTCATTATGTAGGTGATGAGGATGTCCCTCACTGCCGGCACCATGGTGTCCTGGGAACAGCAGGGCTGATGTGAGGTGGCCCTGGGTTTGAATTCAGACACTCTGCTTGCTGATTTGTCCTTAGGCAAAGTATTTAGCTTCCGTAAGCCTTGTTTTTTCTGATTCTTACAATGGAGACCCTAATAAAGAGCTTTCAGGGCTGTTGTCAGGATTCGAGACAATTTGAGACAATACTTTTCCGCTGCCACAGGGTCTCAATAAATGGTATTTTATCATTATCTTGTCGGCCACCGTGTGCATTGCTGACAGTGCTCTTATGACTTCAGTGGTTGTTAAAACTGTGGTTACTGTTAACCTGGTTACAGAAAATTTTCCACTCGACACCCCCATAACCAGCGGGCCAGAGCAGTCCCTGTGGCCAGTTAGCAATACCTTCTTCCTCTCACGCATACTTACCAGACTTGAGTTAGGACTTTGGTCACGTTTCCAACCCGAAAGCATTATTTTCAGGCATTGCCCCTGCCTCGTCTACAAGGATGTTTCTTGGAATTGCAGCTTCTCAGGGAGGGCACAGAACGATTTTAGCTGTGTAAGGACTCCCTTCTTTGCCCCGGGATCCTTTCTTTTCTTGGGAGCGACCTTAGGCAGTCGAGGTCCGGGACGGAGCCTCTGCTACTTGTGAAGAGAGCAAGCCTGGAGCAGAGCTCGCTCCTCCCTGGGAAGGTCCGGGCCAGTGAATCTGTTTGGCAACCTCCTGAAGATAAATCAACCTCAGGACTGAAAAAAATCCCACTTTGTGTCCTCTCCACACGCTGCCCCCTCTGTCCTCCAGCAGATGCCTGTTAGATCTCCCCAGTTCTAGCTGAGTCTCCCTGACGTGCTTTGCGGCAGAAGACGTCTGTAGAAACCATGCAGCTCTGGAGTCTGCCAGTTGCCAACTGCAATGGTCGATTTACAGCCAGAATCTGGCACCTAGAAAAGGGGATCCTGTGTCTTTAAACAGCTGTGTGCCAGTGTGTGTAAACGTGCTTGCTAATCCAGTGACTAATTCAGTATATTATAAAGCAGCAATGAGCAGGCTGCCAAGGCAGGGCTGTATCCCAACTGGAGTGGGGTGTAAGGCTCAGAATTCTTCCTTGAATTCTGCCACACCACCCGTCTCTGGAACGGACTCGAAATTTCATCTGTCTGCTCCCTGCCCCAGGGTCAGCGCTTGCCTTCTCCTGGTTCCTCTCCTGCCCTGCGCCCGTCTGTTCTCTTTTCTCCTCTCCCTCCCTCCCTTCCTTGGGTCAGTTTATTTACTCATCTGAGGGTGGAGCTGTGCTCATTCTGAGTCAGGGCCACGGAACCAATCAGAACTGCTCTGGGGCATTCCAGGGGACAAAACTCATGATCCCTCTTGGAAAAGAATTTTCCAAAAGATCTCTTTTGGTCACAGTGCTGTGACTGCACCTTCCTCCGGTTCACGTTCAGTGAGCCTGGCCCGGGGGTGGGGGTGGGGGTGTGTGTTTGCCTGAAGCTCTGTTCTGCCTGCCCTTCCTCTGTCTCCCTCCAGGGGTGGGGAGAGAAACGTCCAGAAAGAACCAGGTCTGATGATGATTTGCTTTCTCTTGAAAGGCTTGTAGATCGAAGTAGGAGCTCTTGGGCAGCATCTTCTGGGGACATCTTTGGGTAAGGGGAACGTGAGGTGTTCCGCTTGCTCTGCGTCTGTGGCCCTCCCTCTCAGGCCTCGCCTAAGTGGCCCCGCCCCGGAAGTTGTAGACACCGGAAGTTGTAGACTCGGCAAGGTGGCCTCTGGAAGTGGAGCTTGTCCGGCCTCTCCTCTGGTCT
The DNA here is from genome assembly GCF_002007445.2 of Ailuropoda melanoleuca. Lineage (NCBI taxonomy): Eukaryota > Metazoa > Chordata > Mammalia > Carnivora > Ursidae > Ailuropoda > Ailuropoda melanoleuca. The sequence continues at coordinate 23,472,916 of NC_048225.1, read as the reverse complement.
CCAGTGGGCAGAGCCTATGTGCTATCTCAGGAGGCTTCCTCGTGGCAGAGTCCCAGCCCCTCAGTCTTCCCTTTCCCTATAACGCCATCCGTAGAGTCCTACATCACACCTTGCCCCCCCTCCCGCTGTCTTGCACCCCCCCACAGAGGACATCAGCCGGCCGGTTCCCATCTCCTTCCCCAAAGCTTCTGGAGCCCAGCTCCCACCTCACTTTGTCTCCATTGCAAAACCTTTGTCTTAGTCATCGTTTTGTCGCTCATCACGAGATGTGACTGTGTGGCTATTGCTTGTGTGCCTATGTGAGGTTGGTTTCCCCCCACAAAAAGGGAAACTTCAAGTGAAGGGTCTGTGTCTACCAATCACAGAGTTGTTGCTTGGCTCATAGCAGGTGGCTCACTAGTTCTTAAAAAAAAATACATATATATATGTATATGTATATATGTATGTATATATGTATATGTATATATACACACAGACACATATATATTTAAAATTGAGATTTTAATTTCCATAACATAAAATTCACCATTTTAAAGTGTATAATTTGGTAGTTTTTAGTATATTCACAGAGTTGTACAGCCATCGCAGATACATAATTCTAGTCCGTTTGCAACACACCCAAAAGAAACCCCATACCCGTTAGCAGACAGTAGCTCTTTTTGAATAAAGGAATGCTGGCAAAGCTATCCAGCAGAGGACGTCAGGAGGTGGACCCGTGTGTCCTGATAAGAGCCCCCCCACTACTCTCCCCTGAGGCTCCATGCACTTTCCTGGGGGCGGGGGTGCTCTCTGCGTGTCCCCAGGCTCTAAGGACCTTCTTGCTGCCTTCTGCCTCACCAGGCAAGCCCCAGCTTTATTTTGGTGGCTCACTTGCTTCGGCTCCACTGGGTAGCGAGCCAGTGGACGTCTGGGCAGAGATAATGAGTGCTTTCACCATCTGCATGCAGACCGTTCGGTCCGAGAGCTGAGGGCTGTGGTGGCTGCAATTTCCTAATGGCTTCCTGATGAGGCAGAGCCATTTATTAGTGGCGGATGAGGGCTGAGGGCTGCGCATCTCAGTCTCCCTTTCCTACCAGACCTGGGCAGATGGAGAGTGGCTTCTGCTCCCTCCCCCTTTTGCATTGATCACTTTTTCTCTGCTCTCCTCCCTCTGGCCTATCACACCCATTGATCTGGAGATCGGGTCTGGCTGGCGACTTCTCAGCCACAAGGGTTTGCCACTGAGAGAGGCATCCGGGGTGGTCTGCTCTGGGCCAGCGTGGGCGACACTGTGGGGCAGTGGTGGGGTGGTCAGAAGGTTTGGGGCCGTGAGGCAAGGCCTGTTCTGAAAGGCAAGAGAGAGAAAAAAAAAAAAACCCTGGAGAGGTGAAGAGATCACAGTTAGGTGTATTTCCCCCTAAATCCTTAGCTCCCTGCATTCTAAATGGGTTTCATTTAGAACTGGAGCTGCCGATGTTGCTTTCGGACATGGCCTTTTGAGCCAGACATATGGCCTCATTAATTAGAAGCATCAGGTTCAATGTAGAGGCCACTGCCCCTGATTTTATGTTCTGGCTTTGTTGGTGGGGTTGGTTGTATCCCCCCAACCCTATCTCTGTGTCTCCATTACTGTATTTGGAATACTGGTGGGACTTGAGTGGTAGTGTTATAGAACCTTTGACCAGCATGATGGTCATCTGTTCTTTTGGTGCTTTTCAGATAAAGGTCACTAGATCACTAAAATTAACCGCTGTCCTCACTCTGTCTGGATTGATGGGAACAGCACCTTCAAATTTTAGAGCTGTTATACACAGTGGTATCATGCAATTGAAATTAGGTATTAAAAGGTTGCTTGCTTTATAGTTCCTGGTATTCAACTGGAATACCAAGGAATTGGTATTGGAATTCCAAGGAAACTCTTCTCTAGTAGAGCCTGACCATTGTTATTGAAAGCTTATCATCTGGAGTAGGAACAGGTAGCATCATGGGTCTATACAGTCCCAAGTCCCGTTTCTTAGATCTTTGGATGAATCGTTCCTTCTTGATTCTTAGGACCTTGGAGAAGAGCAGTGTTTGTCCAGAAGGATGAACCAGGGCTCCCAAGTCAGAAGGGAGACCATCCCCTTCCCCATGCACTGCTAGGAGTAAACGACAATGGTATAGAGGGAAAAAAAAAATACTGGACAGGGAGTCAAGAGGTCTAGAATTAGTAACCCTGTGACCAAAGGCAAGTTGATGTTACCTCTCTGAGTTTCATTTTCCCTGTCTGTAAAAGAAAGGGTTTGATCTAGCTGACGTCTGAAGGGCCTTCTAAGGTTGTGTTCCGGGAATAGTGTGGGACCCCTGACCAGTGACAGAGCTCGGCTCCTCCTCCTCTCTACCCACAGCCTGCTTTTCATTCATCTTATAATTACACCGAGTTGCCAGGAAGGAGAACATCCCTCCAAGGAGTTGTTAAAGTTTTATAGCAAATTCTATAAATTCCTCTTTCCTGCTTTTGGGCCCCAGATAAGGCTTTTTGTGTCATAGAGCCATGGTGAGGTCAATATAGAGGAATACAGAGCCAACTAAAAGTGTGAACACAAGTAGGTTGGATGGGATGACAGTCACTGCCCAACACCATAAAAAAGGCCAAAGTTGAAGCTATAGGGGCCAAAATTATAGATTAGGTAGTTCTAAACAAACCTTGGGGTAGCCTCAGATGATAGGTTTAGCAGTGAACCCGATGGTTTACGGAGAATACCCATAATCCCTTTGAAGTGATCTCTCTGGGTCCTAACTACCTCCTTAGCAGCTCAGGGCACTTGAGCTCATACCCTGCAATTATTACCTAAATCCCTCAAAGCAACAGGATTTCTGATTCCTCATTAGGAACGTGCATTTGGATTTACTGAACTGAGTGCGGCCTTTAGTTCATGAGCTGTTGAATCCATAAAGCCTGATGCTCTAAACTTCAGATGTTCCATGTTCGGGCCATGCCATCAGTCTTTGGTACATTTTATCTGGTGCGCAGGCATTAGGGAAGACTGTTAGAGAGGTCTAGAGAAGGGCTGCCTCCTGCACTTGCCAAACATACGATGGGTGGGAATTATTGCATCTCCTCTGATGTCAGCCCCACTTCAGGGTGGGAATGTGTGTCTCTCTACCTTCTCCCCACTCTGCCATGTGGCTCCCACATGGCTCTCTTGAATTGCACCGGGGATGGTACGACAGGGCCCTTGGAGTGGAAGGGAACCTTTAGCCTGTTGGGAGGACATTGCGGGGAGGTGGGGAGGGGGTCAAGGAGGCAGTGTTGGAATGAATATAGTGGAGCAGTGGAGGTGGCCCATGCGCCCACTTAGATCTTCAGTTTGGTGTAGTTTAGGTGGTCCGATGTGTCATCTGGGTCTCAGTCCCCACCATCTGCCTAGAAGGAAAGATGTACAGGAGCGTTTGCATGTGGTGGCCTGTACAGATTATCTCAGCTACCCTGTAATTCAAGTTTCTTAGACCACCCTCAGATGGCCGAAACCCTGAGCATCTTGACGCAGGTCCTTCTGAAGTCGCTGGGGGTGGGAGTGGGGTGGCGAAGGAACACAGCACATCACATTGTACCACTCGCTGGTGGCACCCACTGCAGTCCAGCACTCATCTGCTCGGAGCTTAAGCTTTTACATTAAAAAAACATTGCCTCTAGTTCCCTGTGAATGTGGTGACGTGACCTGGGATGGTCTCAATGACACATCCGAAGCTAGTTAAATGAAAAAGAGGAAAATGATCTTATTTGGGTTCCTTTCTGCCTCCTTAGCATTGGTTTTCGAGGAGCAAAGAAGGGAGGTGGTGGTAGGTACTGGAAGGCATGAGTGGGAAGCTGAAATGGCTCCTCAGGGGATCTCTGTGAATCCCTGAATTTTGGGAGATGCCAACTTTGCACTTAGGATTCTAGGAGGCTGTCAGGTTGGACTGGATCCAGGAGGCGCAGTTGCTGGCTACCGGTTGCCTGTGGGTGCTGAGGGCTGTCAGGGGAAACAGACAATGCAGGGGTGCAGCGGGGGACTGCCTGCAGGGCTCACTTCTGTTTCCCCACCCCTTCTTCCCTGGCTCAGCTCTGTTCATCTTCATTTTAGTGTCTGTCACAGGCTGATGAGGGCACTGATGATTCTCTTTAGCCTGCCTCTTGGAGGATTAAGAATCTAAGTAACATGGTTAGTGTATTATACACCCGAAACTGATATAACACTGTATGTTAACTATACTAGAAATAAGATAAAATAAAAGCTTAAAAGAAAAGTGGAACCCTACAAAAGAAAATATAAGTAACAGAAAGGATTGGAATTGATGATCACTCCAAAGTCATGTTAGAGCAGAAGATGACCTTTCCAGAAGAGAGAGACTGTCAGAAGGGGCTGAACTAAAGGGGAGGCAGAGATCTTCAGGAGACGTGAACACACAAATCTGTGAATTTCTGCTCCTATCCTCCTTGTGCTAGCTCCGAAGAGGTGAGGAGGGAACTTTCCCATAGAAAAAAGCTCTTTTGTAGTGCTCTGAGATATGTGTAATGAACAGATCTGATAGGACTCTTGTATCAGGAACCGTAGAGTTGACCTCCATCTACTGGTTAGTCTTCCCTTGACATCCCCACCTTCCTTTGGCCTCTGTAGAGAAAGGCAGCAATTGCCTTGGGCTGGCTGAGCAGTGGTTACCATTGTGACCAAAGCTTCTCAGCGGTGGCTGTATTTTAGCAGTAGGCAAGCAAACTTCTTTATTCGCCTAAAGAGATCCTTTAGGCTAGGAAGAAACTATGCAAGCCGAAAAGGAGCCTGTTCTAAGCAGGCAACATTCTTGGTGACCTCATCTTCCTCCCAGCTCGGGTCCAGTTGGAGCTGTGCATACAGGGCAGACTTCCAGTTCCTCCTGTCTGGGACTAACAGTGGCAGATATAAATAGACCAAGACTTTGTCTGTAGCCATTGTTCTCTAAGTGCCCATTGTTTCTGGATGCAGAGTGGCTGTAGTGAGCGCTCTCGTGCTCTCTCTCACTCTCCTTCCCTCCCTTCCTCCTTCCCTCTCTCCCTGCCTCCCTCCTACCCCCCTCCCTCTCTGGGTTTCTTTCTCTGTCTTTCTCTCCTCGTTCACAGGTCTGAATCCCAGCTCCATTTCCCTCAGCTTGCCTTTGCTCTTGCCTGGCACTTAGAGAGAACCTGGGGAGAACTGGCCCCACACTGGGCACAGCATCTGAATCTTTTTTTTTTTTTTTTAAATCTTATTTTTATTCCAGTGAGGCTTTTGTCCAGGTCTTTCTATGATATATTTGTGGTCAGGATGGGGCTGTGTGGACCCAACCATGGTAAAATCAGGACTTGTAACTGGTTGAGCTACTACACCCAAAAGGGTCCTGATAAACGTGTCAGTGTCAGAATGACGCATGGTCTCTGTTGTTACGGGGCTTAGGACTTGGTCATCGCCTTTTCAACATTTTTATCAGGGGTTCGGATTAAAGCAGGATACAGAAAACATAGTTACTGAATTGCACATGGTGCAAAGCTCATGGGATGAGGACAGATTCGTGATATAAAAAAAGACCTCTGCACCTGGAAACAGGCATCAAAACAAACGAGGTCCAGTTCAATATGGATAAATGTGAAGCCTTACACTGAGGTTAATAAGATTCAGTGAATGGATAGAGAACTGGCTCAGCCTCAGTGTACCTTGAGTGGCTTTTGTCGTGTAGCTGTTGGAAGACTCAGTGTTGGTCGCTACCCAGAGAAGTGCACAGAGTAGGGAGATGGTCTCATTTCTTCTTGAAGAACATCATGTTCTCCTGGGAATGTTCTTGATGCTTTTTAGGAACATGGGCATGCAGGAATGCTCTTGGGTGGGGGCAGGGACAGGGACAGAACCATCCCATCATGAATGCTTGAAGGAACCAACAAGGAATTTAAAAACCTGGATAGAAGTGGTGACAAAGGGATGTTAGAGCAGTTGGGAAAGCGATAGATGAAGAAGGATGAAACTCGTATGCATGGCTTCAACCCACAGAAGGAGGGTCAAAATATAGGCCTCATTAGAAGGCAGATTTGAACTCAGTGTGTGTGTAATCATGAAGAAATCATGACTGCAGTCCATAAAGAAAATGGAGTGGCTCAAAAAGGGCAGAGCAACTGAATGTCTTAGCAAGTCAGGTGTCATCCTAAAGGACCGCTGGGCGCCCTTCTGGGAAGGATGGTGATTGGGTCTCAGGTCCGGCCCGACCTCTCCTTGTCGTTACTCATTAGCACATCGTCCTTTGTCCATCTGGAGAGCTTGGGCGGGCTGCGTACTTAGACTGTAAAGCTTCACTGGCTGTGGCCTCCCTGTTGAGAATATTTGTCCCTATACTGGGAATGTGGACTTATGTATTCTTCTTTTTCATTGTGGTTTCCCTGGGTTGAAAACAGACAGTTGCACTGTGTGAATGTGTACGAGTATGCTTTTTCCTTCTCTGTCCAGATTTATTTATTAAAAGAAAAACACATCTGCATAAAAAAGCCTTAGAACACAGGAAGAATGTCCACTTTGTTTTTCTTTCTGTAGCACCAAGACATGTGGGGTTTCAGCTTCCTCTAAGGGGTTTTTGAAGACTGGCTTTCATCTCAGACAAGGCTTTTTCCCATTGGAAAAAACGGTCCTTTTTTGGTTTAAAAATGTATTTATATAATGTATAAATAAATAAGAAAGTTGAGAGAGAATTTCCTTTCAAAATTTATGGAAAAATGCTGCTTTCTGAACATCATTAATTGGAAGTTGCTGGCTCTTCCCAGCCCACTTCCACTCTACTCTCTGGCCTTTATTCTGGTTTAAGATTTCCCAGTATCTCCTTCCTCTGCGTTCTCCTTTCTTTCCCTCTCTTCTCTGCCATCTGCCTTCCCTGCCAGCTCTTCCCCTCCTACTCCTCTCCCAGCTCCTCCCTGTCTGCCCCCCCCCACCCATGGACCCTGCCGCCTACCTCGCGCCCCTCTTCCTTCTGCCTATCCCTGGCTAGCCTTCAGCGACTAGAGCCCTCACTGCAAGAGGCCTGTCTCTGTGTTTGTTTCCTGCGTGGGAGGGAGAGGCAGGCCTTGAGAAAACAGTTCAAAAGTGCAGAAAAACTTTACCTCTTCCAGCCTAAATAAACGGGCTCCACTCCATTTGTTTGCCCAGATTTTTCCTTTGCCCGTGGAGAAAACTCCTCATCCTCCACCCTGAGCAGCCTGGCCTTCCTGGTGATCCTCATGAACCCCCCACCCCCCCACCATGCCTGTCTTGCCCCCCAGACCAAGTGTCAGGTGGGCCCTGAGCCATGTGGGTTAGGGGAGGATGTGCAGAGAGGCCCCTCCGCTCTGGGGATGTGGCTTCTCTCCGCAGAGGGTCTCAGGGATTGGGGCGCTTTTCTTCTCCTGGAGGAATGTTCTCTATAATGAAAATGATGGGGGAAACGGAAAGAAATGTCCTGGTGTTCAACATTTCCGCCGCCCCTGCTTTAACCTCTGCGAACAGGTCTGGGCACAACACACCTGGCTTTAAGATCGGAGGATCTGGGTTTGCACGCTGGTCAGACCACTGCACAGGCCTGACCATCTTAGCAAAGTCACTCAGGTGACCTCTGTGAGCCTCAGTGTCCTCACCTATGTAATGGAGATAATACGGCAAACCCGGTGGTTTTCAGGGTCCTGTTAGAGTACGAGGAAACAGGTGCTGTAAAACGTAAAATTCTGTTCTGATAGCAGTACTGAAAAATCAGAGGCAAGTGAAGTGAAGGTAAATTGCTTAGCCCAATTAACCAGCATCTCCAGGGTCTCGGGGAGGGAGGCATCAAAGGCCCATGTGTAAACTCGACATAGAGGAAGCTGGGATTATAGCAAGATGGAGCGTGTCAGATATTTTCCCGAGTCTCTTTGAGTGGGGTGATCCTGGGCCATGTTGGCTCCAAAAGCCTTATAGTCCTGTCATGAGGATTTTCGCTGATGGCAGGACAGGAGTTTGGCCTCACTCAGAAGCGTAAGACAGGAGAAGAGCCCAGAGGAGCTCCTGTGGCCATCTGAAAAGCTTTGGGGCTGAAAGGGGCCAATTCAGGCTTTCCTCCTGAGTAATACGGAAACGGGGCTCTGTGTTTTTCTCTGTATTTTTCATGACAAAGAAGTCTCACGGTTCTGGGACATTCAGGACTTGTAAAATGTGTGGTGTGGTGGGAGTCAAGTGTAATGATCTACCTCGGAAATGATCTGAAGCATGGGACATGGTCAGTAAATGGCTTGAAAGGGTCATGTCAGAACTTTCAGTGATTCTTTAAAATACTCTGTTGAGCTCTCCCTTTTTATGCAGGAATCCAAATCTCCACAGTTAAAACATTCTTTTAAATCATGAGAGTGTCATTCATTGAAGGGCACATGAATGACGGGGGTAAAACGCAGCTTGGGTTTTGGCAAGTTTCAAACATCTAGAAAAGTGTTTTGAGCCCCAAATTACAATTTTGTTTTGTGCTGTGTGGACTCTGAAATGGCACTCGTAGAACCTTTGGAAAACCGAAAAGCATCTTAGGTGTGTCGGATCCTGGAGCTGTGATGTGTTGTCGTGGCAAGGCACACTTGAGACAATACTGCTGCATAACAGGTTTCCCCTTAGCAGACGGGAGGGTGCAGAATAGGTCAGAAATTAGTCTGTTCTCTTTAAGAGTCGGATTCTGGAGATGTTGATTTCCATTGACATCTCAGAACTGGATTTTTGCATTCATTTTTTTCTTATTTTCTCAGTGGCTTTACTTGTACCTGGGAAAATTGCCAGATTCCTTCTCCTTGCTGTCTCTCGAAGCATTAGGAAATAAAATCGTGTACTTTTTTTTTTTTGTCTTGATATTTTACAGGATACTTTTTAGTTCGTCCAAGTCACCAGTCATTTATTGAGCACCTCCTGTGTGTTAGGCTCTGGTATTTTCACACATATTTAATTTAATTTAATCCTCCGTGCAAGGTGGGGAAAGAATCCTGGATAACGAAAGAATGCTCCATCTTGCCGCTCTTGGAGACCTGTCCTCGTGCACCTTCTCCTGCCAGGGCTGCTAGAAAAAAACACAGAATCAAGGAGTCATTCCAGCAGGGCGCACTCATTCAAATATTTCCTCTCTTAGGCCATTTGCCCAATGTGTAGGGTAGGAGATTTGAACCACTCTAAGTAGAGAGCAAGAAAATTCAGCTGCAGGACCCAGGGGGCAGTTCTGCTTTCTGGCTCAGATTCTGGAACGGAAGAGCCTCTCTGGGTTTCCCTGAACACCTGGAATTAATTTGGGTTTTGCTCTGACTTCGAAACATTTGCTGAGATGGAGGATGGTGGAGGGCGTAGGAAAGAAATAAATCCAGTGATTAAAAATAGCTTTGCATGTCAGGTGCCTGAACGGATTTGGGAACATGCCTGCAATCCCTTTTGTCTGGCAGGTCTGAACTCCGGTGCTGCCGAATTACAACCGCTTTCATTTGTTTTTCCTGCTCCCCTACCATGTAATGGTCAAGGGCTCATTGGAACCATGTGTGAGCCTGGTGAGTCACCAAATCCTCAGGACTTCAGTGGTAATAATGTGTTAAAACTCCTTTTGGGGGATGGGGCAGGGGTGGATGGAGGGAAGACGGGAGAGGACTGAAGTCACTTCCTACAGATGTTCGGATGTTCAGAAGCCCTCTCTGCAGGCATCTTTCCCAGGCCCGGCTGTGGGCCCCGGGGCCGGTTTCCTGGGGCCATTGGGAGTGTGCTTTGCCTCCACCGAGGACCATCTTTTTTGTCCCGAGGCGGCTTCCGTCTGAGAAAGGGCATCCACCTCTGAGCGGGATGTGGTACCCAAGCCCTGTGCACTCCCCGGTGGCAGCAGGACCGAGAGGCTGTAACTGGACACTGGCTTGCCTTTTTGGTCAGCCAGGTCATTGGAGGGCAAATTGGGGATTTTTCTGTGCTGCTGCTTTCTCCCCTCTTTGGACTGGATTTTTTTCTATTGGCCGGTGACTTGTAGGAGACTGGGTATGAAGACGAGGGTGGAAGCCTGGTTGTAGGTTTCCCTAACTGATAGGAGCTGTTTCAGAGCTCCTGGTGTCCGCTTACATGCGACAGCTATAGACTGTTGGGTAGGGATGGGTGGTTCCAGGACGGGCACCTATCTTGCTCCCTGCTTGCGGGAGCTCAGTCTTGCCTGGCCCTCATTGCTCCGTCCCATTATTAAGTCTGTGAAAACAGAGTGGAGGGGCCGAGGAGGGACATTCATTTCCCTTCTTTGCACTAACCTCAGCCCAGAGGCTTTGTGGATTAGACCAGCTCCCTCCACTGGAAGGCCTGTTTGCCAAGTTTCTAGGGCCTATTACAGGATTTAGAATCAGGAGTGTGGGAGAAAGAGGACACTGACAGGTCTCTTGATCCCTAGTTCCAATCCACTCGTCCACCAGTGATAGAGCAACAGACATGGGGTTTGAGATTCCCCGTCACACTCTTCTGAGATATTAGTCTTCACGGGGGAAGTCCTGTTAGAGACCAGGAACAACTTTCCAGGGACCGTCAACCTCGGGGTCAGAGTGAGCAGCCCCTGGCCACAGCCATTTTTCTCTTTCTATTGATCTAAAGGAGTAAAGATGCCTTCTTTCCCACACTGGGACTTTCTAGGCAGCTTGGCACTGCCCTTTGGATGTCTGCCAGCATCCCCAGCCTTCTCTTGCATACTCCTAGTTACAGTTATAAGTTCCTGCGGACATTAGCCATTAGGAAGAACGATCCCTGCGGTCTCTGCTTGTAGGACAGGGGAGTCCGAGGGTCCGGCTTTCCGTCCTGATTTGAGCTCGTCTCTCTCTGACCCAACTTCCTCACTTTCCCGATCAAGGCAGTGTTGCTTTCAAACCAGCTCTGTGGTTCAAATGGGCCGATAAATAAAATGTAGACCTAGATGGAAGCACTGTAATCTGAAGGCTTATTTTCCTTTTCTGTGAGTTTATCTGTTTCTTGTCAGCTTTCCTATTATGATCTTCCTTTATCTAGAGAATGTCTGCATGACAATAAAATGTTTGTGGGTGAAATGACATGTGGTCTGGAATTAGCTTTACGGTTCTTCAGTGCAGGAGGGCGGGGGCGGGGGAGGAGATGAATTAGGAACCGGTAGTGTTGATAGATTTCAAATACGATTTCATTGTACTCTTCCCTCTACTTTGGTGTGTGTTTGAAAATTGCGATAAGGAAAATTAAAAATGCTATTCAACATTAACCTAGAACCTATTAATAGACTTCTTTTAAGCAATGCACTGATTAAGTGACTTATCCAGTGTGATTATATTAGCGGCAACACTGAGATAAGAGCCCATGGATTTTGACCAGCAAGCCAAGGCAAGCCCTGTGCACACCCCACTATTGTCTTTTTCCCTTGTCTTCAGAATTCTCTTTCCAGTTGGGACTATTGTTCTATTTCCTCCCGGTATGAACCAGAAGGCTTCTTCTTGATTTCCTTTCACTTTAAGAAACATATTTCAGTAAGACTTTATGTAACTAATTAACCTTATATTATGCACACAATTGCCCATCAAAGTGACTCAGGGGTGAACACAGGGAAGGAAGCCAGGTTGTCATTTAACCTGTGTCACTTTGTATGGAAGGAAGGAAGTGTCACTACCCGTAGCCCCGAGAAAGGACAAGATTACAGTTGATTCTGTAAATGGCTTTTAATTGTGTCTTTATGGGGCTAGCCATGTGAAATTCTGGATTTGTTCAGTCCAGGAAAGGTTTTGTTTAAGTTTTTAATTATTTCCTCAAATGTATCTAATTTTCCAACTAAGAAATAAAAGTACCATTTTCTGTCTCTGAACTGTAAAAATTTTAGTTTTCTTGGATCTCTGATCTCTTCCTATTTGCCGCAGAGGTGGAATGGAGTAGAAAGAGCTTGATTTTAAGAGTTGACAGACTGGGATCCAGCCCTGTCTGGGCCCTCCTGGCCCTGTGATTTTGCACCAAACTCTTGATCTCTCAGAGCTTTCTTTCCTCATCTGTAAAATGGGGATCCAGTAGTGCCTTCCTGGGACCCTTGGAAGTTTCACATGTGGTATCATGAAATCGTATTGGTGAAGGGTTTTAGTGGACCATAAATTGGTTTTCAGTGTCAAGCATATTATTCATTCTCGGTGTTTCTTGGATGCTGCTCTTGATTGGGATGGGGGACCCCCCCGCCCCCATACACGCACAGATAATATCATCGTGGTCACCCACTAGGGTTTGGCCAGTTGGATGGTTGTGCAAGACTGGAATAATGCACTTGACATTTCTACTTCTTAGCTTTGTTTCTCATCACCTAACCCACGATCCCAGACAGTCCACTTTATTTTGTAGTTTTATTCGAGAACGGTGAGGGAAGAAACATCTCAGGTCACTAAGGCACCGTCCTGACTTCTCCTGGAACAAACATCACTTAAGGCATAGATTCTATGTAACATGGTTGATATGAGCCATTCGGTTCCAAACAGCTGAACAGAGTGGCATGAAAAGTCACATGAAATTCACATGAAAATGTCCTAGACGGGTTCTTGGACATTGAACAGCCCTTAACCTTGAGTTACATATAAGTGAATTGAAACCGTTGTTCAGCATTTGACTTAAAACATCCATGGGGTGTGTATAAACTTTCGTTCAGGGTCAGGCCACAATGCAAAATGAGCAGATGTTTCTACGCATTCAGAATGGCCCTGGTTCGTTATGCCCCTACTGATTCAGGGAGTGCTCCCTGCCATTTCCGCCTCGATACTATGCAGCCTTGGTAAGACAAGAGTTTAGGACTGTTACTCATTCACCAGCTTCTGTACGACTCTTTTCTCTGAAACTTGGGGTGATTCTTATAAATATTAACTCACATTTAGGGTCCTGAGGGATAAACACTGGGTGGGAAATCTGATATGCTCGTAAACGTTTTCAGTTTCTCGTGCATTGTGTCAATAGTCTCCACTGTATTGGCACAATATATCTTTGGGTCAGGTTCTCAGCATTTTGAGACAAATGTGTTCTTTGAATTTAAGATACTGCAGTTACAAATAATAACACAAAAGCAAGTTTAGTACTTGTCCCTGAAATACAGTTAGTGAATTTCCTGGCTGGGGGTGGGGGGCATTGGTTAATTTTTAGATGCCATCCCTAAAATCAGACATATTTGGTACCTGATGCAAAAATCTAACAGGCAATGAGATAAAATGTGGCAGGAATAACAGTGATGCCTGCTTGGGCTAAACTAGGTCGGATTCTCCACCTGTGTAATGATTTCATTATCGTTGTTGATCAGTGTAATTCACAGAACTGCTGCGATCACAAGCTAGCACCATAGGGGAGATTTTTGCTTCATAATTTCTATGAAGCGAGTTTAATCTTGTAGATTAATGTCTGCTTTCAAATGTGATTATTCATTATCATTTAAATGCGGTGCCCAGGCTACTACTGATAAAGACAGTCCTGGCTGATTGTTCACTCCCTTAGAGAGGGGGCTGGTGTTTTTTAAAACCAGTGTTCCACACTGTTCAACAAGGGAGAAAAGCTCTGACTTTCCTGTCTGAATCCTTTGGGTTCAAGGGCAATGACATGCCTTCTCCTGAGCTTGTCGAGTCCAAATGCAGGTGTCCCAAGTGTGCGGGGCTGGCCTTCACCAGCCAGCTGGGCTGTGAGCACTTTTCCAAGAGAACCAGCAGCTAGGGGCAGAGCCGATGGGCGCCGTGCAGCTGCAGCTGACAGCGTGTGGACCAGGCTTTGGGAGATGGCATTGAGGTTGACAGGCAAAAGTCATTCCAGCTGCTTCTCTTGGAGAGAGCGAGTGAGAGCCTGGAAAGGCTGGTTCCCTGACAGGAACCAGGAACCTGCGTGGGGCTTCGTCAGCCCGGCGGTCCTGTCCAGACCATACTGCCAGAGTGTGTGGAGTTACAGGAAGCGGACTCCAGGAAACCTCTTTCTCAGGCTTCACATCACCTTGGCAGTTTGTGTGTAGAAGATGCCTGGGGCCTCCTAGCCCGCCTCACCCTTCGGTTCCAGCTTCTAGCACAACTACTGCCTGTGCATTTGGCCTGGCCTGTATTTTCCACATGTGTTGTCCTGGCCAGTTTCCGCCATCAGTAAAGTTCTTTTCATCGAATCATAAATCAATGGCGGGAACAAACACACAAAACAAAACCCACACAGTTCAAGTTCATGAATTTGTGTTGGACGGGAGTGAAGGGAAGGAAAGTTGATTCAAATTTGGGAAACAGTGAATTCACTAAACAGTTGTCGATTGACTCCTGTGTTCTGCCCTGTGCTAGGAGGTGGGGGATGCTGCAGTTGTCCCTTTCACAAGGAATGCTCTTGGGTGAAATAAAAAGCCCCTTTCTCTGAGGTAACACTGACTCTTACTCTAAGTGGAGACATTTCTGGACCTGGCACTTGGCTGTTCTTGGGTGTATAGAGTGGGGACAAAGGGGCAGCATTGATGTCTTTCTTGGTGACTCATTTGATGATTACTCCATTGTTTGAAGGGCTGGATGTTATGTAATCAACATTTTATCCCCTCCCCCCATTTTTCCCTCTTAACAATCTGGGATTTTCCATCATTTTGTCAACCTTCCTGGAGGCATGTTGATTTTTCCACTAGATTACTAGATTTTTTGGGGCATGGCCCAGGGCAGCCCAAACTCTCCACTCCCTAGAACTTCAGATTCACCCTCGGTGGCAGGGCCTGGGGAGCAGCTGCCCTGAACCCTTCTGCTCTTTCAGGGCGGAGCTGGACTCCAAGCTGTTTCCTGATGGCATCACTCAGAGCAACGGGAGGGAAAGTGCTGGCTCTTCTTTCTTGCAACGTAGTTTCCACTCATTTTGACATTCAGAGGCAATCTATTTGCTCCTTTTTTCAGAGATCACCAATTATCATCTTTTCCCTTCTCTGTTTCCATTTAATTCATCCAGTAACACATACGTATGTCCAGGGAATTTTTTTAACTGGTCAGGGCTTAGGGCTGGCTAGTTGAGGGGCTTCCACCTTAGCCTGCCTGAAACCCAGCCATTGTATAAGTCAGTTTCATATGATAACTTCAAGATCCAGGGTGAGGAAGAGGGCTTCTGGAAATTACTACAGTAAAGCGTTTCACTGCCTGAAGATCTCACGAAGGGTAGTAGGAATTCTCAGGTCATTTCTTTGCCTCTTAGCTTTTTATGGGAGCTTGTGCCTAAGGTGAATGCTGAGAATTTTTAGCCTGAGCCATATTTATGTATCTTTGCTTTGAACATGGTCTGAGCACAAGAGAGATTGGACATAGAGATAAAAATACAAATTGATGTCTCAAAGGATGACACGCTCGTGAACGTGCAGATTTTGATCCCTTTCTCTTCCTTGCCACCTACACAAATCAGGTTTTATGGATATTACCTCCCACACGCGCTTACTTTGTCCACTCACATTACCTGTATCACCAGCTTCCTAGTCAAAGCCACCATCATCTTTTACCACAACTAATGCAAGAACTTTTTTACCAAGTCTTCCCACATCTATTCATAGTTACCTACTCAACCATTCTTTACGGAATAGCTAAGGTGACCTTCTCTCTGTTTTTTTTTTTTCCTTTTTTTTTTTTATTGTGGTAAAATACACATAACATAAAATTCACCACCGAGCAGGTCAGTGGTGTTACGTACGTTCATGGTGTTGCACAATCATTAGCGCCATCCACCTGCAGAACTCTTTTCATCTTATAAAACTGAAACTTTGTTCCCATTAAATAACAACTCCCCATTCCCTTTCTCCCTCCAGGCTCTGGCAGCAACCATTCCACTTTCTGTCTCTATGACTTTGATTATTCTAAGTCCCTCCTATAATTTGTCTTTTTGTGTTTGGCTTATCTCACGTAGCCTAATGTGAAGTTTCATTCATGTCAGAGTTCATGTCAGAACGTTCTTCTTCTTTAAGGCTGAATAATGTCGCACTGTATGTCTATACTTCATTTTGCTTATCCATTCATCTGCTGATGGACATTTAGGCTGCCTCCACATTTTAGCTACTGTGAACAATGCTGCTGTGAACAGAAATATACAAACCTATCTTCAAGATCCTGCTTCAGCTCTTTCAGCTCTTTCGGATATATAGAGAACTCCTGAAACCCAACAATTCTATCAAAAATGAGCACAGTCTTTCAACAGACATTTCTGCAAAGAAGATATAAAAATGGCCAATAAGCACATGGAAAGACGCTAAACATCATTAGTCATTAGTCATTAGGGAAATGCAAAGCAAAACAGCATGGTACCACTTCATGTCCATCAGGGAGTCTTACCAGATTCCATGCTTATTTTTCCACCTCCTCTCAATCAATCGTCCTCCTGGTTCCTCTGCTCCAACTGCATTGATACTAAAATGGGCCAGGTTTCCCCTCCTTCCCCCATTTCATAAACTTCATCTGTGCTTCTCCCCTTGCTTTGTCAAGGACCATGGTCCTCTAACTTGGGTGTCACCAGGAGCACCTGGATTGTGCATTAAAAGCACAGATTTCTGGGCTCCTCTCCCCCCCCTTCCCAGAGGTTCTGATTCAATAGGTCTGGAGCGGACCTGAGATTTTTGAGAATTTTCATTTCTAACAGTTTCCAAGTAGTGATGATGCAGCTGGTCTGGGCGCACTTGGAGAACTACCGGTCTAGAGTATTTTTTCTTTTTAAAACTAGTATGTGTGTTTTAGATCTCAGGTTAAGCACCTCTGTTCTCCTAAGGGAGGCCTTTTCTGATTCCCCCAGACTTGCAGGAATTCCTGTTCTGTGTTAACATCTCATCTTCTGCTTCTCCTATGAAGCCTGTATTGACGTATTTGAATGTTTAATTGTGTAACTAGTTTTGTGATGCCTGAATCCCCTGCCAGCATCTGAGATCCAGCCCTGTGAGGGCAGAGGTCATTTCTGTCTTGCTCACTGCTTGCTTCTCTAATCCCTTGCACATAGCAAGTGCTCAGTAATGATGTGTTGGATGAATGAATGTTGTCATTTCCTTTTCATGGAAGTAGGTAGCAACATTAATACTCTCAGTGAATGTGAAGGATGGGTAGGGACTATGAGTGAATTAGTAAAGTTATACAGAAAGAATAAGCTTTTTTTTTTTTTTTTTTGGTCAAGGATACAGAACATTCTAGGCAAGAGTCAGGTGTTTTTTTTTTAAGGGGCCTAGCACACTGTGGAAAGCCCCCCAAATTTTACCTGCCCTGGTGAGGATGTCAGTACAGTTATTTCTCAGCTTGCCTTCTTCAGGCCATCCATGCCCTATTATCTTTTATGGGTGGTTAACTACCTATTAGTTTTTTAAAACTGAGATACAATTAGCATATATTTGTTTCAGGTGTACAACATAGTGATTTGATATTTGTATCTATTGCTTAATGATGACTATAGTGTCTAGTCTTCATCACCTGTGTTGTTTTTATTAATCATATGATATATTTTTTTTCCTTACAGATATGGAATGTGCTGATGTCCCACTATTAACTCCAAGCAGCAAAGAAATGATGTCTCAAGCATTGAAAGCTACTTTCAGTGGTTTCTCTAAAGAACAGCAACGACTGGGAATTCCAAAAGGTGTGTTTTGTTGATGGGAAAAGAGAGGGATGGGATCAGACTTTTGGGTGAGGTTAGTTTTCTCAGCTGTAGTGTGAGATAGACATTATGACTAACCACACTTCGGTCAGCCCCTACAGTTGGTTGCAGACATCTGCTAGAACAATCGTAGACACATGCCAAGACTTCCCCATCTCCCAGGTTTTGACACTGCCATCTTGGTTCTTAGGACAGCGGTTCCCAAACTTGTTGGCACACGAGATTCAGGATTTTCAA
Source organism: Ailuropoda melanoleuca (assembly GCF_002007445.2). Taxonomy (NCBI): domain Eukaryota; kingdom Metazoa; phylum Chordata; class Mammalia; order Carnivora; family Ursidae; genus Ailuropoda; species Ailuropoda melanoleuca. The sequence goes on along the minus strand of NC_048225.1, from coordinate 23,455,121 downwards.
AAAATTCCACAGCCCAGGCCATGTCCCAGGCCCATGAAGTTGCGATTCCTGGTAATTCCAAAACACTGTCAAGGTTGAAAAACACAGTCTTAGAGTCACTCTGGGCCATCATTGGATGAACCCAGTGAGCTACATTCCTTGGAATTTAACTGATTGCTCTTTTCTTTTCCATGTGCTTTGGTGAGATGTGTTTATGCTTGGGTGTTCTCATCTGAAAGGGTTTATTCAGGAATGTAAGGGGACTGGAGCTGTCAGAAAGGACAAATGACTGGAGAACACTTAAGCCTCCAGCAAGCAACATTTCCTGAACAATTGAGAGCAGGGAGAACACTTTTCTCTCGAGTAAGAGTAACACTGTCTGCTGCTTCCAGGCCGGTCACTCCCACATCTTAGACAGAGTCTGTGAATGTATCTCCAAACCTTTTGTCATGTGTCTACCACTTAACCTCAAACCTCGGCTGATAGCAACGCCCAACATCGCATGAGGATCCCAAAGCAGAATCAAGTGAATTCTGACCCCTGGGTTTTCTAGCATCTCATAAAGTCATCTGCTACATTGAAGGGTGGGGCCCGGACAGCAGGTGTGATGTGAACGCCGTAGCCTGCCTGCCGTCCTCCGAGCTCTGAGAGGGCCACGCTGGTGTGGTCATGTCTGACCTCAGCCACGCGGGAAGAGTACGTCTTGTCTGTTCTCTGATGCTATTCCACGCTTGCAGTGTCTAGTATAATGAAATCAGGCCCCTGATAATGCTGCTATGACTAAGGACCATTTGAATGACTTACTAGTTGCCGTGATTATTACTAGCCATAGTTAGCGAAGATAAAAATGATTAATACTAACGTCTCAGGCCAATCACGACAGGGAGGAATAGGGATAGGTGAGTGCAATCTCCAGAACGCACTTGACTTTGTTCTGATTGTTATGAAAGAAGTCATTTTGTTCCTTGGTCCTGGCCTTTAAAAAAAAAAAAGTCTCATGAAAGTAAGGCAGTGAGAGAGGAGATTTAGGAGTCTCTGTCTGAACAGAGGGTGGAGACTACTTCCGTCTTACTTTTTTAGCTGATGGTAGTGATCTCCTAGCTTGCAGGATGGGGAAGGTGGGCATATTGAGTGTGTGTGGGGGAGAGTGTTACGGAAAGTGCCCCATAACATGACTTTGCAGGCGGGTGCTTCCTAAATCTGTAAATCAGAGAACATCCTCACGTGAGTTCAGATCCTTCAGTGTCCTCCCTGATGCTTGGGCACGAGGTACAGCCTGACCCGCTGGGTCTTCATTGAATCTCTTTCCTCAGACCCTCGGCAGTGGACAGAAACCCATGTTCGGGACTGGGTGATGTGGGCTGTGAATGAGTTCAGCCTGAAAGGTGTGGACTTCCAGAAGTTCTGTATGAATGGAGCGGCCCTCTGTGCACTCGGGAAGGACTGCTTTCTCGAGCTGGCCCCAGACTTCGTTGGGGACATCTTGTGGGAGCATCTCGAGATCCTGCAGAAAGGTAACGGTGTGGGGGCGGAGTGAGGAGGAAGCCGTGTGGGGTTGCTGCAGCAGTGGGAGGGGGAGCATACCCAAGGGCGGGACATCCATGCTGTGGGTGTCCTACCACGGCGTATCCCGTCTCCAGAGGCACATTAGGCTGGCATGGAGCAGGTATGCGATAAATGTCAGGTTTTTTTTTTTCTTTCATGATTTGGAGGTTCAGATTTTAATATTCGGCAAGATTGCACTCCCGAAGTTTCTTGGTATGCAGAATTCTGATCCCAGTCCTTACCTTAGACTCAAGGGCTGTTCGAGCAGTGTCAGCAGCCAGCCCCCAAAACAGATCATTGTTTTTTGGGTTTTTTTGTTCTTTTTCTTGGCCGTCTTAATACACATTCCCTTGATCCATGGCAGGGTGATATCTGTCCGCCTCCACAAGAGAGCTTAGCTTCTGAGAGCTAATTACTAAGACTGGCTTCTCTGCCCACTCCTGGGCGGGGGTGGGGGGGATTGCCTTGGTGTGGGGGCTACCTTTTTCATCTGGAGCAGCAATGGGGGTTATATCAGGACACCTTGTTGCAACCTAGTAATGACACGGCCTCCCCTACCAGTCTCTTCCAACCTTTTTGGACCAAGTGACTCATGTACCACAGTCCTGGCTGAGTATAGAAACAGCAGCAGGCGGCAAACTTGGGTGTTTTTGCACTTATTTTTCTGAATTTCTTCTTAAAATAAATTGCAGTTACCAGCAGTCAGCGGTGCCCTACAGCTGACTGTAAACCTAGAAGCCTGTTGCCCTCTCTGACCCAGGCCCACCCTTTCCCTGTGGTCACCAGCTCCAACCCTCGGCACAGACGCCGGGGGCAGGCAGCAAAGCTCCGGATTAGCACTTTTATTCCATATAATACCTTCCTTTGTGTAAGGATATTTTCTACTCCGCAATGCTCGGGAGAGCCCCAAATTAGATTCCTCTGGGCCCAGAAGTGTTATCTTTCTTCCTTGTCTTCAGTGTCTGCTGGAAAACAAATAAATAAACACAGTCAAGAACTAGGTGAATCTTGCTGCGGCTCCCTCCTCTGAGGACTGTGGGACACAGGCTTCCCGAAGCACCGATGTGGTGTCCGCGTAACTGCACAAACACCCACTCCCACGGGTTGACACAAGTGACCTGTTTATAGAGGGAAAAGATAGGGCAGGCTCATAACAGATGTGATGTCTGCTGGCGTATAAACTCAACAGTGGATTCCACCAGACCGTGTAACCCAAATATATCCTACTAGTACGCTGTTTCCCTCTATTTATCTCCATGGAGCGACCAGGTGTGCTGGAGGGTCTGTGATCATGGTTGTGACTAATCACTGTAGAGCAGCTCCTTGTTTCCAGAGTGCTTTCTGATGCATTTTCTCTTTGGATTCTCAAAACAGCCCTAAGAGGACCATGTTCTGCTGGTGTCCTCATCTGTAAAATGAGAGCAGATTAGGTGGTTTCCTCAAGATCACTCATTTCCTTAAACTTGGTCTTTTCGATTTAACTTTCTGCCCTGTGTTCTTGGTATAATAATATGGACTCGCAGGGGAATATCTGGGCCCCTAAGACAGGTGTGGCCTACCTTTCTTGCAAAGGAAGTTTAAGAGAATTTAGGCAGATCGGGAAATCACTGAGAAGGTTGAAGAACAAAAGTCCTGTCATCCCACCCATTTTCCACTGGGAGAGGTGGGAGCAACCATCTCTCTTTAGAGCCTTGAAGAGCCCAGCTCGAGGTTTGTATGGAGGCTACAGCTTTTGTTCTGTAATTAAACAAGAGCAACAGAGCCCCAGAACATAGCTGTTTGGGGTGCGGTGGAAGGCCAAAGGTACAGGGATGTTTCAATCTGATAAGCTGCTAAAACAGAGTTTAATCATTTTATCTCAACTGGGAGCTGTTTTTCTGTGCAGGCATAAACTTGTTTTCCCAGCAGCCTCTGCTCCCAACAAGCTATCAGATATCTGAGGAAAAACCCAAGCCAACACTCCCTCTATGTGTCTGAGTCTACGGAGAAATAGAATCAGAGCCTTCCATTCAATGGTCGAGGTCACACCATTGGATTCCAGGGTAACGAGAGGATCTTCAAGCTCAGCTTAGTTCAGTGGAGAGCCTATCTGTGCTTTGTTAACTTCACCCACATTCCGTTCTCATGCCAAGGGGACTTGGCCCCTGGTTGCCAACAGCAGTTGGTGATAACCGTTCTCTGTCTTCGCGAGAGCCCTGCCATATCCACCAAACAGTCACGTTACCTAAGGTGTCCTGTTCTTCTCTGGGCCTACCCTTGAAATTTGGGGGCGATGGGAAAAAAACACAACACAAAAACCAGACATCTGTTAGAACAAGTGGAGGCTCTAAAGTTTAAGTACCTGAAGATTATAATATATTTCCGAAAAAATTTTTGGAACCGATCCGTTCGGGCGCTGGGGACCGATTCGGCTAACTTCCCAAGATGTTTTGAAGCCTCTGGTGGTAACATGGAACACGCAAGCATCAGAATGCGGGTTGAATGGCTTCCCAGGCCTTGGAGATTACTCACTGGTGCTGCTTCCAAGATATGAAATCCCATTTTGCAGCTACTGAAATAATAGACTTAGCCATACTTTTGTGATCTCATTTCTAGACAAGGCCCCAGTCAGGGTAGACTCAGACACCAGCTCAGTTAATGAACATGCTGATTTCTTAGAAGAGGTACTGAGATCATTGCAGTCCTTGTGTCCAAGGTCCTTTTAGGCCAAACGTTTCTTGCATGTTGACCTCTCTGTTTGGTTCCCTGCCCTGTCTGTTACAGAGGACGTGAAACCATATCAAGTGAATGGAGTCAACCCTACCTATCCAGAATCCCGCTATACCTCGGATTACTTCATTAGTAAGTTCGTCTCCCACCCTTCTCTCATTTTGCTTGCTATGGTGGGAACCTAGGAAAGGATTCCTGTCCCAGATGATCTCAGGCTCCTTCATGGTAATTCCGTGGAAAATAATATTTTCTTAAATGTGGTCTCTTTGTTATTTATTTCGTGACTCCCACAAGGCATGAGGCTTCGACCTATTTACATGTTGGTATTTTTATGAACCTGCCAACTCTTACACACCAGGACCTCTCCCGCGAGCTTCAGCACGAAAGTCGTGCAGAGGGACTGCAACCTGACCCCCGAACTTTGATCTTACTTGATCCTGGGTACCATGGTGGCCATCCGAGGTTGGGGTTAGGGATTTGGTTGTGGCCCTTGTTCTTTCCCTTTTTACTAGTAGGTATGGCAGTATTTCCTTTGCTCCTTCAGGAGTGTGCCATGGGGCTTCAGATTCTGTTGTAGAAAATCAAGCCTTCTCCCTTATAGTAGATGACACCTAACTTTACTGGAGGGCGGGCCGGAAGAGAATTAGGGTAGGACTGTTCTTATCCGATGGCCTCACTTTTGAAGGGAGTCTTGAGCAGGTTTGTTTTCATTTTACATTTTTATTTTATTTTGATTTGTATTCTAATAGCAGCAATAATATTAAGTACCGAGATAGCAAGAGCTTATCGTGTACCGGCAGTGTCGGTGGGCATTTACAATATACTCTCCTTTGCTCTTCTTCACAGCACTCTGAGGGAGATTGCAATCATCCCTATTTCAGAGATGTGTAAATTAAGCCAGAAAAGGGAAGTATTTTGTCAATAAAGTATCTTGTTAGGTAGTGGAGCAAGGTGAAATACCCGGGCCCCTCTGACTTAAAATATGTTCCTTTCATTCTCTAAGATAGGCCACTTGTTTTCATCTGGTGGGGCTGTTGTGAATGGTGAAGACCTGCCTGTTGTAGGTACAAATTGGCCCTCTCTCCAACGGCACACGTTCTCTGTTTCCAGGTTATGGTATCGAGCATGCTCAGTGCGTTCCTCCCTCGGAGTTCTCAGAGCCTAGCTTCATCACAGAGTCCTACCAGACACTCCATCCCATCAGCTCAGAGGAGCTCCTCTCCCTCAAGTATGAGAACGACTACCCCTCGGTCATTCTCCGGGACCCTCTGCAGACAGACACCTTGCAGACTGACTACTTTGCCATCAAACAAGAAGTTGTAACCCCAGACAACATGTGCATGGGGAGGACCAGTCGTGGTAGGTCAGATTTCTTCTCTAGAAGCTCTTGGGTTTCCAAGAAGGACCTGGCTTTGTGAGTTTTTCAGGTCCCATTATTTTTTTCTTTGCTATTGGCCCTGTACATTCCTGAGTTTCAGCCTTTCTATTAGAATGTCTAGATACTAAGAGCTTTCCAACATGGAAGTGTAGGCAAGTCCACCATGATGACAAAGACCGTGCATCCATGGTGAAATTGGTGTGATGACCGATCCCATTTCTTCTTTGGGTAAAACATTTTATTAAGTGATAACTCTAGTGGAAAGTGGTTGTTTTTAAGGTTTGATTTATCTTCTGTGAGAGCATTTTGCTTGGGGAAGACGCAGTCCGATAAGAATGGTTCAGGTGACCCTCCTGGAAAGCCCTTACCTTCCCACGTAGCCTAGCAATCCTCCCAGAGTAGTCCCGGTCAGACTGTGGACCCGGGTTTGCTATCTGAATGACCTCTGCTTCTCAGCCCGGGCTCTCTAGCCTCCTGTGACTTCTCTGGTTTGGGAAGATACAAGATGGTTAACCAACGGTTTATTTGGAACCGGTCATCAGCAGTGTGGTGAAAGTGTGTATTTAGCTAGAGGACCAGGGAAAGAGGTGGCCAGAGGCTTCCAAAAGACAGTACTCTTATTGACATGACTATTATGACAATGATAAAATATTCACTGACAGTGAAGTGAATGTTTCAAAATAGAGCTGACTGACTTTATAAAGGAAAAAAAAAAGGTTATGTACACCCAAATTTAGGACCATTTAGGACAAACATTCAGGTGCAGCCCGGCTCCTCCAGTGTCCAGATTGTTTTTTGTCTGAGAAAAGTGCGGTCCCCTGTCAGGAGGGCTTTGTTCATCGAGGAAGAACGAGCTGATTTCTAGAGTTGAAAAAAAATGACTCTTCCCATGGATAAAGGGGAAAAAAGTACAAAGAGGAGGAGGAACAGGAGAAGCTCATCCAGGTGGCGCTCTGAGGCACTTGGTCGCAGGTGTCAGGCTTGGCCGGCCTCGTAGTGATTTCTGCTCAGGGATGGCCCTGCTCCCCTCCTCTGAGTCTCTCAGAGTGGAGCCCAAAGACATCTTCACTTTGAAGACTCACTCTGTAGGCACCAGGGGCCACACACGTTGTCATCGTCTTCGAGCGTCAGCCTCACGCTTCCTCCCGGCAGGCCCTAGGACGAGAGGCAGGCCCTGCAGAGGGAAAGTCCCTAGCAAAATCTGAACCTGCAGTCTTCCTTCTTAGGGCCCCAAAGTGTTTGTGTGTCAGACCGAAGGGGATGGGTGGAACCAGTTTTGCCTTCCCCTTTCTGACTCTTTTTTTTTTTTTTATTTTTGGATGCATGTCTATTTAAATACATACACACATGTATGTGTATCTTTTTTCTTTCTTTTCTTTTCTTTTTTTTTCAGGCAGGTCAAAACAACAAAACTACTTTCTTTCTCATGGGGCTTTCTGTGCATCTCTGGGATGAGGCCGGCTCTGAGCGTTGGCTCCCAGCCACGGTGTCACTCGGGGAGCCCTGCCATCACGTTGTTTCTGAGTCGCGTCTGGCTTTGCTTTTGTGTGGTCATCTCTTTGCCCCCTCTCCTTCTCTCGGTTCTGGGTTTGGGGCCCCCCATCCTTCCAACCCCGTGTCGGTGACTGGGGACCAGAGAGCGACCCGTACAAAGGGGCAGGAGGTGTTTCTCTCGGACCCCGTTCCCCCTCCCTCACTGACCATCGGCACCGGAGAGGAAGCCCTTGTTGTTCGCGGCTGCTGTTTGCATGTTAGAGGTCCTGCAGACCTGCCCCTCCCAGGGGCTGACGGAATCGGGGCGTGCGGTGATTGGCTGGACGGAAAGCATGACTGTTAGCTGATGATTAGCGGTGATGATCATGATATCCGTATACGGCATTATAGGATACAAAGTGCTTCTGTGTGCCACTTCTTTGGTCTCTGAGTACTGTCTTTGTGTCAGTCTGTCCAGAGCGTTGCTGGGGAGGCTACCCCGTCTACTGTGTAGCATGCTCTGAGGTCTGTTTGGTGGAGTCAGATGGCTTTGGAAGGCCTTGCTCTGAGACAGTTCACAGAGAAGCTGGCCAGTGGGCGTCTTAGAGGACACAGGCTGCCCTGCCTGAATGCAGTAGCATAACTGAGTGCCTAATCCAGTTGGATCCACCCCATTTTTGGAGAAAATACCCGTAAACGAAGGTTCCCAGCTCCAGGATTGTGAAACAGAGCTAAAATGAAAGCAGCCTACTGCTATAAACCGCAACTCTCAACAGAGTCACATTTGGCTTATGTTTGAGAGGCTGCCAGAGGGTGGTTATGGCCTAGTTTAGTGCCCTTGCTTCTTGGGGCTCCTTGGAAACTCAGCTCTCCTGCTTGTGGAAAGTTCAGTCTCCATGGTCTCCAAACAGAAAAGTGACTGGTAGAGAGAGAACCGTTCCAGAGAGATTGAAGTATAAATGCTGCCTTAAGTATTGGTGACTTGCTGGGGTGTTCTTGACGAAAAGATGAGTTCTCTTTCTTAGGCTGTTGGTGTGTTTGTCTCACAGAGAAATTGAATGACCATTAAGATGGGTAGCTGGTCTAAGCAAACACCTTTTTATGGGAGGCCGCAGATCTTCCTCGTCCTGTTAAAATGAGGCTTTTGCGTTCCGGTTGTAGGCTGTTCTCTTGAGCCTTTTCATGTGAATTTCTGGAAAAGACGATTCTTTCATTTGTTATGATAATAAAAAACTTACACATGTGCCAGTGGACGGGGTAGACGGTGCCAGTAACCCGTGGAGCTCTGAGTTTGCCTCCTGGAGATTACTCTTCTCTGGATGATTCGAGGAAGGAATGAGATTAAGCGGATAAATAACTATCTCTCTGTTAACAGCAGTATTGGAGGGGATAAGAGGTTCAGGAAATCTTACAACAGTGGCCTTACAAAAAACATATATTTAACCGAATACCTTTTATCTTGGATTTTTTTGGTTGCTTGTTTAAATTTTATGAGCAACATATCTTCCCTCCTAATTACTGTATATTTAATTTTGCTTTGTATACCATAATTAAGTATTTGAATTCCACTGTTTCAACCAGTCCCCACTATTATGAAGGGGAGAATATGCCAGAAACCCACCAGTATTAGCTTATACCAGCCAACCGTATTCTGGGTTTTAAACTTTATAGTAGACCAGGCACCCCTGAACAATTGAGAGTTGACCCAGCATTTCTACATACACGTTTGTCACATCTGTTTGCCTCTTGGCCTGTGCTGACCTGAGATGGTCATGTAGTCTCCCTTGATTTAATTTAGGTTGCCTGAAAAGTATCTGAAAGGGGAACATAGAAAATATTCCTGTGAGCTTTTCAGCTTTTAGATACATTTATTTTCCTCCAAGTTATTTATTTTTTTGGTTAGTCTCCCTTTTCATGGCATTTTTGCCAATGGAAATTTCTCCAGGAGCTATTATGCAATCGTAGCAGCTGTTTATAACCTGGTTTGGGAAATTAATGAACTTGCATGATCTTGTGGTCAGTTAAGAATGCCTTAAGCAACTCACAGAGTAAAGGATTTCTGACATTGCTATGGACCTTAACTCTTTAATCAACTCCTTTGTGTTTTATTGCCCACACTCCCCCACTGAAGTATAAATTTCAAGTACAAAATTGTACTTGGAGTGGATAAAGAACATGGATTTCTATTTAGAAGAGCGATAGTGGGTTTTTTTTTTTTTTTAACCTCCTGGAAAAAGCATCTCATAACTTATTTCTCTATTTGAGAAGGCATGGAGGCAGGGCCTATATTTCATTTTAAAATAGTATTTGGAAAAAATGCTAAAAAATAACACTTGAGTTCCAAGGTCAAGGAAGGTCAATCTGCTCTTAGTCTAATGGAATATTTTTTCTTATGACCAAAATATTTTGCCAAATTGGGCCTTTTGAAATCATCTCGTTGGCCTGAGTGGGAATAGGGAGTTGGGCCTGACAACTGCTGCGATTTCTTCATCCCTTCATTGAGTCTCCTACGTCAGCCAGAAATTCCGTAATATCATGTGTGATTCTCCACTTTTGGATTTCCGGCTCTAGGAATCTCAAGGCCCCAAACACTGCTGTCTCCCTCTGACAGATATGAGCCGCATGCCACTGAAACTCTGTCCTAGGGCCCTGTAACACAAAACAACACAGTGGCATTGGGCCCGCGGACTGCAGCCCCGTGGGGAGCCCTTCCCCACAGTAAACCCATGCGCTTCCGTCTCCACTGGCCTCTCCCTTCTTCCATCCCTCCTGCAGGTCTGATTAGTAATCCGTCCTCACTAAGAGGGTTTTCACAGTTGTCTTTTCCCAATTCCTCCTCCCCTGCCCTCTTCCTACCTCCTTTGCCTCCAGGTAAGCTCGGGGGCCAGGACTCTTTTGAGAGCGTGGAGAGCTACGATAGTTGTGACCGCCTCACCCAGTCCTGGAGCAGCCAGTCATCTTTCAACAGCCTGCAGCGCGTCCCCTCCTATGACAGCTTCGACTCCGAGGACTATCCAGCCGCCCTGCCCAGCCACAAGCCCAAGGGCACCTTCAAGGACTATGTGCGTGACCGTGCTGACCTCAACAAGGACAAGCCTGTCATTCCTGCTGCCGCCCTGGCTGGCTACACAGGTAGGCGCCCTGCCCCTACCTCAGCAGCCTCTGTGTGCTTGTCGCCATGGGGGGCTCCGTAGAAGGCACCCGGCGCAGATTCCTGGAGACGGAGGTCAGCCTCTTTCTTTTTTGGAAGAGTGGGGAGAAGAAGACTCTAGGAGTTCTGGTCAGTCTCTACACCACTCTGTGTGTGAATGGCCATTGATTTTTGGAAGTAAACAGTATCATTCTATCCCAGGGGATCGTTTCCAAGAGTGGTAGGAAGAACTCCTCTCTCAAGGGTATCATTGAACGGCTTACACTCTAGATTCTTCTGTAGTAGAGCTCTCGTTAGGCTAGCTGTTCAAATGCGAAACGTGTTCTTAGTCACCCTATGCTCTGCTCAGCTCCTGGCCTCTGTAGGAAACCTTTTTTTTTTTCTTCTCGTTTAGCTTTATTATTGATTTTCTTCTAGGAGTGAGGGTTCTAGTAGTGGTGAATGAAGAAAGAGCATTGGGAAAGGAGGATATATGTTGAGAGCTTAGGCTTTGATTGAGAATCTAGTAATAAAACAATTCATTGTCTGAATGAATTGTTAGCTTGGGTGCTGCCTAACCTTGGAGACGTGTGAAAAGTGTATCGAGAGACATCCAAGGAGCATTCATGGGTTAGCTGTCAGATCCTTTCTGTACGATTGTAGTGTTTTCTAAGAATTAGAAATTGTGTTGTGAGTGGGGCTTATTTTCAGCTTTGATTACTCAGCTGTGGTGTAGCCGCTATTCTCTTCTAATTGACTCCACCCTGGACAGGGTGACACATGGGGACCCTTTGAGTGGATGGAGGCAAACAGTCCTCCCTGTGTTTCCAGGGAGGTACCTGTCTGATCTTAAGAGTGTGCTCGATCCTTATTCTTGTGTCAGGGAAGTCTCAGGGTTTTACTAGGAAAGCCAGCTGACCTTTGAGAACAACTCGAAGGCTTGGAGAAATCACTCCTTCAGAGATCCGGAGTGTGCCTTTTATGCTGCATCCCACCTAGCTCCTAGGGCAGAGCATTGCATGAAGAGGTGCTCAGGAATTATGTCTGTGTTTTGAGGTAGCAACAAGGTGTCTATAGAGAGTCAGGACCCGGAGAGGCACGTAAAGGTCCCCTACCCTCTTCTTTCTCCTGGAACCTCCCATAGTCTTTGCTTGAATGTCACTAGTGTGTGGGAATGTGCTGCTTCTTCAGGGAATCCTCTCCCATCTCCGGACAGCAGACTGCTAGAGAGGTCGCTCTTTTGCATTCAGGACATCTGGAATGAGGAAGAGAGCATATTCAGTCTCTTTCAAGTTGTGCGAGAGTCCTGGCTCCCGTAGCTTTAACTTCTAGGTATTTTCAGCCCTGGACTCCAGTCGGATACTGATGAAGGAGGGGAGAAGTGCAGCTTAATCAAGGGAGAAAGGAAAGGCCAAGGAACCTGCAGCATGACTGTGTGGGCTTTGCGGGTGGCGGGGTCTCTAACTGGTTGCGCTTCCTCTGTTCTCGTGGTGCTCTGCCTATTGCTGAGGGTAAAGGCCAGCTCGTCTGCAGCTTCCACTGGCTCCTCAAATTGCTTTGTCCTTATTGGAAACATTTCTGTATTCTCTCTGGCATCTTCTCCCCTAAAACCACCAGCATCCACGATCATCGGTCTTCTCCCATGGCATCATTCTCTCTTAGCTAGGGACATCATAATGAAAAGTTTGCTACTTAGGGCGGTTTTGTGGATAACGAGACTGAATAAACTGACTTTAAGTTCTAAAGTCTGGGTTATGGCCAAAGAAAGCCTTATGGTTGAGGTCAACCTTGATGGGATAAGATTCTGGTAAGGATTCCTGGCTACACTGCAAAAGATCTAGAAGTTTCTGAGAAGGGTAAAAGCCTGATCTCCATCTTAGATAGAAACCCCTCTGACAGCGTGATGTGTATTAGTTACTGCATTTTCTATGTGGGAGAAGCCTGCAGAGCTACCATCTACAAGGGCAACTTAAAGTGTTTTGACTTAGATGACCTTAGTACCTCGAAAGAATTATCTGAGAGTTGGGAAATGTTTCCAGTGTCCAGTTTCAGGGCAAGACAGAAAGGGATGAATCAGAAATTCTAAGAACTAGGAACGAATGTGAAATACAAATTAGAGACATGAGCTGCCATCAAGCTAGCCAACACCAGCATGCTGCCTGACTCTGGCAATCTAGACTCAGAACCAAACAGATAAGAGCCTCAGAAAGTTCTTTCAGCACAAATACAGGTACGTCCTGGAGGTCTACGTTATGGAGGATGTCACCTCTTATCTGGATGGGTTGTTTTTAAAAGGTGCTCTCGTTTTCTGCCTCCCTCCCTCTGTGTCTCTCTGTCTCTCTTTCTCTCTCTAAGGGAATAAAACATTCAATGAGTGGAAGAAAAGGATAGGTGACTCAGTTAGTAGTCAGTTGAATTAAAAAGCACATCTTAAGCATCTCACCATTCAGTGTTGCTCTCTGACCCTGGGGATGGAACTTTTCACACCGTCTCAGATGGTGGTAAGAACAATAGCCCAGAAAACAGAAGTCCCCTGGGCACCCCCCCCCGCCCCTCAGCTCTGGCACACTGTGTGATTTTAGGCAAATTTACCTTGTACCCTTTCTACTTTTAGTGAAGTGGAAGTGTTCATCCTTATCTTGGTGGTGGGAGACCTGTGAAGCTGTAATTTAACTAAATCAATTAATTAAACAAATGAGTGCTAGACATTGCACCAGACATGGGGTGTGGGGAGCTCAGTTATAACAAATCCATTGTTTCAGCAAATGTTTCTGAGCACATGTCGAGTGCAGATAAGAGCCAGTTGCCCTCGGGGGTTCATTATCTTGTCGCATTCGAGATATTATAATTGTCCTTAGACTTGGACTGGATTTTCTTGATGCTGTGGTCTGAATGAAGGTCAGAATTTGTGAGGCACATGGGGGACAGCCCAAATTTTGGTGACGTTTTGCCTGGGCTCAGTGCCTGGTGAACATCTGTCCACACTGCAGACTCATTCTACATGGTAGTTCCCTTGCCTTTACACACCCATTGTGGTCCCTTATTCCAGGTACATCCAAGGGAGTGGGGATAGGTGAGAACATCCCTGTGCAGCCTCCTTCACCGGCCTGGGAGCAGGCGGTGCGTGGGATTCCTGGAAATGGGGCTCTGACCTTACACAAACATGTTAAGATGAGCTGAAGTTTGGAAAAGTGCTTTGGAAGGTGGAAAGCATTGTATGAGTGTTGGCAAACTTTTGCTTGTAAAAATCAGACCTATTTTCTATCTGAAGTTCTGCCTCCTTTCTGTTCCTTCTTAAAATCCAAATACTCCAGAGTCTATGTGGTCACGTGGTAGGAGCAGTTGTACCTTTATATCACCATGACTCGGCCTGAACTGCAGTGTGTAGGCATGGATCCTTTGAGCTGGGAAGACAGTCATTTCCCTGCCATTACACATGGGGGGCCTTTGTCTATATCACCTTCAAAGGAATACATTTCACTTCTTCATATGATGTCTTAGTTACTGCACTGTACGTGTGGAAATCAGTTAGAAACTGAATTTTCACATTCTCTTGCACAGTTACATTCTTCCTCCAAAGATAAGAAAATTGCATCAACCTTCACTGGGCTCCCATGGCAACTTGTTAAATTAGGTCAAGATGTGGGGGCAGATAACATGGCTTGAAAGCCTGCCTGTGAGCTGAGTTAAGAATACATCAAATGCAATGCTGGCTTCCGCCAAAATGTACCTTCTTACCTTACTGTGAACTGCTTACGGTTATCAAACTGATACAATCAGAAAGCTCCATTTTCTCTTGTTTGAAGATACATTATGAACCCCATCTAATTACAAAACAATCCGAGAGAAGTGGCCCAGTCTTTTCTATCTATTTAATAGACCTAAGCAAAATGCTTTCCAGATCCCTGAAAAATGTAGGGATCGCTGATTTTTTTTTCCCAACCATAGTAACTGTAAAAGAGTATACTCTATTGTCAACTAGTATTCTCTCCTCTTCCAGCCCCATTTTATGGATGATGAAACTGAGGCACAAAAAAGTGACTTATTCAAGACCAGATAATTGCCATGTGCACAGAAGTAGCTCTTGAGTGGAATCTTAAGTGCCAGATGTCTCACTCTGTGTTAAGGAATGACAGTACTCTTTGCTTATCTCAGTTGCTTTCGTATAGTAGATTAGGGGCCTTGTGTCCCGCTTGTTACCAATTAGCACTGTGTGTATATGGGTCAGGGGTGTGTAGGACATAGTGCTAGCCTTTGGCATCAGCCTGGAGTTACTGGCCCATAAGTCACCTTCATGGAACTTCATTCCAGATTGCCAGACAGAGAAGGCACTGCCACAGATAAGACATCTGTTCCTAGCACTTCTGCAACTGTTCCTGAGCCGGCCTGGTAGTAATGCTATTGTTCTCCCGCGCCCGGGTATGTCCCCACCCACAGCTGCAAAATCGTGAATGAGGTGGCTAGGGTCTCTTTTTCATCCTGAAGCCTGAAAAAGGCTAAACTCAAAGCCACTCATTAACTGTCACAAAATTATGTCTTCCAGTGCTGTGCAGATTTGTGAAAATACAGTCCCTCATTTTCCTTATGGCTAAATTTGGGACTACGTGGAATTCAACTTCCAAATACTTTTGCATAAAACATCACCAAAAAAAAAAAGAGAGAGAGAGAGAGAGAGATTGCTAGTCTTATAGAAAAAGAGGCCCCACGCATTCCCTGTAGGTCCTCTCAAATTGCTTCTGGACTGAAAGAAATCGCCCTGCCATGTCATAGGTGACTGTAGAGCCAGTCTCCAGTCATCCAGTACGGAAGTCCCTAGGCCAAGCCCAGAACCTTGGAGTTCTGGCTCGTAGTTAAGTTTTAGGGTTCAGTAACCCAGAGCTGCTGCTAAAACATGTTTTTGAAAATAAACAACTTCATTGCAAAGGAAGTGCTTCAAAGCCCTTCAATTCAGAATGAAACCTGAGATTTGACAGTGTTACCTGAAATCACAGTTTTCTGAAGGAAAACGGGATTGCAAAATAATCTCAAGGTACTCAGGGACAAATAACAACTGAGGAAGCTTTTGGTACGAGCCTCCGTTACTGATCAGGAAAGGGGAGAGGGGTCACAAAGCAATTCATAGTGTAGTGTGAATTTGTGCAGAGGAGTTCTAGAATTCTAAACCCAGGTGGGTATGTTATTAGGAACAGCATAGAACTTTTTCGCTTGGGGGCGAGGTGGGGGATGATGATCCAATCCAAGTTGTTCTGGAATGTAGTGTCTGTGTAAGTGCTATCAGTATAAGACAGTGTGAATTGAAGAGGAAACAACTTGTTGACAGGAGTATAGAACTCTGGTCCCTGTCTGGGGCAGGAGCTGTCTTTGCCAGGGGCCCTGAGGTTCTTGGGGCAGGCAAAGCTGGAGTTGGCCCCCAGGCTTGCAGGGGGCCGCCGCTGTCTCACTGTAGAGCATCCTTAGTCAGCGCCTGGTTGGAAAAGAGGAAAAGAGCTTAGAGATGAGAAAGGTGGCAGCAGAGAGTGTCTCCCCTTTCTGGCTCAGAGGCCCTGTGATTAGCAGGTTGTGGGAAGCCGGGCAGACCCCCCTTGGCCTAAATGGGACCTTGCTGCCAGCCAGCATCTTGAAAGCTGGGCGGGATTCCCATTCCCTGTGCTGTGTTTGGCGGTGGGTCCCAGAGGGGGTGGTGCGTGGAATGGTTTGGGGGCATCTCCCTGGAGTAATGGGTTAACGTACTGCTCAGTTATGAGACTGATGGGAAAATACTTGGGAGCATGGGGGAGGGAAACCCTTGGGAAATTTGAACTGGATGAGAGAAGTCCCTTTCTGTGGTCCACAGAGCACTTTCACTGTTCTGCCTCCTGATTGGCTTTGTGACCGTTCTCAGTCATCTTGCAGGAGTAGAAAAAGATCACAAGGCAGCAGGATTTGGCCTCCCTGTTAATTTTTTTTTTTCTAAATGTCTTTTAAAAAATGTGGAAAGGGAGGTTCCCCATTTCCGCCAGTTGTTTATGAAGGCCTCAGCTGACTGAACCACCTCCTTGTCTTGATTCAGTTACAGAAATACCTTGCAAGCCGTCTCTGCCCATTTTTACTTCACAAAATGTGCTTTGGTCCCGGGTGCTGTTCCCAGCCATCCGAGGCCGAGCGGGTGCGTGGATTTGGGATGGCAGAAAACTCGTATGGTGACCCCTCTCTTCTGGGGACAGCCCCCTTGTCTGTTTTGGAGGCATCCCGAAGTCTCACATTTTATGGGTCACTGTTTCTTTAACAAAATCTAACTACATACGATGGAATTGGGTGGTGACGGTTCTGGAATTCAGCTGTCTCCAGTTTGAGGCTCCACCTTTTTTGTCTTTGAAGTAAAATGTTTTCACTGAGCGATTTTCAGCCCGGGTGCTGCTGAGGCCGCCGTACCTTGTTGCCCTTAACCAACAGGCCTTGGAAACTCCCTGCAGCTTCTGTTGGGAAAGGCCCTGCCAGATGTCCCAGATATCCCTGCTGTTGCCCCTTGGCATCTTTCTCTTTTCCTTGGATGGCCTTCACTGCTCTGGAGCACGAGCAGTGCACTCCCTGGGTCCTGGGCATGGAGACTCCGTTCCAGGGAAGCTGTTCCTCTCCCCGTCCTCCCCATGGCAGCTTTCATGTGCCGCCTGCTGTTTGGAAGGTCTGTCCCTTGGGACTGCCTTCTCTTTTCAGTCCCCATCAAACACCCCAGAGGGAGGCCTTGTCAGGCTGTGTAAGCCCTGCATATGCTTCCCATAGGCGTGAAGAGCCGGACTCAGGAGCCAGTCAGCCCAAGCGTGGCCGGCTTTGCCTCGGACCATGTGTGACCTCAGGAAAGCTAATGACATCACTGTGCCTCAGGATTCTCGTCTACAAGATGCTCGTAATAATAGTTACTGTCTCAGAGGGTTGCTGTGACAATGGAAGGCATAGCTCGTGGAAAACACCCAGAACCCTTGCTAGGTCCATAGCAAGTACCACTGTTCCATATTATCCTCCAGCCTCCGGCTTTCTAATATGATTCTTCATTTTTAAAAGATTTTATTTATTTATTTATTTATTTATTTATTTATTTGAGAGAGAGCGTGCACACAAGGGGAAAGGGGCAGAGGCAGAGGGAGAAGCAGGCTCCCCACTGAGTAGGGAGTGCAATGCGGGGCTCGATCCCAGGACCCCGGCATCATGACCCGAGCCAAAGGCAGATGTTTAACCGACTGGGTCACCCAGGTACCCCTCCAGTATATCCTATATTTATATTCCTTGAGGTCAGGGGACAGTGTATTTTATTTAGAGTTCCAGTAATCGGTGGCAGTGACTTAGGGCAAAGAAGATATTTAATATCCGATCAGGTCATTTCTGCTATTCAGCTCACCGCACATGTGTGTTCAGCTCCTGCAGCTCCCTAGTCTCTTTCGTGTACATTACCTCCTCTTTTTTTAACTGTCACTGATAACCACACGAGGTGGCTTCGGTTATTCTTATTGTACAAATGAGGGAATCATGGTTCAGACCGGGAAAGAGGTCTAGGCCGAAGTCACCCAGAAAACCATTAAGAAGATGCCTTTCGAAGTTTTTCACAATATCAGACAATTAGTGGGAAAGCAGTCACTTGTTTAGTGTGTTGTTTGAGGTCTGCTAAGACACAGATGGCAAGACCCGATTGGACTTGCAAGACATGTATTGGGGTGGGAGGGAGATCTCTGAAGGACAAAGTGGGGGATGGCCAGGGAAGGCGGGGGAGGGGGAGCCTTTTGACCATGCTGCAGGTCTGTCACCTGGAAAAGGGGAGAGGGAAGGGAAGGAGGATCTGGGTGGGGAAGAGCCTCCATCTGCAGCTCAGTTCCAAGAAATGTTTGGCCAGACTCCTGGGGAACCGTCAGGTCAAAGCTGCCCAGTGCAGGAGCTCGCGTCCCCTCCTCCTGCAGCGGGAGGTCTCAGTCGCCCCTTGTCATGGCTGCCGCTGCTCAGGTGACCACAGCACATCACACCTGACTGATGGAGGTGCGTTGTCAGATAGGCCAGCACGGTTTTTCTGTCTGGCTGGTTGTACGGCATGGCTCGAGCCCCCGGTCCCGATGGTCTCAGTGGCCCGCGGTAGGCTTCAGAGCTCCGTGCACATTGTTGACTGTAACAAAGCAAATGGCATTGTCTTCTGTGTGACTCACCTCTCCCTGAGAATCACAAGAGTGAAAGTTCTCCTAAGGTGAGTGAATGTGAAAGTTTGAACTTTGACGGGAGGCTGGGAGGCTCTTCGCTGGAGAGGTGCTCGCGGGGCGCAGCCCTGTGGAGGTGTTTGACATTCAGAGCTGAAGTGGGCGCAGTTCTTCTGAAGGCCCCTCAAGGCCAGGTTCTCGGTCCTTTCTTCTTTAAAAGCCAGGCGTAGGTAGGACACTCTCAGCTCTTCACACGACGGTGGAACAAAGCGTGTTTCTTCTGCTGCCACTTGCTGCCGTTCCCGTTCTGTTTGTCATCCAGTCCAATCTGGCTGCCACACCTTACATTTGAGGGGTTGCTCAGAAATTATTTTCTGGATGAAGGCTTGAGAAAGCTTCAGGGCCCCTATGACTTGGCATGTAGCTCACCTTCCCAGGCCTTCTAACAGCCTTTGCTAGTCGTGTCTCTCATCCTGGATATGCAGGGGCAACTATACTGCCAGGATGAAATAAATTCCAGAGACTGCACTCTGCCCATGAAATATGGGCTTCACGCTCCTCAAATTCATCTTTCTAATCCTAATCAGCCAACCTATCTTTCTTTTTTCTGTTACCTCGATACATCATAGGGAGGCATTGTCTTTAGACACTTGCATTGGTTCGAAAAAGCATTTCTTTGGTTTCTAACAAAATTCTCACCCCCTACCCTCAAATCCAAACCTAACCCTTTCTGGTGACTTCTTAAAACAGTCAGTTACCTAGAAGACATCAGAAGGAAAAGCTCTAAAGAACCCACTTCCTGACTTGAGCTTCCCCAGCTCTCTGTCCGAGTCTGTGTCTGAGTGGTAGGTTGACTATGGTTAGACAGAGCCCTTGGCTTTGGAGGGAAGAGGTGGCTGCATTTGAATACAGGCTGCCCCTTTAAGAGAACACCAGTCTCCTTTCTCCTTCCACCCCCACACAGGTGTACTTGCACATGTGCAGGTGCGGCGACCCCAAGCAAAAACAAGGGCCTTTCCTCCACACACGCTAACGCGCGTAACTGTCTTCTTCTCAAGGCCAAGACAGACGGGCTGGGGAGCCTCACTTAATGTCTGTTCCAGGTGGGGCAGCCTGGCCGACCCGTGGCCTGCCACCTGGGCTTGTGGCCCGGTCTGTCTGGGGCATTGATTAGCCAGAGAGGACTTTCTGCTTTACCTTCAGTTCATGCCCTGGGATCTGTCTCTAGGCCCCAAACTCTAGGCCCAACATTTGTGGCAATGCCGCTGAATTCCTGGGTCAGCCTTACATAATAATTAGGTGGGGTGGGCCTTGCGAGGAGCATAAATGATTAGGGAGAAAAGCACATTGGGGGAAAGAGGATCTAAGTCTGTCTGTGGCCAAGATTTCCCCAAACCCTAAATGTCTGTGATACTTTCACTTGCAAAGCAGTTTGCATCTGTCCTTTTTTTGTGCGCACCTACTTTGAATCAGAGCAAGAACTTCACAGAGTTATCCCAAACTTAACAAATCCACACTGATTGTTCTCATGTACGGTATTTTTTAAAATGTCACATTTATGTACTTTAACCTTTCTTGTAGCCTGCAACTTTATCCTTTTCCAAAGTTGCTGTGTAAAAGGCCAATTTAATTCTTGGAAGAATAATTGAATTTTATCTAGTGCTTTTGCTATGTTTATTTTTTAAAAATTTCATCCTTTTTGCTTGTCTTTCTTTGAAAAGTCTGCTTTTAAAAATACTTTTTCTGTTGCTTCATTCTTCTGTTCAATCTCACTGTTGTAAATGGTTCCCAGAATGTTCAGCACTGTGGTCGCCTCTGTATATATGTGTGTGTATATATTTAAATTTATACTTATATGTTTTTAATAACAGGGATTTAGTTGACATCTCTATAAACCAGGGAAGAGCAGGGATCACTAGTTCCATTTTAGAGATGGGAAAACTAAAGCCCAGAGAGGTTAAATTAGTTGTGTAAGATCGTGCAGTGAATCAGGGAGGAAGTGGGTGCAAAGTGCTGGGTGCTTGACCTCCCCACTTGGGGCATTCCTTGGCCATCTATATATTTTTAATTTCTTAGGGTATTGTCCGCTCTCATCTCTCAGTTTTCCACTGCCTGACACGTTTGTTTATTTTTAATTTTTTTGAAATTCTTTCTCCTTTCTTTTGGTCTAACTTGCCGGGGACATGGACTTGACATCAAAGGCTGGTTTTACATGATTTGAGAGCTGTTTTCTGACCTGCTTCCGTTGTTAGCTGCTGGCTCTTTCAGCAGTAAATAAATGCAAGTTCATGAAGTCATTGTCCGTTGTGTTCGTGGAGTGTGTTTTTCAAGCACCTGTCAGATAGTGTGCTTGTGTGTTGAATTACTAGAACCTGTATCCCAACTGCTGTCCTTGAGTTATCAGCCATCGATATACGAACTTACTGCTAGACCATGTGATTCATTGAACCAAGGCGTTGTTGGCTAGTTATGGGATGTACCGCATTTAGATCGTGTTGGAGAGGAGAGGAGGTCGGGGTGGGGTGGGGGCAAAGGATGGGCATAACTCAGAAGTGGGGGAAATGTACCTACAGATATAACCCCACACCAACATGGCAAGCAGTCTCCACCCTTCCATTTCTTTTAACAATCTTCCCGGTGCTTTGGTGGCCAAACCATGAGCCGTTCTTCATCCTCGGGCAGAAGACGTCTGCAGTTTCAGGTTGAGCTTGATCCAGAGGGCAAGAAACTGTCGGGAGCGGGAGGGCAAGACATGGTCAGGATGTTTCCTGTTTGTCATTCAACTTCATTTCATAAGGACTTCACGGACACAGATTTGGCCATCTTTTGTGAATGATAGTTTAGAAGGGGGTTGACAGGAAGGGTGTGATCCCTGTGAGACTCCGGGGTCACCCCTGTACCCCCCGTGGCGGGCACCTTTACAGTGGCAGGAGAGGAAGATAGATTTGTGAACAGATGGGTCATTTCTGGATTCGTGTGTTCTGTTTTTGCCATCATCGTTCGGCTGTGGGTAGAGACACCTGGGGGGAAGGGAGGGGCCAGTCAAGGCCCGTTCCTCTGGTTTAGGACCACCTGCCAGATGTGCGCTCTTAGGGCAGAGTCTGCCCTGTTGCAAGGGTGACCAACCATGAGAGTTTCATAGGTTAAAATAAACGTGGTGTCTTGCCCGCACTGAGGTATTTGATTTGACTTTTAGAGTCAAGCTGAAGAGATTAACTTCTCAAAGTAGCAAAAGAATCCCCAAAGGACAGGCGGTGTGGGTGTTTTTATTTTGGGGAACATGTTGATCCAGCAGCCTGGGAGTCACTCATGTTGATGAGTCCCAGATATAGGGTTTAATAGAGAGAAGCAGCTGGGGTGGACACCTTTCTGCAGAGGACGAGTGTTTCAGCAGCCCAAGCTAGTAAATGTTTATTGAGCACTTGTCCGAAGTACCATTCCTGCCGCCGAGAAAAGAAGGGTCACTAAGACGCAGTCTGTGCGCACCGGGCACGAACAGCTCATTCAACGGCAAGTCACTTTTTGATCGTCGGTGTTCGTTGGTGAGGCAGTATCTCCGTTTTGCATTGCACCAGTGAAAAAACACCATCTCTGCCCTGAGAGCTTTGATTCTAGTGATGAGAGATGGGCACGGAGCAGACAGACCGTCAGGCTTGGTGTCCGTGGAAGCAAACCCATGCTAGAAGGCTACCAGAGAGCATGACTGCCCCGTGCTGACCTCTGTGTGCATGGAAATCAGCTCTCATATGTTAGCCTCACGCTGGGGCACTGATGATGGGGTGAGGACCTGCAGTTGAAATGAAAAGGAAAAACTGCAGTCCAGCCCCGCTCCCCGCTCCCCGCTCCCCGTTCCCCAGCAGTGAGTCCATGGCAATGGACTAGAAAATGAGAAGCTACGGACAGATTGCCAGATGGAAAGGATGAGTCCCAGGAGAATCTTACTGAGATTTTGTCCTCGGTCCATTGCTGTATATTGAACTTGTTCACTTAGACTCAGAGGAAGGGAATACTGACAAGCACAGTAGCAAAGCAACAGGGGATTTTTAATAACCAGCCCCCATCAAGAGAGATGGTGGGACTTCCAGTTCCTAGGCAAGGAGAGGGGACTTCAAACATCACCCAGAGGAGTAGGAATTTACTTGAAGCTTTGCCTTAAAAAAAAAAAAAAAAAAGAGAGACTGACACCTTGGATCTCAAGTGCCTTGAGGGTCCCCACCTGATAGTTCTGCTTCTAGGGTTCTGTCACGTTCTTCAAATCAGGACTGTCAGTGTTGTACTAAGAACTTTCCTCTTACCCAGAAGCTGAGAAGAACAAAGCAGTCAGAGGAAATCCCCCGGCTACAGCCAGCGAGGGAACTGGAGGGAGCAGTCAGCAGGGGTGTGCAGGCCCAGCCAGCGTGTGTGTATGTGTGTGTGTGTGTGTGTGTGTGTGTGTGTGTGTCTGTGGGGTGCCCTCCCTCCTTCACTTCTTTGGAGAGAGACTCCCTTCTAACAGGGACCCCTCTGTTGTTGTGGCCGAGAGTTTCTACTTGAGAAGCATAGTTTCCCAGTGATGCCACCGGATTCCTGATGTGTGACACCCGGGGCAGCATGGTGAAGGACGCCGTTGACTGCCTTGGCGCCCCCAGACAGGGACACCATTGTGAGTCACATCGAGTGTGTGAACTCCCCCTTCCCATGACTGGCACTATTCTTAGTACCATTCTCTGCTCCCTGGGACAAAGGTCACTGGGAGCACCGTCCAGTTGGGTGGGTGGATGGGGCTGGGCCCAGGGTGAGAGGACGTACAGGGAGAGTGAGGAAGAGGCTTTACAATTTTAGCATATGTTGGAGCAAGGGTGAGGGCTGGAGGAGCCCTGCGGCCCCAGGGGTTTGGGCAGAGCTACACGAAGCAATCCAGAAATGTCCTCTGGGAGAGTCTGTAACTGGGAGTGCTAGCCTCATGTCTGGGTTTCAGCAAGTCTGGGGCCTAAGAAGTTCCCATGGGCCGAGATGTGGATGTGATTGGCAGGGTCTCCAGAGTGCATTGCAATCCTGGGGCTACCTCCCAGCTGTGTGCTTCCATCAGGGGCCCTGATATCCCTTCCCAGACCTGCCGTGAACGTGACCCTGGTTGTGGAAGCAAGCTCCTGTGTAGGACCGTCCATGAGTCCAGCCAGAGAATGGACTTACCCTCGACCCAGAACGCTTGCCCAGACCCGGTGTTTCCAGCTGGGAGAATAAATAATTCCACGTCCTTCCTAGTTACGGCTCCCCACCGCTAAAAGGGCAGTTTAAGAGTCAGCAAAAAGGAGGAATCTTGGCGGGGGGATCTCATGGATCCCTTTTATTTGGTACCACATATGTGCTTTCGGAAGGCTGAACAGCCACTTTAGGAATCCATGGCAGGAGCCCTGTGTGTGCCTGTCAGCACTTGGTGGGCTTACTTTCTTCCAGAATCGGGGGGAGGAGACTGGAGCTGACATCACCCTATATTGACTTTCTTGTTGTGAAGCTTCCCAGAGACATTGCTCCCCATTCAAGTGCCTACACTTTTGTTAGGCATCTGTTTTCCCTATTTATGCTGTCTCTTGCCTTTGGTTTAAATAGTAAAAAGAACTTGAGCAGTACTTCACCCATGAGCTAGGCTCCTAGTTTCCAAATTTCACAGTGTTATGTTCCCTATGAACAGAGGAAAATTCACAAATGCGAATAAAGCCAAACCCGCAGACAGGGATTTACCCTATCCTCCCTCCCCCCACACCCCGGCCATACAGACAGAGCAGGGGCTGGTGCAGGCAGCGAGAGCTTGTACTTCTGACATTTCAGTTCGGGAAATGGCACTGGGCAGGGCAAACAGCAGGAATAATTCTGTCTGACATCCCTGCCTCTGTGAGCTTGTTCCAGCGACAGGACTGAAACTCCCCCTTTTGCACTTTGTGGCTGCCCCATCCCAAGGGCAAGGGACTGGGATGTGTTCTTGGGCCTTTCTCTTTGGGACCTGGAATGTGCCTGCTGCTCCCTGCCAGTGACTAGGACTTGCCTGGGTAGAAGGATCCCGATATGTCCTTCCTTCCCCTTCCTCAGCTTGGTGGGACTAGCCCTCCACTCCCCAAAGGGATATGAAGATGAAAAGTGGGAAAGAGGTTTGCAGGTAAATAGTGGGAGGAGGAAACAGTAAAGTGACATTAGCCTAAAGGCTAGCAGGAGGGGACTGACTCATGGGGCTGGACATGTTAGTTGTGGAGGTGAACACCAGGGTCTCCAGTGGCTGGAGGGTTGGGAGAACCGCCGGCCAACCCAGTGTCCTGTGTCTGCTGTGAGAGGTGAGGAAGAGATTTTGTTTTGTTTTGTTTTGTTTTAGAGGCTTGGTCTTTTTATCCCGTGGCTCACCTCAACCAGGCAGGCTTTCAGATGCCCGCGCCTGGGTTGGTCTTGTCTAAGGACAGAGCAGTACCGAGATGAAGGATTTGGGGGTCAGACCTCCTGGGTACCATTCACGGCCATTTTACTTCTGAATGGCCTTGTGGCAAGGCCTGCAGGCGAGTGACGCAGTACCTCAGAGTTCTCTGTTGTGAAAAATGGTAAAAGCAAATTTGATAATCTTAGTATCTACTCCCTGGAGTAAGAGTAAGTGTAAGGAATAATGAGATGGACATAAAGCATCATGCACAGTGTCCCGTGCATAGTGAGCGCGACAAGGCCTAGCTCTTGTTTGCATTTTTCTTCATCCGAGGTGTTACAGAGACTCATCTCTGTGTGCTATGCCTCCCGTCTGTGGGCTTGGCCCCGGGGGACGACTACAGACTCCAGGGCTCATTCACGTAGTTTCCGAGTAGTTGACTTTTCCTTGTTATGTCTCTCTTCAAAAGGGTAGGAAGACAATGCTCTTGGGTGTATAGTCACTTCGCACAGCTTCCGGAAGCCTGCTCTTTCGCAAGGTTGTTACAGCTGCTGTTTCTGAATTTCTTGGCTACCAGAAATTCCATAGCCTTTCTTAATAGCAATATGTGGACTGACGCCTGCCCGTCCAAAATGGCTTCTCCACAGATTCCTCCTATCATGTCCCGTTTCGTCCTGTGAGCCCAGGCAGGCAGTAGTAGCTGGTAACTTGAACTCAACTCCCAAGAAATCTGCACATGGGTCTGAGTTGTATGCAAAACGGTGTTTTAACAGGAGGGGAAACAGAAGAGGGTAAGGCTTTACTGGGGTAGCATTCTGGGCTGTGTCTTCGAATGTTCAGTTATTTCGGAGGGTCCGCTGAACCATCTTGCGGTACAGCACGTGTAAGGTATTTCTCACAGGATGGTCTGAGAGAACTCAAGCTGCATGCTAGAAGGATGAGGTAGAGCCATTTCCTCTTCCGTATTTAGCTTGGCCTGTGCTGAAGAGGACACCGGGAATGGCCCCCAGCAGGCAGTTACTGGGGGATGCGTCCTTTGGCTGCCCAAGGAATATTCAGGTCACCTGCTGTTGCCCTGGTGCTTGGAGCCTGAAGGCCTGGGCGCTAACTCAAAGCCCTGGAGCGAAGTCACATCGCTTTTCTGAGCATTTTTATTTTTCTGCCTTGAAAGCATGGAAACAGTAAGACCAGCTGTGCCTTGCCTATAGAGAAGGCAGGGGAGTGGATTTTAGTAGGAAGCAAAATGATGCATGTGAACATACCTTGTGGAAGTATAAGGTATAACAAGAGATGACCTCTCTAGGTCATAAAGAATGTTTCTTTTTTAGATGAAAAAAACTTGTTTCCTGTTGAATCTCACCTTACTTTGGATCAGACAGATCTGAAGCTCAGGTTCAGGATTAGAGCCTTCGAAAGTCAAGTTTTCCTGTGTGAGTTAGTGTTCCTGGCCCCCTTCATCTTCCCTCCCCTGTCCAGATGGCTTCTAAGATAGCGCTGTAAGTGTAGGCCCCACAGCAAGCACCACGGACTGTTGAACCCGTATCTGTTTCTCTGGCTGCACCCATAAACAAGATAGGAATCACTGGCAGCATTGTCATATCTGAATAGAAAGTTATCTTAATGGGAAATCTATTAGCATAAATCCTTTAGCATAAGATAAATGGACTATCAGAATATGTCTGACTTTCCAGAACTAAGATCTTGGCAGCGTTGATGGCTAAGACAAGAGAATTGTGTGTGTGTGTGTGTGTGTGTGTGTGTGTGTGTGTGTGTGTGTGTGTGTAAGTTAGAATATACTGACCCATGAAGAATTTCTGAGACAGTCCTCACCTGACCTCTGAGGATTTCATGGGTGGCAGGTTAATCCCTTATAGAGTGATGACGTTCTCCTTTCTTAGTTTGGGTGCGTGCCTGTGACCGAAAGAATGTCTAACTTCTGTGTCCTTCTTAGAAGCACTTATGAGCTTTGACTTCAGATGGGAACTGGCAAAGATATTCCTTAGTTAATGTCTTTATTGCTAATTAAGGCAAAAATAATGACTTAGTTCTTGAAGGCACAAAAGATTATGCCACCTTAGAATGTCTCAGAGGATAGATCCAGTAATTTCTTTCTAGAATTTGCATTGCAGTAAAAATGGACTGACCTTTAAGTCAAAATAATATTGATAAGACAATAGTATATTGTAAGTGCTTTTTTGGGGAGGGAGTGGTAGGAAGTTTTTACCTTCAGTCCTTTGGAACTCATAGCACCTCCCCCAGCCTCTGTGCTATGTGCCGCCGTCATCCTCCTGGGGCTGGATGGACTGGAGAGCAGGCAGGAGGGGCACTGTGTATAATGGGATTCGTTGCTGGCAGAGCGGAGCCTCTGGTGTAATGATTCACAATGGCTTGTGTTTCCAGGCAGTGGACCAATCCAGCTGTGGCAGTTTCTTCTGGAATTACTCACTGATAAATCCTGTCAGTCTTTTATCAGCTGGACAGGAGACGGCTGGGAGTTCAAGCTTTCTGACCCAGATGAGGTAAGAAGGGAGGGACTCGTGAGCGCTGTGTGGAAGAGGGTTGAGAGTGAACTCCGGAAAGTGGTTATGTGGGCCGGGATGACATTTCCTAGGATTCCAGCCCCACCTCAGCCCCTTGGTGCTGGTACAATCTCAAGCCAGTTACGTAGCCTGTCCGAGATCGAGTTGCATCCTTTAGACAATAGAGTAAATATCTATACCGCCCATTTGTTTTCCAAGATTTCACGGATACCATACACAAATGTCTGGGACACAGTGGGCCCTTCGTAAATATAGGTTGCCTTTTCTGGAAGGGGTTGGGCAACTCAAGAGGTCTTAGAAGATCAGTACAATCTGTTCACTAATGTATTGCTTTATTCAACAAATGCCTATTGAGTGATTGCTCTGTGCCTTGCCCGAATCTGAGCATGACAGAATTGAAAACACTGAACAAGAGAGACAACATCTCTGGTCTGGCAGACACGAGAGGATAGCACGCCCCAGTACAGAAAAAATGCTTCCCTTTGATGAAATGCAAGCTTGATTGGCTCCACTCCCTCACACTAAATTTCACGCTTGCAAAGCGAGCGTAGCCTACCAACAACATAAAGAAAAAGAAGAATCTATGGTGTTGCTTGTCTTTTTTTTTCCTCCCTAATACTTCAACTCTGTTACATAGAAACACAGGGTCAATGTATTTTCATTTATTTAGAGAATCTTGCCCAGTTCTTGAAAATGGGAATTCGGAATAGGTGGGTGCAAGAAAGATTTTCCATGTACTTGAATCTCTAGCCATCTTCCTTGAACATCATGGGTCAACATGAATGGATATACGGGCATATCAGGGTGTCTACTGGGGTTATCCTCTAGGTTTCTACCCCATCTCTTATTCGCTTGTTATTCTTTTAATTTCAGGTGGCCAGGAGATGGGGAAAAAGGAAAAACAAGCCTAAGATGAATTATGAGAAACTGAGCCGTGGCCTACGCTACTATTATGACAAAAACATCATCCACAAGACAGCGGGTAAACGCTACGTGTACCGCTTTGTGTGTGACCTGCAGAGCCTTCTGGGCTACACGCCCGAGGAACTCCACGCCATGCTGGACGTCAAACCCGATGCCGATGAGTGACGGACACCAAAGGGGTCGGGGAAGCTCTGCTGAGACATGTCGAAGAACAACCATGTTGGTCGGACTCTTAATTTTTAATCGTTATTCTATTTTTAATTTTCCAGAACTCATTTTTTACATTCAGGGGTGGGAGCTAAGTGAGCTGCAGCTATAGTCAATTGTACACAGTTGGAAAAAAGAGAGCCAGGACTTGTGGGGTGGGTGGGACGAAAAATTCTAGAGCAAATTTTCAGGAAAGAGAGAGAGAGAGAGAAAGGTCTTCTTAGAAGCTTGAAGAATCTGGCTTAAGGGAGGAGGAGACTAACGTGTCCCATTATTTTTTTAAAATCGTCCATGAGAAAAAAAATGTGTCTTGAGTTATGGACCTATTAGCAAAAGAAATTGACACAGAGGAGTCATGAGACCCATGAAAAGGCAATTAATTTGCTTTTGTTTTTAGCTCTGGGAGGGCAAAAAAGAGGGAGGTGGGATAAAACATTTGGGGAATGCACTAAAAACCAAGGACTGTTTACTTTTTACTCAACTTTCGAAACAAAGATGGACTTCAGTGGGGAGGGGCCCAAACTGTTTTTTGTGTTAAAATTTATTTTATTAAATTTTGTGCCAGTATTTTTTTTTTCCTTAAAAATCGTCTTAAGCTCTAAAGTGGTCTCAGTATTGCGGTGCCACGCAAGTTTGTTTTTGTTTGCCAGCTGAGGATTCTGTCACAGTGCAAGGAAACTGTTTATATAGACCCCACTGGAAATGCAAAGTGCTGTCACTGAGATCGGGGATCCCAAATTCACGTGACTTCTATATGAAGGAAAAAAAATCATGCTGATTTGGGTACAAGGGACCTGTGCATATGAATTTCATCTGTGTTTTAAAAAATGATCACTCCCCTCTTCTTACTTGTCATTAGTGGATTCTTGGGGTTTGGACTTAACGTTGAACTAAGAAGCATTAAGTCTTCGAACTGAATGTATTTTGCGGCCCTGGTTTTGGAGCCAGGAGCACTGTTGAAGTCATAGAAAGGAGATCAAAGGAGGAAGACTGACTTGGTTCTTTATTGGTTCTATACCTATAACATATATGACTTGGAATAAAAGCTGGGTGCATGGGCATTACTCCTCAGGTCTTTGGAAGTAAGTCCTGAATGCATGTCATTCCAAACCAACACTCTACACTTTCTCCTTTATGTCTCATTGTCCCGCAACCTACGTTTATTGCTTCCCCCCACCCTGTTACCCAGTAGAGAGAAATGTCCAGCTTTCCGATTGGTGAGTGAAAGAGCAATGCAGTCATGACATGAGGTGAAGAGTGTCTGACAAAGCCATATAGACGTCCTGGGTTTTAGGAACAATGGAAGTTAAGGTTGCATAGAAGTAAAATGTGGCTTGGCTGTCTTTGGGAGGAGAAGTGCAAGGCTTTCCTTTGAAGAGTTTCAGCTAGTAGAGTCAGGTGTCAGGGGAGGCCGTGTAGGCAGAGTGGAGTGCAGACACTACTCGGCCCGTGCTTGGATCTGTTATCTTGGCACAGGGTAAGCGAGGGTTAATAATTACAGAAGAGACGAATGACTTGAAGGCAAAGGAAACATAAGAAAAGGAGCTTGAGTGAAGAAAATGAGGTGGTCTGTGAGATTTGAATAGATTTCTAGTTCCTCCAAAGTTCAACGACAAACTCACTTGACTGGGGCAGTGTTGAAGGGTGGTCTGCAAAGGTTTGGATCTTTTTCCGGGGTGGGGAGGGTGGGAACAAACACCTAACCAATGAGGACAATTGCCTAATACACTTGCACCCTCCTCCCCCAGATAGATGCCTGATTAAAAGGGATAATGACAGAGGGACAGCTCTCTTGCAGATTTCAGTGGGAGAGGCGAAGGGACATTTAAGGTGGGCTTCTCAGGGCGAGCCCTTCTTGGGCTCTGGCTGAGAGACTGGAAGTAGTTACTACCTGTTAGCATATCTTCAAGAAAGTGGATCGTTGACTTCCAGGTCCTCTTGCAGAGCCTGAATTATCAGGAGCTTAGCTCTGTGATTCCTGAGTTTCCTCATACTGATAAATCGGAGTGCCCACTTGGAAAGCAAAGGCAGAGTTGGCCCAGCTGTGTATTCTCACCTTCTTCCGGATGCGGGTGCCTTAATGAAGCTCTCGAAATATTTTAGGAGCTGCTCAGGGAGTATGAGGCAGAACCTTTGGATTACATTGTTTTCTCTTAGATTATGTGATCTTTGTTGGGCACTGGCAGAGGCGTGTGTATGTGTGTGCGTGCACGTGTGTACGTGTGTGTGCGTGTGTGCGTGCGTGCGTGTGCGCGCTTGCAGACGTGCAGAACTGCCGCTAAAATATTACCTGGGTTTTTCAGTGAAGTCTTTCCACATTTCAGTAACGGGCAAGAGTAGAACCAAGGCAGGGCATCGGCCATCGCTTGCTGTTCGCAACCAGGCAGAACGTGACTTTCTCAGTGCATCCAACCTTTCCTCTTGCATTTCTGCTGGAAACTCCCCTCGTGTGAGCGTGTCTAAGTCCTGCAAGAACTCCATAGCAGTTAAGAGAGAAGAAAGTACCTCTTCCTGAGCCCGCTTGTTTGCTAAGATGCCTCTCTCTCTAGGTCCGCCGTTTTCCGCATTTGTAGATAGCGCGCTAGTGAAGCCAGCTTTGTGCATCTGGCCAGATGCTTTTTCTCCTTCTGTCCAGAGGCCAGAGACCATCCCAGGAAGAGTGGTGGGTGGTTTATACACTGGAAATGTAGCAGAATTGTTGCATTTATGCTTTTTAAAAACACATGTTAACTTCAGAGGAAGGATGGGCAGATCTGGTTGAGCTGATGAAACCCTTATTTTCCTGGAGATGCCTTAACCCATGTTGGTTTTGGCTGTTGGGTTCAGGGTCACTTTTGTTTCCTTCTCCAAGCAGGGGAGGGACTTCCCTACACAGAGCCCTGGTTTTGTGGCTTTGGGGATCAGAGGTAGCATTCAAAGATCAGATGTGCTTTTCCTCACTTTGGAGACAAACACTCTGGGTTTTAGAGCATTAACCTGCCTAATCTTCATGGTGAAAATCACACCTTCTCTGTTCTAGTCATGCTGTGCATGCTGCTTTCTGTTGGGGTCTATATAAATGTGTTGAACTCATATCTACATTCCAAAGAAGTTTCAAGGAACCATAAATATATGTATACATATACATATATAAAGTATATATATTAAAATGAAATTATCTCTATCAGGAATACTGCCTCAGTTACTGAACTTTTTTTAAGAATACTTTTTTTTTAAGCTGAGAAGTATAGGGGTGAAAAAGATGTTATATTGTGTTTGACTATTTTCCAACTTGTATTTTCATATAATTTATATTTTTTAAAAGCTGAACATTTAAAAGCAAGATGAAAAAAGGAAAAGCAGGTGCTTTTTAAAAATCAGAACTGAGGTAGCTTAGAGATGTAGCGATGTAAGTGTCTATGTGTTTTTTTTTTAAATGCAAAAAAATTTCTTATGGGGGAGTTTTTTGTTTGTTTATTTTAGTAGCTGATGCTGGCACATCATTTTGCTGGAGAGTTTTTTATATACTGTAGCCTGATTTCATATTGTATTTTAAACTGTGTGAGATTAAAAACAAAGAAATTCATTCATAACAATGTGGGTTTGGCTCGATTCTTTCCTGTCTGGTGCATGTGTGAAAAAGCAGGACAGACTCACCAACCGGAGACAAGCTAAGGAAGAAATGTAGTTCAGTCTTGCTGATCTCATGATCTCAAGACCAGCTCAAAGATTTCCTAATAAACTTATAATGAGAATATACGGAAGTATAATGCTGTCCCCCGATTATTGAATATACGGTGTCATCCTTTGTGGAATGTTCCTGGTCTCGTCACATCGCATTTTGCTCATGTCTGAAGGAACGAAGAGCCACGTGAAGCAAGTTTTTTATGACTCAACAGATAAACGTTTCATTTCAACTGGGTAAAGTTCCTGATATTAACACAGAAAGTTGAACAGCTTAGCTGATGCTTTGGACACAAACAGTATTCTGGTTTCTTCTTCTGATACTAATTTTGCTCTGTGCAAATTTGGACCCATCACATTCATCTCCTTGGCCCCAACTCTTTCACTGGGGGCTGAAAAGGGGGAATGATCATATCTGCCCGAACCCCCAGCAGCCCATGTCATAAATAAAATCATATTTATAAGTGCTTTGGGGAGGAGTGCTTAGGAACACATCCTGCGTGGTACTTTTTCTCTTGTTGTTGAAACTGTGGAAGGTGGATGTTTTTAATTAACACCAGCATTTGCAACATGAATCCCCAACTCACAGCTGGAAAGAGAATTTTTGCTGAATTGTTCACAAAGAGAGCTCTGTGTTTGGAAAATCTGTTTCTCCCGGCCTGGAACTTGAGGTTTGCTGAGTGCACGTTGAACACTGACTGTGTGGTCTAGTGGTTAGAGAGCCGGGCCGGCCGCGAGGGGGGCTCGGGGTCCTACACCTCCGTCAAGCCACCACCACTCACTGGGAGACTTGGGGAAGTTGGCTTGAGGTCCTTATATTTTTTAGTCTTCGGCTGCAAACCCAAGCAAAGCCACAACTCCTGAGCCAACCTGAGGCCACATCTGAGCTCTCTCCCCTTGAATAAACAGGGCACAGAGAATAGGTTTCTGCCTCAGTCAAGAATTTGGTCGGAGAGCTTATCCTTCGGTGCCAAGTTGCTGTTCTCTCCCGAAGTATCTGATTTAATGCTGACCAGGTTAAAAGATACAAGATATGCTTGAATGAAATAAGCTTAGACCTCTGCTTCTCCAACAAGGAGCTAGAGTTGAGAGGGGAAGTCTCAGGCAACTGGGCTTTCGTGATTTCTCTTAATGATACTGCCGAGGCCACCATATTGCAGCTGGGCCAGAGACCCTATCGTCTAAAACGACTGCAGGATTTGGGGGAATAGGGTAGGGTGTGGATAAAAAGAGACGCAAAGAAAAGGGAAGTCATTCAGAAGAAGCAGGTCATCAAAAATCCAGATTTGACTGGCTTTCCGGGAGTTACGGGGTAAAGTCATTGCTCAAGGCTATTCTGGCTTACCACTGCTATGGCGGAGCAAGATAGAACACTCAAGCCACACACACACAAAAACAAACGAACAAATAACAACAGCAACAGAGCTATTTCAACCTAAAAAGGAAGAGGATTGGGATTTGTGCTTTGGGTAAAATGAGGCAGGCAATGTAGATGAGAAGTTACACGTGGGCTAGACTGTGGGCTGATCTTGTGCACCATAAAGATGTTCGGTTTGGCCTTCACAGTGTTGGGACTCATGTATGAGGTAGGGTCACAGGAGGTCTTTGAATACTGGGGTTCCTTTAGAGCAAGCACCCATGGTGACGCTGAGTGCGGGGTGTCCCTCAAAGTGAACAGGAATCTCCCGTGTCCAGGAGGTCAGCCCCACACATTTACGCTCCCGCCCGGTCCCTGTAGAAGTTGGCTTTGTGACCCTAATGAAGATATCTGTCTATTCACTTTCCGTGTTTACTTGGCAGGAAGCTCATTTTATTCTAGAACCTACTGTGGAAGGGCGTACCAAAGGTCATCATGTTCATCAGCACCATCTGACTTCTGAGCCCTTGTTCTTTCCATTAGGCCATGTTACCACCCAACTGCCTCCTTTGATGATGTTGGCTAATGGCCCCGCGTCCACGGGAGGTACAGTCCCAGTTACTAGGAGGTACACTTCATACATGAAACATGGGACAAGGACAGCGTTTCTTTCTATAAGGAAGTTTTTCCGCTTCCACAGCCCTTCCTCTGCCTTTCCACAGTGGTGGCTCCGGGAAGGTGGTTTGTCATGCAAGTTCTGTTGTACAGAGGTCTTCTCTGGCTCAGATACAGGGATACATGATCTGGGTAGCTGGCCCTTGCCATTTTATGGGTGAATAGACTCAGCGTGCTGCTGGTGTCCGCTGCTCTTAGGGATCCCTCCGTGCTATGAGGAACCTCAGCTGAAAACAACAAATAACAGAAGAGAAAAGCACTTTCCTGACACTTCTAGCGAGGAGACATAGATTTAGGGATGCCGATAAAAGCAGGTGTTGATCAATTGAAGAAAATTAGAAAAGGCTTGAGATTGAAGTAAGAAACCCTTAATGAGAATTTCAAACTGCACACCAGGGAGTCAGGTGGCTCTGTCTCGGCCCCTTGGCCTCTGCCATTTCCTGTTTTACTCCGTGTTCCAATCCCTTTTCCCTTTTCCATTTTCCTGGAAAATATTTCTATCCTGAGAAAGCCAGGTTCCTATCTCAATGTGCTGACGTCCAAAGTCATGATAGTGACGCTCAACTGCCCATGGCAACGCGAGAGAATCAACAATGACCACCAGGTCTCATGACATGCTGTGCGATCCCCAAAGCCCTTGTGAGTTCACAGTCCTGTCCCTAATCTCTCCTCCCTGCCACTCCGGCTCCAGTGCTCTCTCACCCACGGCATTTTCACAGAGCTTTGATGTCGGGTCAGCTCTGCTCACTCCGTGGGGTACTACAGGGAGGAGCAAGGAAGTTTCTGGCAGCCACTTGTGGGAATTAGAGGGGGTCAAGAGATAGCCACTACCTTCTCCCTGCCCATTCCACACTGACCCTGGGCAGTAGCAGACTATTTTTAATCTTTCCACAGGCAAGTCCCAAAATTTCAGCTGTGACTCTTCTCCTGTTTCGAGGGCTGTCCTCCAGATGTGCCTGGAAATAGTCAGTGACTCGAAGAGGTGCCAACAGTCTTCACGAGGCGGAAAGTTTGATGATGACTATGAGCTTTGATCTGGGACTGCCTTTTTGAGGCAAGAATATGCCAAATGTGAGAAGGAGAGATGGGATTGGGAACTTCGAAAGGGCTTTGAGAATGGTGTAATGGTCATACGAACTGGTCTTTTTCAAACAGATCTTAGGGGAACTCAAATTCAGGACCTTGAGAGTGACCGAATTGGGGAATCTTCTCTGCTTATCTACTTCTCGGGCAGACTGATGTTGTCCCATTTGTTCTGGTTTCCATGAGAATAAGAAAGTTTACAATCATAGTGCAGCCAAGGCACCTTTTGTCTGCAATGTTTATACATATCAGGGGAAAGTTAAGAATGATGGTAAAGACAATGACCAGTGTTTGGAGGGTAAACAGACATTTCATTGAGGTATCTGTTTTCCCTAGGGTCAAGTTTTCATGATGATAGCACAGAGCTGTATACTTGAACCCAAGGGGATTTAAAGAATTTTCTTCACTGACTGGCTTTAGACCACTGGGGTAGGGAATGTACTCATCTGGGCTCTGGCTTCTTGCTCGGGAGCAGGTAGGGGCACCGGGTGGGCCACCTGCATGATGGTGGGGCGTGTAAGCTGTTCCGGGCACCCATGTGTGCAGCCTGCTTGAAATTTCAGAACAGAAATCCCACAAATTCCAAATTATCTTCTTGGCCACCACAAATAGCAACCACAAACCTGAAACCCAGCCAAAAAAGACTGAATTAAAACAAGAGTGACCACAAAGACTGGCGTACCTGGGACAGTCCCAGGGTCAACCCATTGTCCTGGAATTATTATTCACAGCAGTTCCTTCCATTTCCATGATACTTTACATGGTCTCCTTATAAAACCCGAGAATGACCTAGAAGCTGATGAATGAAAGAGCAAACACCAGAATTCAAAATTTTACATTTTCAAGTTAAAAGGGACCTAAAGGATTATCTAGTCCAGCGTCTTCGATGAGGCATGCGTGAACTCAAGGTTCAGAGAGGCCAGAAGACTTGCCCAAAGTCATGTGATTAGTGACAAAAGTAGACTTTCTACTAGAAAGTAGGTCTGATTCTCCCTGTGTCCTCCCCGCCCTCTCCTTCTTCCTCTACTGTATTGGGTCTCATCCAATTTCCAGGCAACACATCCTAGTTTAAAGTTGACCCTAGCTGATTCAGAATTGACCATGATAATTCTTTTTATTCGTTCTGATGGAGTCCAGCAATCTGCTAAGTGCTCACGTTCAGGTTGAGAAGGGGAGACCCTGGGGTGGTAGAAGGTTTTAGACCTGGTTTTCAGAAACTGAACATGCAGGAGATATGAAATTGCAAGTCCTGAGACTATAGGATGTGATGATACTACTCAACAAATTTATTCAGGTAGCAAACATTCATGGAACACCTGCTCTGTGGTTGGCACTGGACTCAGTATCAGGAAACCATAAGGAAAAGATAGAACAACTTTTACCTTGACTCTGCTTTTAATAAATTAAGACTATAGGCAAGTAAAGGGGGAATGGCTATCCAGCGCAATTACAGTATGATTTGACATCTGGGAGGAGTGCCCAGCCTGGAAGAATTTATGCCCTAAAGGTGAGTAGCAGTCAGCCAAGCAGAAAGGGAAGGAGATTCAGGTTGAGGCCTAGAGGTGAGAAAGTTCGTGGACTGCTAGAGAAACTGCAAGTCCTTTTGTGGAACCAGAGCACAGGTTGAAATGGAGGAGTGAGTGGTGAGGAGGGGGAGATGGAGAGATGATGACGAGCCTCATGTCCCATGCGAAGGGTAAGGCAGAGGTTTGAGGACTGTCCCGCAGGCTAAGTCACATGATCCAATCTGTGCATAGAAAAATCGTTGTGTCTATAAAGCAGAGAATGCATCAGAGGGCCCAAGAATGTAGGCAGTGGACCAGTTGGAAAATGGCTTCGTTTGTCCGGAAGAGAAACCTCCAAGAGAATCTGCAGTGAGCAGATCAGAGAGGTACTCCGGAGACAGAATGGCTAGGACTCAGTGATTGGTTGGCGTAGATGGGCGGTGGGCCGCTGTGCTAGGACCAGGACTTGGGGGGTATGCAAAGATGATTTGTCCTTGGTCCCAAGATCACCATTCTATGGATTTTAGATCTGGAAAGAACCTTAGAGATAAAGTCCAATCCCCTCATTGTAGATCTAAAGGGTTTAGGGTAAGAGGGTTTAGGTGACTGATCTGAGATTACCTTGCTAACTGGTGACAGAGGCAAAATTAGGTTGTACGTCTTTTGACTCCAAGGCCAGCCCTATGTATCTAATGAAGGTCAAGGGCTTGCCCCTCCAAATAACCTATCTCTTCCTTCCCTCTTTCCTTTCCTCCCTCCCTCCATTCTTTCCTTCCTACCCTTCCTTCCTCTGGGAACAAGAACTATTCAGCTTACAAATGGATGTGACAGGCCTCCCTGGGTGACTGACACAGGCTGTCTCTCCCCATCAGGGTGCTAATCTCTCCCTGGAGCCCTGAACACCTGCCTCCACCCCAGGCTGTAACTGGAAGAGAGAGAAGGTGCTCATTTCTCTGCTCCAGCTGCCTGCTCTCCAGCTTCCCTGAGAGCTGTCTGAGCCCCATTTGCTGAGTGATCTCTGAGTATTATTTCCAGAGTCCTATTTGGGGCATACAAAAGAACAGGTGTCTGTTTGGCCCGTGCTGCCATGGCTTCCACTCCCAGCCCAGCATTTCCTGCCATCTCTATACCTTGGTCTCACATGCTTTCTCCTGGGCTGACAGCCTCTTGCCTTTTTTCTTTCTTTCTTTCTTTTAAAGTCTGTTATTCTAGTCCTTGGTGATCACTCCTCACCCTTTCCTCACCCATTCCTTTAATTCTTCATCTGAGTTTCCTTTCTCTGTCCTTCATATTGTCTATTCCTAGGGAGGAAATATACGTGACAGGCTTAAGAGAAGGTCAGTAACATTGAAGAATACGGGTTCTGCTGTAAAACTGTACGGTGATAAATCCTAGCCCCGCTGCTTTTTAGCTGTGTGACTTGGGCAAATTATTTCACCTCTCTGTGCCTCAATGTCTTCATCCAGAAAAGAGGACCAATGCTACTGATATGGTGATTGCCAATTAATATATGTTGGTGTTTGACACATAGTGTCATGTAAGTGGGAGCTCTTAGTAAATCTGAAACTACAGCTCAAGAAAGTCTTTTTGTCCCTCCTTTGAAACATTTTCTCCACCCCACCCCACCCCCAGATTCCCTGGACAAGGAGAAGACTTCAGCATTGAGGGCACAGGCCCTGGAGGGCCTGTCTGAAGAGACGGGAGCGTCTGTTCCCTGTCCTCCCAGCCTTTGGCCAGGGCGCTGGGTGCCCAGGCCTCCCTGCTCGCTATGGGCCCGCTTGCTATGACAGCTGCAGGTGGGCAGACCGCCTGGCTCTGAGCATGGAAAGGCAAATGCTGTTCCGGCCAGCTCCAGGACTCAGCATTTTCCACTACTCCTTGCTCTGTTTGCTTTCCTCTTTGGACTCCCCCCACGGAGTGGGGACTTCTGAATGACGTCCAACAGCAACGTTGGGCCTGCCCAAAGTCCTCTCCCACCGCCGGGCTCGGAGCCCGCCTCTCGTCTCCTCCCGTTGGCAGGCAGAAGGAAGCAGGGCCTGGCTGGCCCATGCCTAAAGTTCTCACACAAAGTGCCATTGTATGGGGCTGGTCTGTGGGAGACAAATGAAAGGGATTTCAAAATCAACGGATGAGTTATTTTTATCCATGGAAGGGCTGAAATGCCTTTATTTTCCATCTTGGAAAACAAATCTTAAGGGGTCATTGTGCCGCAGAGTGTTTTCATTTACTCTGGTATTCACACATTTAGGAGGGAGATCTCTCAAAGACCTGGAATCAGAAAGGATGAAATCTAGAAACCCAGGCTGTTGGACTGACCATCCCTCCCTGGGTGGGGGTCTGCTGGATGGCCCCGGAGCCTTTCTCTTGCCTGTGTTCGTAGCTTACTGTGGCCCTCCAGCCTGGGCAGCTTCTGGACCCAGCCCCACGCGCTGACTCCTTAGTTCCCGACTGGCTGTTTTTCTTCTCCGAACCCTCAGCCTTCTGTATCTGCATGAGAATAGAGCGGCAGCTTCCTCTAGGGCAGGGGTCTCCCAGGAAAGCCTAGCACTCTCCAGGAATTTCAGAGGAAGACATGGGGTGTGGAAAAAACCATTTAGAACTTCTACTCATATTTATTTTCAGTCTAAAACTAGGAAATGCGTTTTTATTTACTAATATTGAATATACATGTTGACCCTGGTGCCTACGGTTAGGCTTCCTTGGGTCATTTGCCTATATTCCACACAACCTAGGGGAAAGTGGGAATTAAGCAATGGAAAAGGGGTGTGTATACCAGTACTCTTATTTCTCTTTTCATTTTTAGCATCTTACGGTGTTTTATGGTTTACATATACACAATGGGTACATTTATAAACCAGAATATCTAATTTTAACCAAATACCCTTCACAGAATGGACCAGCGCCTTTCCAGTGTTTCCCACAATGAAACTGGGTTGTAAACAGAGGAAACATGCCAGCACACAGAGACAAGAAAAAAAGCCAGATGACTTCTACTCCTGGAACAAATTATTTGTCATTCACATACAGAAGTTAAAACAACAGCAACTTAATTAGATTTGGCCCCCAAAACTTCTAAATTATCAACATTATATTAAACGTAGATTTACAACTATAGTCAATAATGAGAGTAAATACCCTGGGGTATTGTATTATCAATCAATGCTGTTAGATATTAACTAGTGTGTCTAATTCATCAATATGCATGTATTGGAGGTGGTGTTGCAAGATACTTACTGATGGGAATGTAAGGTCAGAAACATTTGGAGATGACTAGTCTAAAGGAATAATTGCTGTGGGCCAGGAAGTTTTCTGTGTATGGTGGAGAAAACTCAGCATTTGCAATCAGTTAAAATCTGAGTTTAAATTCTGACTCCACCACATAATAAGTTATACGATTTTGGGAATATGTATCATTTTTCTGAGCCTCAGTTTCCACAAAATGACAATTACCTCCCAGATCGGTTTCAAATATCCATTAACTTATATTAAGTGCGCAGAACAGTACTTCCCATAGAGTAAGCCCTCAAGACATGTTTTGCTTTCCCATTCTCATCTTGTTTCTGCTGGGAAACTAGGGAAGACTCAGAGGTTTAAGGTGAAGCTCATTCTCCATGAAATCCTACTACTGACCCTCAGAGAGGGTCCTTCCCTTAGGGTTGAGAAGGTAAGCCTCTGTTTTTCAGAACAATCACTGATTGACTGTTCTTGGCTCTAATAGGAAAGAAGGTTTGAGTGTGTATGTTTAAAAACTGCTCTGGGTTGGCCTTCCTGGTGGCTTCCGAACGTGTGTGCACTCAATGGTTGTATGTCACTTTTAGCCCAGTTCCCAGCAGATCATTTTTTTTACGTCAGAAGATAGCACACAACAGAGCCACAATTGGCAGTAATTAGCCCCCTTGATGCAACTCAGCCAAAGGTCTCAAAGGTCTCAGAAGCGAATGAGCCATAGAAGCTAGGAAGCCTCCACGGAGCCTGGGGCCTGGCCTTCAGCAAAGGATTTGGCACAGCCCAGCCCTGTTATAAAAGAGGCAGTGTGTGGGGGAGGGGTGGGGAGTGAGGCTCAGTTCTTCTGGTGCTTCTCCCTGGCTCCCATTTTGCACACAAGGATACAAGATGAAGGATGTGGGAGCCATTGGAGTGTGAGAGCCGCGCTCGTCCTCTCTGCCGACTCCCTTCCGTAACTGTTGCTCAAACTAGCCTTTCAATGGCCTCCTAACAGTCATATGCTAGCTTTGAGAGGACACCGACCAGCCTGCACATAGCCATCAGAGCCTACTCCCACCCCACTCTAAATAGAGTTTTAGGTTCAAGTCAATCCCAGAGCTCCCCATGACCCTTGCAATTGGACCTGGGAGGGATTTTTGGGAATCAGAGTTTCCATACCCCAAACTTTAAGAAAATGACCAATACACAGAAAGCAAATGAGGTTTTCTAACGCCCAGCAATCAAAGTATGTTGTAGATATTGAAAGAGACTCACTACACAAAGAAACAGCGTTCGACAAAAGGTGGAGTGAGCTGGTGTGACCTGAACAAGTTGACAAGGAAACTGCTCCGGCCCACTGCTCTCTGGGTGACCTCACTAGTGTGCTCTCCCACAGTCCATTCCAGACAGGTGACCAACCTGTGAGTCAGGCTTGCCTGGGCAGGAGGCAGCCGATACAGGGAATGCACCCATTCCTCTAACCTGACAGCCGTGACCTTTGACCTTGGAGGGGTTACTCCATCTGGGGACAAAGCAGCCTTTGTCCTTATAAGCTGTTGACAAATTGTTAGGAAGAAACACATCGCTCCAGCTCCCAACATTAACCATGCAGGGTCCTAGATTGGTTGGATTTTCTGTGAAAGACCCACTTCTCTTGTTTTAGATCAGACTTCCTTGAGTTTCAAATTAACTGTACTTGATTCATGACGGCCTTGATGAATAATTCGCTTTGCCAGAAGAGTGAACTCCCTGAGTCCAGGTGCCAATTCCTCAGCCTGCAGACAGTGATATATTCCTGGGACTTTCTCATCCTGCCAAGCGTTTTTTATTCTCTGAATTTCAAAAGACCATACCAGGAGCTTAAGTCTCTTTTTAGAATCAAAACGTGGACTCCAAAAGCAGGCAGACCTAAGATCAAGTCAAGGGACCTTGAACTAACAACTGTCTCCCTGAACCATCATTTCTTATTTTGCAAATGGGATAATATCTACTTCATAGAACTATCACATTGATCAAATGGAATAATGTAATAAAGTGACTTTTAAAGGGTTAATATATAGCAAACGTCCAGTAAATACTTGTTTCCTCTCCTTCATCCATTCTACAAGGCAGAGAGTTCCCCCAAAATACCTTCATTTTTTTTAAGTAATAGTTTTATCTATGTTTTAAAAACATTGTACATTTATTGAAAATTTAAGTAACTGAAAAATATTCAGAAGGTAATTTTACAAATCACCTTATATTCTTAACTATTGAATATGAGTGTATTTAATACTAAATATACTTTTTATTGAGGTAAAACTTGTACACAATGATAGTCACAAACCTCAATTGTTCAATTTGATATATCTGTGTACATAACAGTCCAGAAAGTTCTCAAGTCCCCCTACAGTCAATCACTATTCTGACTACTATTACCATTGGTTAGTTTTGCCAGTTCTTGAACTTCAAAATTCATAAA
Source organism: Ailuropoda melanoleuca (assembly GCF_002007445.2). Lineage (NCBI taxonomy): Eukaryota > Metazoa > Chordata > Mammalia > Carnivora > Ursidae > Ailuropoda > Ailuropoda melanoleuca. The sequence continues at coordinate 23,412,753 of NC_048225.1, read as the reverse complement.
GCATTGGGTAGAGTACTGAGAAAGGTTTTGCATCAGTCATGGAACAAAATTAGCCCTAGACTAAATGCTGTGTACCCCTGCCTAATAAAGCTTAAAAGCAAGACTCAGAACGGTCAAACTATTTCCAAATAACTTAGCTCAAGAATATTTTTAGGAATACAAAAATACCCAACAAGTCCACAGTGTCTGACATCCAATAAAAAATTACCAGGCATACAAAGAAGCAGAAAAATATGACCCATACAGAGGAAAAAAGTCAGTTAGGAAATTTCCCAGAAATGACACAGATAATAGAATTAGTGTACAGGACATTACAAGAGAGTAACAATTTCACATGTTCGTAACAGCTATTGGAAACATTAAACATGTTAAGTACAGATGTGGAACATTAAAAAAAAAAGAGAGAGAGAGACCCAATGCAAACTTCTAGAGATGAAAACTATAAGGTAAGAGGCAAAAGATACAATGGATGGGATTGATGGCAGGTTTAACACAGTAGAAGGAAAAAAAATAGTGAACTTGAAGTCATAGCAATAGCCGTGAGCCAAAATCAAGCACATAGAAAAGAAAGACTGAAGGAAAAATGAACAGAGAGCCAGTGAGCTGTGGGGAAATTTTAAGTGTCTGAATAAACATGTAACTGGAGTCCCCAAAGGGGCAGAGAGTGTGATAGAAAAAAATATTTAAAGAATTGTTAATGCCTGAAATTGTCCTAGATTTGCTTAAAACTATAGACTCAAAGATCCGAGGTATAGAAGTCCAAGAAACCCCAAGCACAAGAAACTTGAAAACAATTACAGCAAAGCCCACGGCAGTCAGATCGCTGAAAACCAGTGATAAAAAAAGAAACTTTAATGGTAATGAAAGAAAAAAGATATATACAGGGAACAAGAAGTAAGAATAATAGATTTCTCTTCAAAAGCAATTCAAGCAAGAAGACAGTGTACATCTTTAAAGAACAGAAAGAAAAAAAAAAAGTAGGTCAACCTAGAATTTATACCCAGTGAAGATATCAAAAACAACGGCAAAACAAAGACTTTTTCAGATATAAAATATTGAAATATTTTATCACCAGTAGAACTGCACTATGAGAAATCATCAAGTCTTAAACATTGTCAGTGTAAGAAAACCATTTGTAATTATATGTGGTGAGAGATGTTAACTAGACTTACTGTGATCATTTCACAACCTACAGAGATATTGAATCAAGAAGAAAATAAAATAACCTCACACCTGTCAGAATGGATAAAACCAAAAACACACGAAACAACAAGAGCTGGTGAGGATGTGGAGAAGAAGGAAACTCTCATACTGTTGGTGGGACTGCAAGTGAATATGGCCACTCTGGAAGACGGTATGGAGATTCCTCAAAAAATTAAAGATAGGGGCACCTAGGCACCTAGGTGGCTCAGTCCGTTAAGTGTCTGCCTTCAGCTCAGGTCACAATCCCAGAATCCCAGGATCAAGCCCTGCATCAGGCTCCCTGCTCAGCGGGGCGTCTGTCTCTCCCTTTGCCCCTCATCCTGCTTGTGCTCTCTCTCTCTCTCAATTCCTCTCTCTCTCTCTCTCTCAAATGAATACATAAAAATCCTTTTAAAAAATTAAAAATGGAACTATACTATGATCCAGTAATCACTCTATTGGGTATTTCCCCAAAGATTATGAAAACACTAATCTGAAAGGATATATACACCCCTCTGTTATTGCAGAATTATTTACAATAGCCAAATTATAGAAACAATCCAAGTGTCTGTTGATAGATGAATGGATAAAGAAGATGTGGCATGCTATATATATATANGGATCTAAAGATTAAAATCTTAAGCTAAATAAGTCAGTCAGAGTAAGACAAATATGCCATGATTTCACTTATATGTGGGATTTAAGAAACAAAACAAACAGAGAAAGGGGGGAAATAAAAGAGAGACAAACCAAAAAGCAGACTCTTAACTATAGAAAACAAATTGATGGTTACCAGAGCGGGGGCGGGGGGGAGCTGGGTGGGTGAAATGTGTGAAGGGGACTAAGAGCACACGTATCTTCATGAGCACTGAGTGATGTATAGAATTGTTGAATCACTGTATTGTACACACGAAACTAATGTAACACTGCGTATTAACAACACTGGAATTAAAATAAAATTTAAAATATTTTTTAAAAAGTATAAAATAAAATAAGCAATTTTTAAAAAAAGATATCATAAAGGATGGGAAATAATCCAGATGGAAATGTGTGCAATAGAATTAAAAGCCATGGAAATGGTAATAATACGGAGAAAACATAAAATACATGTTTTCATATTATTTAAATCTTTCTGCAAGAACGCTGATTGTTTAAGGCAGACATAAGAACACTGTATGTGGGGCTTATTAGATATGAAGAAATAAAATGTATGGCAACAGTCACCCAGAGTCCATGAGGCAGGGAAGGGAAGTCTATTGTTGTAAGTTTCTTTTAATGTGTGTAAAGCAGTACACTATTACTTGAGGGCTGACTGTGATAAAGTAAAGACATATTCTATGAACCCAAAATCAACCATTTAAAAAAATACAAAAGAGAGATAAAATGGAATAATAAAAATATGCCATTAGTCCAAAAGAGAGCATAAGGAGTAGGGAAAAGGCACAAAAAAACAGATGGAACAAATGGAAAAAAAATTAGCCAGCTGGTAAATTTAAAACCAATCACGTATGTAATCACATTAAATAGAAATAGTTTAAACACCCCAAAATGAAAATCAGAAATGTCACAGTGACAGAAAGAAAGCCCCAGCTATATGTTCACTAAGAATGCACTTCAAAAATAAAGGTACAAACGGGTTAAAATTAAAAGAAGGAAAATGATATACAGTGTTACTACTAGTCAAAATAAAGCTAGAGTAGGTGTATTAATATCAGGAAAAGTAGATTTGAGAACAAAGAATATAACCAGGGATAAAGAGGGCTGTTTAATAATAATAAACTAGTCAATTTGCCAAGATGATATAACAATCCTAAATATTCATGCCCTTAATAACTGAGCTGCACTAAACAGATAAAAAAGGATGAACCAATGGGAGAAACAAACAGATCCACAGTTACAGTCAAAGATTTAGTAAGTATCCAGAAGATTGGAACAACACTATTAATCAAATTGACTTAATTGACAATTACAGAACACTGTAAGCAATAACAGCAGAATATACTTTCTTTTCAAGTATCAATGAAACATTTACCAAGACAGACCATATGTTGTATTATAAAACAAATCTAATTAATTTAAAAGGAGTCAAATCGTAGAAAATCTATTCTATAACCACAAGGAATTAAATTACAAATTAGTATCAGAAAGATAGCTGGAAAATCCCCAAGTAGTCGTAAGCTAACATTCATAAATAACTCATGGGTTTTAGCCTAAATCAAAAGAGAAGCTGCCAAGTGTTCTGAACTGAGCAAAAATAAAAACCTAACACACACACACACAAAACTAACCCTAGAAGATGTAGATTCAAGTCTTACTTATAGGAACATTCATAGCACAAAAGTTCTCATAGTAGAAAAGAGAGAAAGTCCTCAAATCAATGAACTCAGCTTCCACCGTAAGAAGACATCTGGAGGGCCAACGGACTCACGCAAAGGTGCTCCACACCTTTCACCATCAGGGAAATGCAGATCAAACCTACAAGGAGATATCGCCTCGTATCTGTCAGAATGGCTAAAATCAAAACACAAGAAATAACAAGTGTTGGCAAGGATGAGGAGAAAAAGGAATACTTGTGTACTATGTGGGAATGCCAACTGGTGCAGTCACTCCGGAACACAGTATGGAGTTCCTCACAAAGTTGAAAATAGAACTCCTCTATGATCCAGTAATCGCACTACTGGGTATTTACCTCAAAAATATGAAAGCACTAATTTAAAGGGATATATGCAGCCCTTATATTTATGACAGCATTATCTTATGATAGCCACCTTATGGGAGCAGCCCAGGTGTCCATCCCCAGATGAATGGATAAAGAAGATGTGGTAGATATATACAGTGGACTATGAGTCATAAAAAAGAATGAAATCTTGCCATTTGCAACAACATGGATGGAGGAGAGAGTATTATGCTAAGCAAAATACGTCAGAAAACGACAAATATTATACAATTTCACTCATGTGTGGAATTTAAGAAACAAAACAAATGGGCGAAGGGGGGGGGAAACATAGAAAAACAAACCAAGAAACAGACTCCAAACTATAGAGAACAGTCTCATGGTTACCAGAGGGGAGGTGGGTGGTGGGGTGGGTGAAAAGGCGGTGGATTCAACACCTCCGGACATTACTCAGTGCTCATCGTGATAAGTGCACTTATCACGATGAGCACTGAGTAATGTCCGGAGGTGTTGAATCACTATATTGTACCCCCAAAACTAACATAACACTGTGTGTTAACTCTACAGGCATTGAAATTAAAAGCGTAATAAAAAATAAATAAATAAAATAAACTAGAAAAAGAAAAGCAAATGAAACCTAAAGAAAGAAAAGACACAGAATGATCAGAGACCAAATCAATGGACTAGAAAATAGAAAGGCAATGAGAAAATCAATGAAATCAAGAGATGATTCTTTGAGAAGCTCATTAAAATCAATTAATTTCTAGCTAGACTGGTCAGGAAAGAAAAAGGAGAAGATCCAAATTACTAATATCAGGAAGAAGAAAGGTGGCATAGCTAGTTTCTGGAGATATTAAAATATAATAAGGGATATCATAGTACCTACTTATGATTTCATTTATATAAAATTATAGAAAAAACAAACTATTCAGCTTTGAAGAAAGCAGTTCTGTTGTTTCAGGGAATGAGGGGGAGGAAAGACTGGATTACAAAGGGCATGAAAGAAATTTTGGAGTTGATGAAGTATTTGTTATTTTAATTGTGGTGTCGGTCTCATGAAACCATACATATTTCCAAGCAGATCAAATTATACACTTTCTATGGGTGCAGTTTAGTATACTTTAGTTAGAAACCATTTTTAGAAAATATAATGCTCTCCATTACAGCCAAGGGTCTGCTAAGATCCATTGCCTGTAAACAATTCACTTGGAGAAATTATATTTTCCTTATAGTGGTTATGAGTTTTCCTAAGCCATTCACATGGTAATTCAATGACCTAAAATTGAGGAAAAATACAGGTGCATTTTGTTGCTGTTGGAAATAGAGAAACTAACTGGCCTATGAATGACTCAAGCTCATGGTCTTGGCCTCACTGATATTGGACATCAACCAACTGAGCTAACCAGCCACTGGTAACATTATAGAGAAACTTTATTGAGGTTTTTGTGTGTACTAAGTTTTCCACTCCTTTGGGCAAACATCAAGGAGTGTGATCACTGGATTGTATGGGAAGAGTGATATTTATCCTTAATGTATATATAACTTCACAGATCTGCAACTATTTCCTAAGGCCAAACTCTTAGTGTCTTTTATTAAAAAATTTTTTTGTTGAGGCATAATTGACATACAACATTATATTAGTTTCAGGTGTACAACATGATAATTCGATATCTGTATATAATGCAAAATGATCACCACAATAAGTCTAGTTAACATCCATCACCACCCAATGGGATTACTGTTGAGACTCATTTAGTTACAAGTAATAGAAGGCATCTTGAGTTCTCCTAGGGAAATATGCATTTTATGGATTCAGGGGTGAGTGATGGGCCTCTGTGGCTGACAGGAAGGCAGCTGGAACTGTGAAGGTTCCAGAACCAGGGACTGAAAGATCATCAGGACTTCCTGTCCATCTCCTATTTCTCCTTTCTGTACTTTTCTGCAGCTTTATTCCTTCTCTTGGCAGGCAAGCTTCCACCATTTTTCTCGTTCCATATGATACGAAACATGGTCTTGCAAAAGTTTCAGAGTTTGGGTGGCCTGGGTCCAACCATATAACAAGAAACCAAATCTTTCTCTTTCTCTGTCATAATTTTTTAAAATCCCAAGGAAAGGGCTCTGAGTAGTTCAGCATGGGTCAAATGCTCACCTCTGGCCATGCAGCAATGGGAAAGGAACCCTCTTTCCGGGAGCTTCTCTTGTGGGTAGGGCAGGCAGTGTCTAGAGAGGGTTGTCTGGGTAGGCACTCTACTAGGTCAAAGTCTATGCATGCAATAATTTTAATGTATATTACCGTGCTTTCCTCCAAAATGGTCCACATTTCCACAGATAGCGTATATGAGCAACTATTTCTAAATCAAAATAACAACTCTGTGGTCTGTCCCACTACATCCAAGTAGTCATGTGATATTCGATTTAGATAATTGTAATATTCAATTTAGATCATTAAAATATTGGAGGGGCACCTGGGTGGCTCAGTTGGTTAAGCGTCTGCCTTCAGCTCAGGTCATGATCTCAGGGTCCTAGGACAGAAGCAGGGAGCCTGCTTCTCATGGAGAGCAGAAGGAGGGCCTCCTCCTGCTGGTGCTCTCTCTCTCTCTCTTTTTCTCTAATAAACAAATAAAATCTTTTAAAGAATAGATAATTAAAATACTGGAGAGGGAGAATATAATGGTTCATCTTTTTCCTAAAGTGGAACATCTCTCCTGGGTCTTTAACTCATTCCTATACTCCTTTCCTAGAGTCTTTTTTTCTTCTGCCCCTAATTTTGGGTGGCCTCGAAGGATCTGGGCTCGGCACTCGGGGAGTGCACCCTCTCAGGAACTTACCAACTCTGCTAACTTCATTTAGAGCTTTTGTAATGTTCATCTTTAATATCCTTATCCCCTTCCTAACTGCTCTTCTGTTCTGTTATTAGTACTGTAAGTTCCTACAATATTCGTGGCCAGAAACTGAGACATCAACCTGGACCACTCCTTTTCCCTCCTTTGCTGCATCCAGTCTCTTGCCAAGTTTTTTGGCCATCCAGGAAAGTGTCTTTCTTTCCTTTCTGCTCCCCATCCTTCTCTATTATTTGGTCCACACAAAGGCAACAAATGGCCGATCTTCAGCTCCCAAGTTTAGATTTTATAATTTAAGTCACATAAAGGACAAATTAACTCAGCCCCAATTCCAAATTCTCTGCGTGAGTCAAGTTCCTATTTCTGAACCAATTAGGTACAGCCAGGGGTCAGGGTCACACAGCAGAAATATGACTGGTTACCAGCCCCTGTGGGTGGGACACATTGTTCCCAGAAAAGAGGGTCCGGGAGGAAAACTCTGTAGGTGGTCATTACGTGAGTCACCAAAACGTCATAGAGTTTCAAGTATTATCCGAAATCAAAATTTGGGATACAGTCCACACATTGTTGATGAACTTTAGGTTCAAATATAGATTTCCTGCGTAAATAAAGCTTAATTTTATGCTGGAAATTTTTATGTAATTATTTCATGAGAAAAAAATCCTTAAAATGCAAATAAAGGAAACATCGTCTTATCTTCCTGGTTTTTATTTAAATAGAAAAATCACACCATCTGCAACCAGCAGCCTTTTCAGACTTTCATTTTTCATCATCTAGACATGCAGTATGTGATTCCCCCGATGCCAACGTTTGTGGCCTCCAACTCCCTGTTGCTTCATACTGCTCGAGTGACATCAGCATTGTGGGTTTTCCCAGATGTGAGCCCAGAGGCTCTTAGTACTCTTAGTGTGAGTTGTTTTTGGATTAGGAAGAGTAAGCAGACAGGTCTAGAGGAGGCTTCCCTATAGCTTAAAATACTGTCCCTACTGTACTAACGATCAAAATCAAACTAAAACAACAACAACGAAAATTAAACTCGAAGAGAGAGTCACTCTTTGGGTTGCTAAATTTTTCAGTATTTCTATGAAGTATTCCAGGGTGGGGAAACACAATTAGCCCTTCCTGCCTCACCTCCCACATTCTATATACCACATTCATCCCGGGACCTGCTATGCAATCTTACGCCTCTGGGTTTATGCAACTGTTGTTGTTTTTGGCTTTTCTGTGTAGTAAGAGCAGATATATTTGCCAGAGTCCAGCTCAGATATCTTCTCTTTCATGAAGGCTTCCTCCCAATTTTTCCTTCTCCTCCAACTTCTGCCGATAGAGCTGTTCCCTCTCAAGTGAACCCACCACACTTTGGCTCTTCACTCTTCATCAACATTTAACAAAGAGGCTGAACACCTACTTTGAGTCAAGTATAAGTATTTGACTTATACTTATATAGGATGAAAAGGCATGTTTCTTGTCCACAAGTATCTTTTAATCTCATAGAGGAACAAGAAAAGGAAAACGCCATATAACATAAGAGTTATAGTGTGCCTGTGTGTGTGTGTGTGTGTGTGTGTGTGTAATGGAAGGGATAGGTAATTTTCTTCTCTACTCCTGGTGTTTCCTTTAATGTGGAAGGAGCTCCATTAGTGTAACAGTCCTAGCCTTTCTCTGTCCTTTTCTTGCCCCACTCCAAGGATTAATATACTAATTAATTAAATATTAATATATTTAATATATTTGTTGAGTTTTGAAAGGAGAAATTAGTCCTGCTCATAAGGGATTCATAGTCTCCTGTGTTAGCCCATGCTCTAAATCTTACAGAGGTAGGCCCTGCAGTGAGGAAGACTCACCCAGTCTATCAGAACCTGTGCTTTGAAGGTTAAGATAGCCAAATTCTGGGGTCATTATTAGGAAGCTCCTTTGTCCAGTTGCCCATTGCTATCAACATCACACTATTATGTTGGCTGTATCACTGATAAAAGTAATATTTGGGGATCCTATTCCATCTACTTTTTTTGGTCTTTTTAAAAAAATATTTCACAGCTCATGTAGGAAAAATGGGTGCTATGGTCTGACGCCTCAATCTCTCCCCATCATTGTGTAGTTAGGTGCAGGCTGCAAGGAACTTTGATGAAGGCAGAACTGGAGAAATCAGAGAATTTGTTACGGAGGATGCATGCATTCTTTAGCAGAGAAGTAGGACATGCTTTCCTGACATGGAGAGCAACGCTCACGTAAATAGCACAGTGATTTCACAGAAGGATGTGTCACCTGGGTTGAGGGGTTGAGGGTGTCCAGAGATGTAAGTGGGAAAAAAAATAAGAATCAGATCACAAAGCACTCTTCTGTGTTAAGGAATTTAGTTATTTGTCTATAGCCAATGGGGGATCAATGGAGAAATTCTGAATTGAGGAATGCTATGAGGAAATTTGAGTGCAAAAATCATGACTCTAGTACAGTAAAAAACACATTTGATAATTAAAACCATATGGTATTGGCCTTAAAAAAGACATTATAGACCAACGGAGCATAAGAGAGAGCCCAGGAATAAATCCAGGCATAGACGGTCAACTGATCTTTGACTAGGGCGTCAACTGATCTTTGACTACTTTTACAATAGTAAAAGGACAGTCTTTTCAACAACTGGTGCTGGGAAAACTGGATATTCACATGCAAAAAGATAAAAATGGACCCCTTTCACACCATGCACAAAATTCAACTCAAAATGGATTAAAGATTTAAAATAAGATCTAAACTCTAAAACCCCTAGAAGAAAACATAGGGGGAAGTTGTCATGACATTGGTCTGAAGATTTCATGGCTATGACACCAAAGGCACAGGCAGCAAAAGCAAAGATAGACAAGCGGGACTACTTAAAACTAAAAAGCTTCTGTATGGCAAAGGAAAGCATCAACAGACTGAAAAGGCAACCCACAAAATTGGAGAAAATATTGCAAAGCTTGTATGTGATAAAGGGGTTAATTTCCAAAATATGTGAGGAACTCGCACAACTCAATAACAAAAAACCCAAATAACACAATTTTAAAGTGAACTTGAAGAAATATTTCTCCAAAGAAGAAGGAAAGGAACTGACTCGGTCGAGGTGAGGAGAGAGCTGGAGGTACGGAGACTGGTTCTGCATTCACTCGTCCCTGTCCCGGTGAGAGGTGACTACGAACCAAAGGAAGCATCAACAATGGGAAAGGAACAAAGGGATGGGATTCAACAGATCATAAAGAAGTCGACTCTGTAGGATATGCTGATGAAATGTGTGAGGTTGGGGGTGGGCCGTGGAAGGGTCCATACTGGCTCCTAGATCAGGTTTGATCATCTGGAAGGATGGAGAAGTTGTCACACCTATAGACAGCTCCCTCTTACCACCCAAAATACTGCATCATAATTCACTGAGAATTCAACCACCCTTCTTCAGGCCTTCCTCAAAAAGACAGACTATGACTTTTAAGTATCCACAGGACTTGCACATTGCCTGATACAGAGCAGGCTCAAAATACTTCCTGAACTTACCAGTTTTTTTCTTTGAAAAACTCAGATAGGGCTTACGATGTGCGAAGTACTAGTCTAAATGCTTTACAAGTAATTTTTCACATACTTCCTGCAGCAGCCCTACAGGACAGGTATAATTGTCTTCACATTATGAATTAGGAAAGTGAGGTACAGAGTTTCATTAACTTGCCTAATGGGATGGTAAGTTTCTGATCTGGGTTTTGAGCTCAGGCAGTCTGGCTTTGGAGAGGTTTCCCCTAACCATTGTGTTATACTACATAAATATATGAAATTCTTGAAGGCTGCGAAGTTAATACATCCAAAGTGACTTCTATCCACCTTCCATTGAATAACATCTTCAAAACTCAGATCCCATGTCCTCTGACATTCCAGCACTCATCTGAGCCCCAAGACTGGGTTCAGAGTCCCTCCCGTGTGCTTCCAGAATATTCAGCATTGATCTCTGTCCTAGAATAGACCCTATCCTCTTGGATCTGCCTATTTATTTCTCTGTCTCCCTTGCTAGCTTGTGAGCTGCTTGATGGCAAAGGATTGCGTCTAATACACGTCTACGGTCAGAGCACCTAGCATTCATTTGTTACCAGAAAGAAATAACCTAACCGGGTAGATACGCACATGGCAAGGCGCCATGAAGACCTTTGCAAGATGGAGCGGCAGTCGGGGGGTTGGTCGGGAGGAAGGAGAAATGTAGGTAGAGCAAGTGACTGCTCTCAGGGACTCAGCCCCTCTAATCTCGTGAAGAGAGGAGGTCGAGGTGGAGAATTCCCTGCCAGGGAAGGCTCCAAACATCTGTTTCTCATCTTCCTATCCATTTATGAATTTCTCCCTCTTCCTCCCTCTGCCTCTTTGGGGTTGGTTGCAGCCGGAAAGCCCATGTGGAAGTAAAGTTCTCGGTAAATCACCAAGAAGGCTCCAGGGCTTTAGGGCTCATTTTTCACTGGAAAGAGCCAAATCCAACAGAGGCTGGTGAGGGCTGGTGAGCCCTGGTAAAGAAAGCCAGGCGTGGGATATCTCTGCTCTGTTTCTCCTCCATACAATGAGTGGGAGGTGGGGGGATGGGGGCAGTGTGTGTATGTGTGTGTGTGGGGGGGGTGTGCCTGTGTGTATGTGAGTCCAGGTTAGGGCTTAGACCCTTCCTTACAGCTTTCAGTAGGAATCAGAGAGTCAAAGTCTCTAGGGGGCTGAGCCCTGATAGCCCTCCCCCACTTGCCTGCCCCAGCCGGCTAAGCACAGGGGTGTCCCTCCATGAGGAAGTCTCTCTGCAGAGGCCAGGTCCGTGCCGGGGCTCCTGCTCCCTGCTTGCCACCCACAGACTTCACAGCAGAGTAAACAGGGGCAGGGAGCACACACCCAAATGATTTGGAATAGTGGTCAAATTAGAGCAGAGCAAGGCAGAGGCAGAGGCTGAGAGCATCAAAATTAAGTAATAGGAAATGTTATTTGTGGAATCTCTGTAGGACTGGTGGTGAAAGGAGTTTCTCTGTAACAGTGTTGCCTTTTAAACTTAAGCTGCTTTCTACTTAATGAAGCTATTTCATGTTGACATTTGGTGAGAGCCGGGTTAGGGCGTTAGGTTCCACGGGCTAAGACAATCACAGATGCACAGGACGATCAAGTTCCAATCTGATCCCTCCGCTAGACACTGACTCTTGCCATAGATGGTTCAGGCCCCAGATCTTTGTTACGTCAGCCTTTCAAATTCAAGTGATGCTGTATTAGGACTAAGTAGATTTTGTTTTAAGATTCCCAAGGGAGGGTGTTAATCTATTTCTCTATTATGGACTCCATCATTCTTGCAGGGAGGTTTTTACTGAAACTTCAGGGACTGGTGGTTCTTTCTGAGGGCCTTGAAAGGATCTAGAATGGGCCTTTGTGGTAGAGTGCTTGGTTTGAGTTATGTGCCATGAATTCTTCCACTTCTTAGCCCATCAGAAGTCCTCGGCTGAGAGCAGAACTGATTGTCATCTAGACTTCTCTCCACTAATGAACTGGCCTCCTCTAACAGACCAAATCTGAGACTCACATGGTATAAAAAAGGATTTCTGTACTACATCCAAGTGTGAAGAAAAGCCTGGGAAATGTAGTTTCCAGAAAAAGTTGATGGGTCATGAGAATAACAGATGAGATGATTTGAAATTGAGACCATTCCTGACAACCTAGGACTCAAAGTTCCATTGTACAAGTGTCTTTCCCATGTGTCTTTTAGGATCTCAAGGAAGAACCTCCCACTTCCCACAACACTTGCTACAAACTTCCACTTGACCCAGAGAATGAGTTTTCAATGCTCCTACTGTGAGGGAGAGCTAAGAGCCTGGCGGAATTCATACTAAGAGGTAAATGACTAATATCAGAGCCCAAGGTCTCGAATGTCTAAACTGAAATGAACAGACGACCCTCCACCATCACTAATAGAGACAAAGGTTCAAGGTCCCATTAGAAGGGCCTTGATTCCATTTACAGGAGCCTCTGAGAATCTTCCCACAGCCTTGTTTGGCTAAAGGTTTGCTCCTGAGACAATTCACTATAGCTGTACCTAGCTCCAACTTTCCTCTGAATGAGTTCTCTCGCAGAGACCCTGCGTGGCTAATAAAAGTAAAAATTTGGGGATGGCCTCAGCGATGAATTTGCCAGAAATGCACAAGCATGTTTGAATCCAGCAGCATGCACGGCCTCGACTGAATGATAATAGTAATTGCAGTGACGGCATCTAACGTTCATTGAGTATGTGCCAGGCCCTGTGCCCATTACGCTTCATAACTCATGTCATTTCATTGTCATAACGATGCTAAAAGAAAAGTACTCTTATGACGCCCATTTTGTGAATAGGAACACTGAGGCCGGGGGTAGGGTGGAGAGGATAAACAGCCTGCCCAAATTCATGCAACTAGTAAGTGGATTTGTACCCTTGCTGGTTGACTGCAGAGGGTATACTTACCCCAGAAGTGTTTGCTCCTTCTCTGGAAACCGAGAGCTCTGAATCATAAGTCAACATTTAGCCCTGAACGACCTTACGGTGTCACATGATGTATCCTTGTCACCTTAACTAGTCCCACCATGGGATGCGTCACTGAGATGACGGGTCTCTGGGAGTTGGGTGCTCAGACCTTTCATTTCCATCTTCCCACAAATAATTCCTGGCCAGATCTTTAGTTCTGGAACTTGTGTGTTAGTTTCATTTCAGTGACTGGATGTGGGTGGGAATGGAAGACTAAGCTGTTGCTACCACCCGAAAATGTGGAAAGGAGTATTAATAGTCCTGGAAATGCCAGGACACAACTATACAGTTTTCCTCAAGCAAATCCAAAGGAAAGGTGGGAAGAGACAGGTGATTCTATCCCTCCAAACTTCCCTTCCCATTTTGATGTGGTGGAAAGAACGAGAAGGGTGAGCCTGACAGCCAACAGTGATAAATGTTCTCGGGTCTGAGCAAACCAAGGGAAATGTCCTAGGATCAACTGACTCAGCCAGAAGGAACTGGGTCCTTCCACAGTATCCCAGAGCCCAGCGGGGTCCCTCATAGGTGGTCACCCCAGTGCAGGGACCTGCATTATTACGATTTTGACTATTTTGATGAATGCATCCCACAGGGTAAAGAAGGGAATGCCCCCTTGCTTCAGTCTGCACAGAGGCGCTAGCCCCAGAACCTCCTCTCTTCCTTTGGCCTCCATGTTCCACACTTGGATGGGGAATTCCCTGTTGACCTTTTGGAGAGAAGAGAAAGAAGAGAGTGGGTGAGTGGGCTCCAAACCCTCTTCCCTCAGCTGTGACCTTTAAGTAAGCTTTGCATTCTTGGGGCCCTTAGAGCCCACAGTAGGCTCTCCCAGGCCTTGATTTGCATATCTTCTAACTGCCTTAAACAGACAAGGGCTAGGGGAAGAAGGGCCAGGAGGAAGCTGTTAAGATGGAGGGAATCAGTGCCTCAGACGATGGAGTGCTGGACAATGTGCCCCCTGAGATGACACCAGCCAGAAACAGCCCTTCTTGGCCATGGAGGGAACTGAGATTGAAGGTGACCAGAGGGGGGCCCCCACCATTGCCTGCCATGGGCCTGAAATCCTCGCCTCCTCTCACCTCAAAAGTGAGGTCTTCTGCAGAGGATAGGTATGATTTTCTTCTAGCTTGAGATGTGACGTTATCTGAAGGCAGATCATGGGTGATTGAAACTCTGTCTTGGCGTCGGAAGGCGAAGGCCTGGTTTCAAGTCCAGCAGGTTGCCAAGTCTCCTCCAGCCCCACCTACAAGTGAAAGTGGGCTGGCCATCTTGTAGGTTAGCTGTAAAGCTCAAGCAAGGCCTCAGCTTTGTGAGAGGTGAAAACCTCCCATAAATTCGTAATGGACCCTTCTGGGTCTGAGGTGATTACTATCACTACTCAAACAAGGTAGTATGTTATCAATTAATGATATATGTTTCTTATGCTATCAGTTAATAATATAAGCAACTAATATTTATGTAACAGACATTTCATTAAATAATTTAATTTAATAAGACATTTATTTAAGTGCCCATTATGTGTCAGGCACTGTTGTAGGAACTGGCAATGAGGTTGAAAACAAAATCCTTGCTCTCCCGGGGTTTGCGTTCCTCTGGGGAGAGAGATAGTAAACAATTACACAAAAGTATCGAAGACAATTTTGGACATGAATGTCTACCAAGAAGTAAATGATAAGAAAATGGGATAGAGAGTCTCTAGGGGTGTAAAACATAGCAGTCTTACATAGTCTTACATAGCAAGTGTTCCTGGGAGGAGAGAAGAGGATGTGTAAAGGTCCTGAGGTAGAAGCAAACTTGAAGAAGGGAAAGCGGTCCTGGGTGGGTGGAGCAGATCCATGAGTGAGACTGGGGCAGGAGCTGAGCTTTGGGGGGGGTAGTGGGTGTGGCCTTGTGGGACACGCTAAGACTCTTATTTCTGGTGGAAGCCATTGGAATATTTCAGAAGGGAAGCAACATAATCTGGTTCACATTTTAACAAGAGATCTCTGGCTCTTGGTAAGAATCGGAACGAAGCAAGAATGAAAATCAGGAGATCCATCAGGAGGAATCTACCTACATTATCTCAACTGATGATCACAAGAACCTGACAAGGGGTGACATGCTATTTTCTGAATGGAAAAACTAAGGTTTCAGGGAGCCTGAGTGGTGTTAGGGAGACCATACCTCGCAGTAAGCAGCAGAGGCAGGATTTCAACCCCAGAGGCTCTGCTCCCAGAGCCTCCCCGATAAACCTTCAGTGCATTGTTTCTCCCATCAAAAGCCTGGCTAAGTCACTGTGTGATGCTGTCAACTGTGGCTAGCCAACGGTTGGGATGGTTGGGACAGGGAGAAAAGTCCAGCTGGGGCGGGGTTGGGGTTGGTGGCCAGGGAGTTGGCCTCATTATAGCAGGAGGCTCGCCCCACCCTCCTGTGGGCTTCCCCCACGGGCTCTCATTCCTGCCACGGCGCCTCCCCACGGTCCCCATTACGTCTGTCCCCAGAGCGCCCCACCGAGGCCTGTGGCCGCAGGATGGCTCGCCTCCACGTTGGGCCTGGGGTTGTGAGCCACAGGGTGAAGATCGGACAGCTCTGTTTTGCCCTAACAGCTGTCTCCATGGTAACAGCCTGCGGTGTGGCTGGAAAAGCTATCTGTAGGACGGCAGAGCTGCAGGCAGGGAGCCGGGGCTGGAGAGAGCCCGAGCCCGAGCCGCAGCCGGAGTGGGCGGCTTCCACGCCAGTGCTGGAAGGTGCCGCGCGCACCTGTCTCTTTCTGTGGGCCTTGTCCTGTCGTGTCTTTTGATTGAGGCTTAGCAAATCCAGATGTTCTTCGAAGAGCTTGGGTGTATTTGGCCCAGGCCTACCCTTCTCTTCATTTCTCAGCCAATCTGACAAATATTTGTAACAACCTCATTCTGTGAATCCCAGGACGCCTTTGGGCTGCAGGGGGTTAATGAGAACCAACCCTGCCTCTGTAGCTTCCCTTCCCCCACCGCGCTACCCCTGGGCCATGCCTAGCTAGGCCAGCAGGATGTGCTGTCCAAAGGACCTCAGAAGACATCCGAGCAGTCTTTTCTTAGAAACAGGAAACTGTCTTCAGCCAAGTACAAATGAACTGAAGCACCCAGAAACCTGAGGATTGCTCCAAACTCCGAGGCCTGGAGGCAGACAGGGAGGGTTGAACTCCTGGCAGGGTCTCCCTGACTCATTTGCTCATGAATGGGATTGATCTCAGCTGTGCTCTCAGCCATTATTCATTGCACTCAGACCATTATGTAAGTGCTGGTAACAAATTCATTGAAATACTTTCAGCAAAATCCTTTTCAATCCTAAAACAAAAATATGAATCAAGACAATATTACTTGTTATTTTTCTTAACCTTTTCATTGGACAGACACTAATCACTAGCATGACTGGGAAGATGAGGGACGTGCTGCTCAGGCGGTTGGTTGAATAGAGGAGGATGGAAAAAAAATGCAGATTGTGTTTCTTTCCAAATATAGCAGGAGGAGTAACGGGGAGCGCCGTGTGGAGCTGGGTATTGGCTGTCGCTTATTTGTGGAACTCCTTCACAAGTCTGGAAACTGTCTTGTCAAGGGATAAATAAATACATGCTCCTTGAGGATCGGAAGCATGCCTCGAAGTTTGCTGTGGCCACCCCGACACCTGGCGTGGTGGCCTGACATTTGCCTCACAGAAGAGTTGTTCAATGGCTGAGTGACTGACTAAACGACTGAATCAATCAATAGCATTTGTTCTTGACAAATCAGGGTCAGACTAATGTACCACTGGAGTGGGGCATGTTGCTTGCCAGAGATTGAGTGAAGGGGAATAATGGAGACAAAAAGGGGTGGTGTGGTGTTGGAAAAGACTTTTCTTTGGGGTGTGGAAGGGGGATGTTAGGGAAGCAACGCCAGATTTCAGATCAGAAGAGCAAGTGTCAAATCCTGAGTCTCTGAGTAGCTGTGTGACCCTCAGACATATTGTCCCATCTCTCCGAGCTTTGATTTCATCTCTAAATCACAAATTTTGATAGCTACAAATATTATCATAATAACCTGGGAATTAAAGGAGATAAGAATGGGAGAGCCTGTCTAGTACACATAGGGCCTCTGCACACTTTTGAGAAGTTGGCATTTTCAGCCGGCCTGGCTCCAGCTAGAGTTCTTTTAAATGTACTCCATCATTTATTTTCACAACTAACTAAACCACGTATTTTCACAACTAACCAGTGTCCTCTTGGTGTTCTTTCCTATAAGGCCACCCAACCAGAAAGCCTCCTCTTGTCCTGGGTGAGCTGCTTCTCTTGGCTGGGTCACCCCAGCGCACGTGCCCAGCCTTCCCTCTCTGGCGACTGTAAGCATCAGTGCCGTGAGTCTGAGAGAGGGCCTCATCGAAGGTTCGGAATGCATCCTCACGTGCCGTGAGAGCTGCAGAGTGTCAACACAGATGGAACACTGTGTGTGTGTGCTTGTACCTACAACTGGGCCCGGGGCCCGCATTCATGAGTGTGCCGGGCCCACCCTTCCTTCACAGGCAACAGGTCAGGCAGCAAGGAGAGCCATGCTGTGGCCAGCCCTCCTTGGGTGCCCATCCCTACCACCACCTACACAGAGGCGCCCAGGGACAACCGCTTCTGGAGGCAGCCCCCTCCCCCTCCCTGGGCACTTGGGCTTTCTGAGGAGCCCGCCAGCTGAGGGAGTGGTTTCTGTGGTATTGTCTGCCACAGCTCATTTTCCATTAGGGTCACCAGGCAACCAGCAGAAAGCGACAACTCTCCTGGCACAAGCTCTACTTTGCCCAGCGAGAAGCTCTGTATCCCATTACGAAGCCTGGGCTGGCTCCAGGGCGGGATGTGCCAAAGGCGTGTTGCTGGGGAGGGCGATGGAGGGTTCCAGAGCCCAGCTCCCAGCAGTGCCTGTGCAGCTAGCTGTGAGGCCGGGCCGGGGGACGGAGGGGTTGAGGGGGTGTTGGGTGTGTCAGGTAGAGGTGGCAAGGTTTCAAATCAGACGTTGATCCCAAGTGAAGTGTTCTCTTTGTCCCATTCTGACTGAAACCCTTTTTTTTTTCATTTTAGGGTGTCACCCAGGAAATAAACTGCTATGTTACTTTAAAAAAAAATGATGCGAATGTCTCCTTTTTATATGATGATGTTCAAGGCAGATTTATTTCCATGATTGAAATTTATCCTCCACCTAGCTGTTTGAGGTAAGTATGGTATTGCCTTTCTTTTAGAGCTGGAGAAACTGAGGCTCAGAGAGCAATGTACTAGCCCAGCGCGGTATCACTGAGTACTTAATTGGCTGAGACCGATCAGGACTTCTTTCCACGTTGCACTGTGGTGTTCATCTTGGAGGTGAGGGGAGCCAGGGCAGACATGTGTGGGGATGGACAGAGGAGAGCCTCTGTCAGATGCAGGCTGATCAGAGAAGGCCTTCCGAGAAGTTGCCATTCGATCAGAGCCTGAGAGAAGTGAGGGATGGTTCTTGGGCCCGTGCTGGAAGGCATCCCAGACTAGGACCTGCACCCCAGCTCTCCAGGGTAGGTGTCATTACCCCAGGGAGCGACGAAACCCTCAGGGCGGCTTGCTCGAGTCCTGCAGCTGTCAGGAGGGGAAAGAGGGTGTGGACCAAGGCCTGTCTTCCAAGCTCTGCTCCTCACCACCATGGGTTTCAGGCAAAGGCCTCTTATCAGGTGGGGAGATACGTGGGACAGGGTCCTCTGCACTCGAATTCCTCAGAAAACACTTGGTGTTTGCCGAAAACAACTAGGTGATTTCAACAGGGCATATGCTGCCATAAGAAAAACTGGCCTCTTTTTATTATTTGACTTAATTTGTATTTCTTGTGTGTATTTCCTATCAGGCAAAGGACCAGAGCCCCCAGGTTATTGTCAGTATCAAATGCATGACAGCGAGAGAGGCTGGACTAAGGATCATCCTGCCCTAAATGTCACGATACGCTAGGCGCTGTTAAGTGCTTTCTATCTAGGATCTCACTTAATTTTCACAGGCATCCTGTGATACGGGCACTACTTTTATCTTCATTTTACAGATGATCCAGCTAGACTTACATGACTGAGAAGCATCTGATTTACATTCAGCTCCCCTCTTAGACCGTAAACTGAGCCCTTGAGTCCCAAGGAATGGGTACGGGAAACCTCAGGCGGCAAGAGCTGATGGAGAGGAGGCCTACGAGGAGAAAGGCAGGGGAGACTATGGGTCTGCTTCGTTGGGGTCCCAGATTATCTAAGACACCAAGTGGAGTCCCTTGGGATTGTTTGTAAGTGCAACCTTCTTTTCTCCAGAACCGCACTATAGAATTATAAAGAACAATTCATTCATTCAGTAAGAATGCAGGGGAAACTCCTGACATATTTACCATTTGATTTTTTAAATTCTCACTTTTGTTGATTATTAAAATGCAGGCTTAGTGGCAAAACATGAGACTATTGAGAAGGCGGGTGAAGAAAATGAAAACACCCCCAATCTTACTACGCAGAGACCATCACCATTATCATTCCGATATCTTAGTGTTCTATCTTCTGTCCAGGCCTCCATAAAACATGCAATTGAGTCAAAACTGTTCTTTACATTTAATGGTGCAAGATCACCTCTTTTTTGGGAATTGAACTCTGCTCCAGCCCCCAGCTCCACACACGCTCAGAGACAGCGCTGGCTCAGGCCCCAGTGCCCTCCTTTTCCCCTTTGCTTATCACTTTGAGTTGCACAGGAGTCTGTGGTAAACTCAGGCCCCAACTGAGCCCTGCTGTCTCTGCAGGGATTTCAGCTGACCCTGGGCTATGGCACAGCCAAAGGGCATCTGCCTTTGCTACCGAGCTATACATTTCCCCTGACAGGAGCTCCTCTCAGTCCTCTCTAGACGGCAAACGCTGCGAGCAGACAGCAACATTCACGGTTGTCTGGCTTCTCCCTGTCCTCCCCCAGATGGGCTGAAGCCAGATGACAGAGCATTAGACCCAAGGAGGAGCAGCCCGGGGGTCGACGGCTAGCCAAGCAGAAATGGACGCTATCTCGTCCCAGCTCAGGCCTTGGCCTAATCACAACCACATGAGCCAACTCAGGGCTGCAGAGTGTGGTTGCAATTAGAATAGTGTCCTCGGGGAGACTAATGGGGATGAAGCTGTTCACTGTGTGAGACCACGGACTGTTGTAGATATCATCCATTCACCATCCGTTTGCTAGTAACGGCCGCTAATGCTTCCTGCGTGCCTGTCATTCCATTGGCACAGCGTTCGGTGTCCTGGGAGGATTACCTCATTAGTTTGCATAACACATTGAGCAGGTGGGCATTACTGCCATCCTCGTTTTGGAAATGAAGACGTGGAAGCTCAAAGAGAGTAAGCAGGGTGCCCGAGGTCCCCCAGCTAATACGCGATGGAGCTGTGGTTTGAAATAAGGCAGTTTCACGGCAGGTCCTAAACCTCTCACTTGGGTCCGATTTCATTCATTCACTCATTTACTCATTCATTCATTCATTTACTCATTCATTCATCCACTCATTTACTCATTCATTCATTCACTCAGTAAAGAGACTGATTCAAGCTACTCCCATCTTTCACCTGGACAACAGGTGGTAGTAACTTCCTACGTCTTGCCTCTCTCTAAGAGAGAGAGTTTCCACCTTGGCTGCGCATTGGTATGACCTGGGAAGATTTTACTAGTACAGGTACCTGGTCCCAGAAATACTAATCTAACTTGTCTGAGATGTGGTCCACGCATAAGATAAGAGATCTAAATATATATGTGTATAAATTCTGATCATGTCCCTCTTGTACTTAAGCCATTTGCCTGGAGAAAGGTCCAGATTCTTAACATGCCTGTATGAATTGGCTCTGCAGTCTGTGGCTCCTCCCTCCTCCCCAGTCTCCTTTGATACAGCTCATCCTCTCACTCGGCACGCTGCCTCTCTGGCTTCCTTGACTTCCTGCAAGGATTCAAGCTTCTTTCTGCCATAGGGTCTTTACATGCTGACTGCAATTCTCCTCTGTTTGGTTGACTCCTACTTGTTCTCTCAGTCTTAACCTGGTGTAGCTGATTACAAAAATGGCCATAATTCTCCACCCCTCCACCATCTCCACTTTTTGCCAGGTGACTTTGCAGCTCTTTCCACTGAGAAGGGGGAGGTCTCTTTTCCCACCCTTGGAATCTGAGCTGGCCATGTGACCTGCCTTGATCAATAGAATGCCGCAGAAGAGATGTTGTGCCAGTTCTGACCCTGAGCCTCAGCTGGGCTTGCAGGCTTCTGCTTGCTCTCCTGGAACCCCACCATCACCCTGTGAATGACCCTGGTCTGACCTCCTGGAGGATTCTAGCTGAGGCCATCCCAGACCAACTAACCCCAGCCCACAAACTCATGAGGAAGCCTCGCTGAGATCAGAGCCTGGCCCAGATCAACAGAGCCTTTGAATTGATCTGCAGACTTGTGAGCAACAATTGTCAGTGGTTGTTTTAAGCCGCTCACTTTGGGTTGATTTCTTACACAGCAGTAGATAGCTAATACACTTTAAGATCACTTCCTAGTTCTCTTCTAGCCTCAATCTGGTTCTCTCCCTTAGCCACTTTCATAGTTTCATAGTGACCTTATACTTGTCAACTGTAGTAGGTATGACAATTCTATCAAAGCTAGAAATTGTGTAAATAATACTTTTTTCTCTCTCTGATTAGAGGTTAAGCTCCATGAGATCAGAGACCATATTCGATTTGCTGCCTGAAATGTTCCTATCATCTAGGCACTATTTATACATGGTAAATGCTAAATAAATATTTGTTATAAAACAAATGCAAGGATGAATTAATATATTCACAAAATATTTCTGAAGTGCCTTCTATATATTGGGTACCATGCAAGATTTTACAGGTGTAAGAATGAATAAGGTATAGTCTTTGCTCACAAGGTAGTTCACACTTTAGAAACTGAGACATGAACGTTAATAAAAATTGTAGCCCGCATTAATAAGTACAATTGAGCATGTTTTTAGTATAGATAAGAGCAAGGTAGATTAGCAGGTTGAATACAGCTGGAGAAAAGAAGTTTCTGGAAAATACTTTATGGAGGAAATACCTGAAATAATGATTCTACATCTGAAGAGTGTGTTGCAATGGGGATTCAAATGCCACAGGTGGTTCTGCCACTGGAAATATGACTTTCAGAATGATTAATGAAGCTTGTTAAATTTCCATACAAGCCAAAATGCAGTCTTCCCTCGATTTACATAGCATTTGCATTTATGAAAAATTTAAACCACACAAAACTGTTTTAAAAATTATACAAAAGTTAGGTCCTAGGTGTTTATATGTAAATGCAATTAAGTATTAAGCTTAGAGAATTATAAATAGGTTTCCACCCACGTGAATGTCTGGAGGGACATTTGAAAACCCTTTGGAGTGTGGGTTAGCTGTTGATTGCATGGTGATGTCTTATACATTCCATGATTAACGTCCCTGGCCATTGCTTGCTAAATGGCAGTAGCATCCCCTCTCAATACTGTGACAACCTAAAATTCACTTCAAATTTCTAAGGCTATTTTACCAGCATGGGGCTACATCTGCATTGAACTATTGATGTAAAAAAAAATTGCCTTGACAAATTAACATTAATGTTTTGTGGAACAGTGTTATTTAAAAGATCTCACGCGATCCATGCAAGTGTTCTAACACTTCCAAATTACCTTGGTATTATTGCAAAAGATGATTGAACAGTTTCTTGAAGGAGAAAGAAACACTCTACTCCATTTCTATCCCTGGAAGCAAATAGCCTTAACATCTGAGCTGTGCACAGAAGGAGTGGGCAGGAAGTCAGCATGCCTGCATTTCCACAGAGCTGAGAACAACCCCACTAAAAACTCATTTCATGGTTCTGGGTCAATAACAGCACAAAAACATGTAAAATTGCCTGGAGACTTATTCTGAACAGAGCAATTCCTCATTAATTTTTACTGATGGGAGTAGTTTGGATTAGTGAAGAATCCTAATGTTAGAAATTTGTAACCGTTTAACAAATCGTTCTAAGGGGTGCCTGGGCGGTTCAGCCGTTAAGCGTCTGCCTTCGGCTCAGATCATGATCCCAGGGTCCTGGGATCGAGCCCCGTATTGGGCTCACTGCTCGGGGTGGGGGGGAAGCCTGCTTCTCCCTTTCACACTCCCCTTGCTTGTGTTCCCTCTCTTGCTGTCTCTCTCTGTCAAATAAATAAATAAAATCTTTAAAAAAAAGAAAAAAGAACATATCGTTCTAAAATGTACGTAACAATCACGAGTGAACATTTGAGTATCTACCTTATGTGAAATCACTGTGCTAGCTGCTTTGAGAATCCAAAGAATCCTACTAAATGCTTCTGATCTTTAAGGACTAAAAAATCTAAGTTTGGCAATAGAATACATTCCTGAAAAATTTACTGACAACACGCATTGCAAATACCCTCATGAGTGGTACAGTCACGAAGGGCTTTAGAAGTTCAAGGGTGGAGAGAATTAGAACGACCAAGGAAGTCTCCCCAGAGGCTGGAGCAGGCCCTAAAGGATCGATATGAATCAAAGAAGAAAATTAGGGAGGGCATTTTGGGTGGAAGCAGTGGCATGGGAAAAGAAAGGAGGCAGGAATATGAATGTCGTATTCTAGAAATCATGAGTCCACTCATCTGGCCAGAGTGGCTAATAAGATCACATTGGTAAATTAGAGCCAGATAGCTACGCATCTTAATACCAGACTACAATACCAGAATTGGTCCTCTAAGGAAAGAGGGGTTGTTGAACATTTTGATCAGTTGAGTTTAAGGATCAGAGATTATTTAAGTATTGGCAGAAACCCCTTTCTTTTTTCCCCCTGGTTTATATTTCATTGTGAATAAACTTCTATTACAGAAATACTCCTGGCCTCAGAATCCCCTAATCTGATTCCCTCCTAGGGAGGGAGGAATTATTTTCCTGATTGAGAATTTGGGAGATAAACCTGGGCATGAATTATTCAGCCTCCTCCTTACGCCTCTGCTGACATACTCCTGCAGAGTGTATTCATTCTTGTTCGTTGCACTCTGATTGTTACAGGGGTAGGTCCACATGGAGAGGCCTGCTTCCGAATGTGCTTGTGATTGGGTAAGCAGGCCTGCCTAATTCAGAATCAAGTACCAGCATTCCCACTTGGCTGCATTCTCCCAAATACATCGGCGGTAGAGGTGCCATTTTTCCCTTCTGTCTAACTCCTGTGTTTTTTAATTAATTCCCATTGCATGGAAGATAGCTGGTGCTTATTAGCCTCCACCACATTAGAGAGAAAATATCCATTTAGACAGAGGGAGAGGAAAAGCCTCACCAATCTGAAGACCCTAAAAAAGATTAACCCATAAAAGCTTGTGCTTGATAAGTTTTAGACTTAGCAATTAGGTGGATACTGGAATAGTCAAAGTCCTAGGGCAACAAATGAGAAATTTCTGGATGCTTGAGATCAGGTGTTGACGAACTATGACCCACCTGGTAAAAATCAGGCCAGACACCTGTTTTTTTGAATAAAGTTTTACTGGAACACAACTATATGTATTCATTTGCATATAATCCATGGCCGACTTAGAATTTGGGTCTACTCACCACCATGTTTATTTTGATCTATTTATCAAAATTGAGCAGTGGCCACAGAGACCATATGGCCTGCAAACCCTCAAATTGCTTCTGACTTCTGAGTGGTCATCGAGAATCAGATACCATTTATACAAGTTTAAGTTCACAAAAGCATAGTTTACGACATTGAACGTTTAAGGTGGATTATGAAGGGAAAGGAAAGGTCTTCCTTATTTTCATCAGAATATTGGATATGAAGAGAGAATCCACCAAATAACCATAACGAACTGTCCCTTATAATTCATTCTGTCTATGCAATTAATTCTTGTGTTGCTAGACATTGGATTCAGTCTGTGCTCTTGAATTCACCTGATTTTGAACTAAAAAGCCTGTAAGCTTTAAGCTCGGAAGCCCATATGTAGGACTTTCTACTCTGAAATTTCAGTAATTAAAAATGGAGTCCTTCGCATGAGGCTCTGAGATTGTCCTTTGTTGAACACACACAAAAAGTCTGTGAGCCTTCAGGTAAGCATCAGAGGGAAGGAGAAAATATTTGTGGATGAAATTAAATTAATCATAGCTTGTGTCCTTAATTTATTACAGTCATCAATAATATCCAAACGGAGGTTTGCAGACTTCTCTATTGGAGGACAATACATAACTGTTTCATAAGGGTTTGACAAATGTTTCTCCTGAGGATAAGAACATATTATAGGGAGTGAAGACATTAATAAATCTCCAGGTACTTTTAATTCATAAAGTGTACAATCTCTGAAGCATTTATATTAATGACATTTTACCTACATAAAATGATTCTTTGATTTAACAACTCTTCCCATGCAGCTCTGGAAATATCACTGAGCTAATTTAAAAGTATAGACCATAGCAAGTATACCTAATCCCTTCTAGTATTTGTCTTTATATTACATGAAAGACTAAATCTTTGTGATTGTCCAGGGAAATCCCCCAAATAGTTTTGGGTGTAAAAGAAACTGCTTTTTTTGGGGGGGGGCAGGGGCAATTTATTTATTTATTTATTTATTTTGTATTAAGTAAGTATTTAAATTTTAATTCCAGTATAGTTAACATACAGTGTTATATCTCTTTTAGGTGTACAATATAGTGGTTCAATTTTTTTTCCAATTTAGAATATGATGTCAGGAAAAGAAATTCAAGAGTTCTCCAAGTAGATTAAGATAGTATTATAGGCACCTGAGAAACAATAGTGTGATAGTTAGTGTGTCAACTTGATTAAGCCAAGTTGTCCACATAATTCCTTAAACATTATTCTTGATGTGTCTGTGGGTATGTTTTTGCCTGAGATTAACACTTAAATTGGTGGATTTTGAGTAGAGCAGATTGCTCTCTGGAATGTGGGTGGGCCACATCTAAACAGTTGAAGGCTTGCCTTAGAACAAAAGGCTGACCTCTCTGGAGCAAAAGGGAATTCTGACAGCAGGTAGCTTCTGAATTTAAACTGCAGCATCAGTTCTTCCCTGGGTCACACTTATCATTATGCAAACACTATGTCTGTTAGTATAGTCTTAATTACCCATATTAACTATAACGTAAATTCCTTAACTTCTGCTTTTATAGGAAAAAACTGTGAGGTAGATGATTGATAATTACTTGTCCATTTGCTAGCATTTTAGCAGACCTGCAAGGGTATAACATGGTAGAACTGCAGTAGCCACTCATGCCTTTCTAAATGGATGAAAATGAATGTCATCAATGATGTGACCCAGAGGGATATTCACTCCATAACATATAAAAGCAAGAAACAAAAGTCTATAAATCAGGATATATATTATGATCAATGCTTGTGTATTCTATCATACTTAGAGATTATTGGGGTGTGCAAAGATTAGCCAAATTTAATGTCAGTCCTAGTTAAAGTTAATAAAGATCTTGGGAGTTATTTTTAAGTGGAAACATTATAGAACATGTTAAAACTTTGTCGAAATTGTATTTTAATTTAGGTGAACACATAGTGTTACGATTTTCACAATCATTGTGATTATGTAGGAGTAATATTGGCTAATTTGATCACTAAGCCCATACAAGAAACTTAGGAAGTTCAGAATAATTCCTTCATGAGAGAATAATTCAAAATTTATAAAAATAAAACATATGCTTATATTATACACATTTAAAATACATACATATTTAAAAATATGGATGTCTTCAAATGAAATTACCAAACCGGTGTGGATTCATCATAATTACACAAATTTGGATTTTTACATAAAAATACTTTTGAGTTAGTGATTTCTACAAGAAGGAATTTTTATTTCTATAAAAATACAAAGTATGAGATGTTCAGTTTCTTAATTTTCTAGGAAAATATTCTGAATTCTAGAAAAAAATTTATGTAAGCATTTATTATTCTCTCTAAACTAATTCAAATATTGCTCCTTTAATTTATAGTGCTTTATGATCTAATTTTTTAATATACTCCAGAGGTAAAAAAAAAAAAACTATTTCACATTCACAAACTGAGAGATAAAGTCTTTCCAAACTTCCGGATACAATTTTGCAACTTCAGCCATGGGTCAGAGTAAAACAAAAACTCCCCAGACTAGATCTCAAAGATTTATTCTCCTTCTCACGGGGCATATAGTACTCATTTGAGCTCATGAGTAGACAGTAAGACAAAAGTTAGTAACCCAGAATCTCCACTGTGTCTCACCTTTGAAGAGATCCCCATCATCCAAGAGAGATCCCCAAAGGGTCAGATGTCAAGACTAGGTTCCCAGTCAGTGCTGCCATTGATGGGGAAGAATTCCTCAACCATGCACAAGTCAGACCCAGAACCAAGCGTGGTTAAGGATAGAAGCAGAACCAAAAACACAGAATGAGATAAAAAAGACCAGAAAAAAGAGTCAGGGTTGGTTAAGTTGTAGGGTCTCTGGAGACTCACTACAGGACCAAGAAATGACATTCTTGGACTTGATCCATGAAATGGACAATTACAGCTAATTGGCTCCATGGGCATCTCAGTGGGACCTCCCAAACCGTTACAGAACAGTTTTCAAAAAGTTAAAAACATGGCTTTCTTTCAAATATGGAAGGATTACTTCTCAAACCTTATTCATAATTGTTCATTACTGAGGGAACTGGTAAACAAGTAAAATTGGTTCATAGCGGACAGCTTTGAGGACCTAGGTATTCTATAAGCATTAAAGAAAGGAACGTTAGAATAAGATTGCGAGAGTAGATACCAAGTAGGTGAACGTCCTACAGGGCAATAAAACTTAACCTTTGGGATTATCTTCTCTACCAGACAAATATTCTCGTTAACCCAAACTTTACAATGTCTGGGCTCTAATCAAATTGTAATAGGAAAGCCAAACATAAACAAATTCCCCCCCAAAATTAAATCATCCTTGGGCTGGCCTATTAAACAATGCTTCTGTATGATATTGAAAGAAAATACCATCCTCCCCCTTTGATTTTTTCCAGGTTTTGGACCACTTTTCCTACTATTTTATTGCCCCTGTTCTGTTTGTATGACTCAAATGCTTTGATTTTGCAAACTATTCTAGTTTCTCTTGAATTTCTCGAGCTGGCTGGGTTCCCAGAGATCAAGCATTATAGACATAGCTATTTAAATTTCTCTTCTAGCCTTTGAGTTTTTAATAATTCCATTGACAATGATTGTAATAATCCTAATAATAATCACATTTTTTTCTTTATCATCCCAAGATAATGGCATATTCTTTTAATAATAAAGACCCTCCTTCCTTTTCATTTGTTTATGTAAACAATTTATTCTTTTCTGGGAGAAACTGTAGTGTGGGACTCTACAGTCTAAAACCTCCTTCCAAACCTACATGATCAGTTATTCAGTTTACTCTGGGGTGACTTGGAACCTGTGAATCAGCTACATGAATGCAAAGTTATTCCTTCTACATTTCCCTCTTCAGAATAACAGGAGATAAACAAAATTATGGGCAACTGATCTAAGACACATTTTACTGGTTTCAAAATTTAAAGCTAGCTTCTCACATAATGCACGTTTGCACAAATGGAAAGTAGCTCTACCTTTGAAGTTTAAAGTCTAGACCTAACTTCTGGACTGAGAAACCCAGGAGGGGGAGCCCCCCATTGTTCTGCAGCATCCCTTCCTTGATTCAGCCCCAGCAACTCCCTGTTCCAGCACAATGCCCAAAGGGGTGGAGAAGCAGGACTCTTTCCCTTGATCAAATCCTTGCCAGAAATGGTACAGTTTGCACATGTTTACTAAGCACCCCCCCCATTTGTTTGGCATTTTGCTAAGGTCTGTGGGTGTTAAGAAAAGCTGCTCACCTGCACATAAAACTCCCATAAACTACAGTGACTTACAAAGGTCAAAATCCCATATGGTTTACTTCTAAAGCCTAAGGCTGAAATCCGCCTTCACAGGTTGCTCTAGTTACAAGCCAACCACACGACTATAAAAACCAGTCCCATGGCATAAGGTCAAAACCTCACAATACCCACCGTTGCTAAAATCTAAGACCTCAAGACTTCAATCCGGGACCCACTGGACCCTTAATCTACAAGTACTACTTGGTTTTCCAAGTTTCTGAAGACTTCCAACTCAATAAACAGGATGTTGGGGCTCATAGGGAGAGTAAATAGCTTCTTATTTGTTTCTTGCCCCAGTGTAGACACTGAGAGGCAGCCTATGGAGTCAATGGGATGAAAGTGAACGTATTGTCTTTATTAGTAAAGAAGGAGCTGGAGAATATGGTTTAGGTGTGAAGGTCATGTGGTCTTGCTTGAGAGTGTGTGCATTGCATGAACACTTCCTCCTCCCACTGCCCTCAAACCATAGGCGTGGTGCAGTGGGAGAGGAACCATGAGCGGAGCCTACCGGACTATAGCGCTAAGGTGTACATGGGTAAGTTACTCTTTTGGGAATGGAGGCTAAGAATGTCCTCTGACAGCACATGAAGGCCAACATCAGGCACAGGGAACTATGCTCTGTTTTTGAGGTCAGGACCTTGGAACAAAGAACCTGATGGGCCTTGGGATCCTTGAATTTCCCATTCATGCATTATTCATTCCTTTGTTCATTCAAAAATATTCATATTTTACTATGTGCCCCACATTATACTAGCAACTGGAACACAACAATAAATAAGACTCACATGGTTTCCACTCTCATAAAATTTCCAATCTAATGTGAAAAACAGAAATTGGACGAACGCTTAGTCACATTGGGACTTGCCAAAATGCAAGAAAACACAGGGTTCTCAGGGACTTTTCTCTTGAAAACGAAAGAAAATCCAAATCAAGATGGCTTAAACAAAATAAATAAATAAATTCATTAATCAATATTTTTTTAAAAGGGGGAGTGCTATTTGCTCACATAATTAAAAAGTTGAAATCTGTAGGCGTCTCTGGCAATAAAGGTTCCAAAGCCATCTGAACCCGATTTATTTTTCTCTGTTTCACAAGTCTGCTCTGACCGTGCGGATGCCTTTTTCAGAAGTCTTGTAGATGCGGTAGCTTCAGAGCTTACATCTCAACTCAAGCCCAGTGGAAAAGAGCAAGAATCTTTATTCCAGCTTTCTCAGATAAAGGTCTGATTGGGTAGGGGCGCCTGGGTGGCTCCGTGAGTTAAGCATCTGACTTTTGATTTCACTTTGGGTCATGATCTTCGGGTCATGAGATCAAGCCCCATGTCCGGCTCCGTGCTCAGGGAAGTTGGCCTGAGATTCTCTCTCTCCCTCTCCCTCTGCCCCCACCCCATGTGTGCACTCTCTCTGTCTTTCTCTCACATAAATAAATCAATCTTTTTTTTAAGAAGTCTGATTGGTTAATAAACCCATCTCTGTACCAATCATTTTGGCTTAGGTCTAGACTCCATGGATCCCCACCAGGAGAATATGAACTATGACTGAGGGGAGGGTGCATGGTTCCCCAGAAATGATGGACTAGGCTTATTATTAGAAAGTTGAATGGATACAGGGGCACAAAAGCCACAGATGTCCACCATCAGTGAATTAGTCTGGGGACAACAGAGAAGACTTCTTTTTTGGAAGACACAGTATTTGTGATCTGAAGGATGTGTCGAAGTTAGTGACATTTTAGAGAAGCTGAAAAGCCTTCCAGGTTCAGGGAACAGCATGTGAAAGATTGCCAGGGAGTGTGGTAGGGAAGAACATGGTATATTTCAGGCTGGCTTGATTAAAAACATAAATAAGTAAAGATGGGCAGGGGCAGGAGAGTAGGTTGGAAATGAAATAGGCATTAGATTATATCAGGCATTGTAGATCACAGTAAAGCCTTTATCTTTTTGGTTTTAATGTAGCTTTATGGATCCAGAGATGGTGGACAGAGGACTAAATGAGAAGACAGATTAAGGAAATTTACCAGGGTGACTGTAGTATTCCATGGACAATTTTCCGTTACAATCCCAAGGATCTACCTGATTTTTATTTTAATTTTTAAATTTTTTAAAGATTTTATTTAAAAAATTTTTTAATTCAAATTCAATTTAATTAATATATAATGTATTATTAGTTTCAGAGGTAGAATTTAGAGATTCATTAGTTGCATATAACACCCAGTGCTCATTCCATCAGGTGCCCTCCTTAATGCCCATCGCCCAGTTACCTCATCCCCCGCAACCTTCTCCCTTCCAGCAACCCTCATTTTGTTTCCTAGAGTTAAGAGTCTTTTATAATTGTCTCCTTCTCTGTTTCCATCTTGTTTTATTTTTCCTTCCCTTTCCCTATATTCAACTGTTTTGTTTCTTAATTTCCACCTGAGTGAAATCATTTGATATTTGTCTTTCTCTGACTTTTTTTGCTTAGCATAACACCCTCTAGTTCTACCCATGTTGTTGCAAATGGTAAGATTTCATTCTTCTTGATGGTTGAGTAATATTCCATTGTATGTATATACAACATTTTCTTTATCCATTTGTCGATGGACATCTGGGCTCTTTATATAGTTTGGCTAATATGGACGTTGCTGCTATAAACATTGGGGTGCATGTGCCCCCTTGACTTACTGTATATATTTTGGGTAAATACCTAGTAGTGCAATTCCTGGGTCGTAACGTAGCTCTATTTTTAACTTTTTGAGGAACCTCCATACTGTTTTCCAGAGTGGCTGTATTTTGCATTCCCACCAACAGTGTAAAGGGGTTCTCCTTTCTCTGCATCCTTGCCAACATCTGTTGTTTCCTGACTTGTTAATTTTAGCCATTCTGACCCGCGTGAGATGATATCTCATTGTGGTTTTCATTAGTATTTACCTGATGCCGAGTGATGTTGAGCAATTTTTCATGTGTCTGTTGGGTCTGCCTGATTTTTAAAATGTTCTTAGGCGTAAGTAGATATATCTAATATTTCTTGAAATAAGTGGTCCCTTAGCTGGGCATTAGAAATTACTGTGCTCACTAGAGATGGTTGATGTAATGGAACGTAGTGGGAATAGAATATGACCTGACATCATGAGAAAAAATATTACCATGATTCTCTTATGATTTAGACTTACATATCCTTCAAGTCACTTTTTTTTCCTCTTTCCATGGTTGGAACTAGGCCAGTTCTTAGCAATAGTTAAGTATGATATTAAGAAAAGAAGAATGAGTGTACAACATCTAAACATAGACATAATTTCACCCAACATGAGGTGTGAGGACTGAGTCATAGGATGGGTACTCGACTCCATTCCCCTTGGAGATTGAGGTCTCAGATGACAGAAAAATCTTAGAAAATAGACCATAGAGATATCAGCCAGAGAAGTGTCTTCAGATGGCTGTCAATTCTTTCACTTTACCACTTTCCAGATTATTAAAAGATCAAAAGCTACTAAGGAGATAAGGGAACACATCTAGAATCTTTTCTGCCGGCACTGTAGTGAGAAAGTGAATGACTGAGAACTATCTGTAGGCCAGCCAGATTGAGATGGTACAGAAGCCCCCTTCTGAGGGAAATGGAAGAACCAGAAAGAAGGGTTATAGAGACAGTCTGGAAGGAGGTTAACTTGTGGCGTGGACCCTCTTGCTAAGTAAGGTAGGAGTAGCAGAGTGATTTGGTAATATTTCCCCAAGCTTCCTTTATGGGAACAAGGGCAGAAAAAATTAGGGGTGGATGCTGAAATTGGTAGAATCTGCCATCTCTCGGGGAAAAAAGTTGTAACTATGTGAAGTGATGGGTGTTAACTAAACTTACTGTGACAACCATTTTGCAAAACATATATGTAATGAATCATTATGGTATACACCTTACACTAATACAATGTTATATGCCAGTTATATCTCAATAAACCGGGGAAAACAGAAAACTAGGAGGTGACAAATTAAAAAAAAAAAAAGCTTGTTTATGCCAGCTATGCACAGCTGCTGATTCAGAAATATAGGAAATGTTGGACTAAGGGGGGAAAAAAAAGGAAGAATGGATATTAATGGATAGAAGTCTCTCTTAGCAGTAGGAAGAATAGAGCCTCAGCTTCCTGGATTCAAAGGTGTAGAAAAGATAAGTGGAGATCTTAGGGATGGATGTAACAAGACATATTCGAGAGCTCTCCTAGTCCTGATCCACCCTGAGAAAAAGGAGAGATGATCCTTGCTCCTTCGGTTTGCCAGAATGTTTCTGGCAAGGAAGGCATGGATGGTTTAAGGGTTTAGGGTCCTGTGCAAATGTGCCTTGGTTTGGGGACAGGCACATTTGAATGTATACAGTGTGTGTCTTTGCTTCTTGTGGTAAGGCCACCCTTCCCCTGAATTGTAAATGAAATAAAGGAACTATTCTAGGATGGAGCCAGTTGTTTCAAAGTTGGCCAGAAGAAGAAGGGGTAGAAAAACGTGGCTGGGCTGAAAGGAAATCCGGCTGTGATTTTTTGAAATGGGGTCAAATTTTGGAGCTTTAATACTAAACTCCTTTGGACAATTTCTATCTGATATATCATTATTGGCCTGTGCCTAGTGTCAGAAGAGATTTATGAGCCTTCTGGGGACTCACAGAGTTGAAAAACTGCTACAAGATTTTGAAAAACTGCTATAAGATTGTTTTAGCTGATCTTTTAAGGATGAGTGCTTCCTTTTAATATTCCTTTTTGGGATCCCAAATGCCATGCAAATGACCAGAACTGGTACCTTAGTTATTTGGGGTCAGATGAAATCTGGCAGAGCAGTAATAATCTTTGGTTTTGCAAATTGATGATTGCACAACTTGAGGAATGGGTAACAGTTCCCTTTTAAAGAATGGCTTTCTCAGCATACGGGAACCACAAAAAAGTTAGGAAGATCTTGAAGCAAAGCGACAGGCATGAGTCAAATTCTTAGGAATAATACAGTGAGTTGCTGGGGGTTCTCCTTGCTGTGAGCGGGCTTGTGTACCGCAGCTCCTATAAGCTAATTTACGGTTTTGCTAATCTTTCTTCTACCTTCTCAGCCTTGCTCCAGATCAGAAGATTTGGTCTTTGATTGCCGTGTCCTGGAAACCTAGTGTCCCCACCATTCTTTTCATCTTTATCTTCAGAAGAGATTGAAGGAGGCAGACAGAATGAGATCTGCCTGCCGTGAGCGGGGCAGTGAGAACTGTTTACATCTGTGTAAGTGTAAGGGAAGGGCACTGTTCAGTTACTAGAATGATTGCTTAGAAACAGAAGAGGGAGATGTGGGGGAGAGGTGATGGGAAAACCATTGGTGGGGAAGGAAGGGTGGCAGGGGTGCGGTCCTCTGGTCATGGTCAAGGAGGGGAATGCAGTTTTCAGAGCTCAGCCTGCTTTGAGGTTGCCTATATAACCCAATTTACCTCTTCTGTCCTGTCCACAACAGCAAATTTTCTTGTGGCCTCTCTCTCTCTTTCTCTCTGTCCTTTCTTCTTTCTTTTGGCTCTTGTTTAGCTCATTATAAATTTCTCTAGAGCCTTCGCTCTGATCTTTTACCTTTCTTCTTTTTTTTCCCACTATTGCCCCACCAAAGACAAGGTGTGTTTGGGGTGATTTAAGGAACAGGAAGTCAGGATCAGGGTCTGGGGAAGATAGGCAACCTAGACATGAAATGGGAACCACTGGCTGCTTTGTGAGAGGTGGACAAGACCAACTTCCATTCCTTTCTTTTTGTCTTTTTGCCCCTCCATGCATAACCTTACCATGATGCTCTGAAATGTGGGTGATAGTTTATTAGATAAATATGTTTCTTTTCTTACCCTTAGAGGCACACACACTTCTCTGCAGAGGAATCAAGAATGATTCACATAAAACAACAGGCTAAGGCATTCCAAGGTGTGTGTTTTTACATGTTCGTTAATAGAGAAATGTCTCTGCTAATGTATCTCTGTGTATATGGTGTCATGTGGAGTTGGACGGATTGGACCAGCTTCTGTTTCTCTCCCCTATCCCTTCCTTCAGAAGTAGGTACCGGTTCACAGGCATGCCGGGAAATTCAACGCCCTGGCCAAAGGCATGCTGGGAAATTCAATGCCCTGGCCAACGATGGTTTGAAGAAATAGTGAGTGAGGCAGCCCTTTCCTCTTCTCACAGATCTCCCCGGTTTATGAAAGAACAGTAAAGACTCCGAGGGATGATTGAGTCCAAGCGTCTTCATTTTGCAGAAAGGAAAACTGAGGACCAGAGAAGAGAAGTGACTTGCGCAGGACTCCTACTTATGGTATGGTTGGGACTAGCACTTAGATCCCAGACCCCTTGTCTGGGTCAGCAGCAAAGCACTCAGTGGCCCTTCCTCCCTCTCTCCACACCCTGGAGCTGTGAAGGGACAGATCTGGGGGCTTTGCCTCCAGTGTTTTCCTTCACTTCTCGGGCTCATCAGCTTCTACAGGAGAGACTTTTGCAATCTCTTCTCCTTGTTTCCTGAGATTCCTGGTTCACGGTCCAGACTAACACCAGAAAATTCCTTCCCAGGGGCAGCCGGGGCATGTCAGCAGTTTTTATCTTTTCTGGGACCGAAATGGCAGGACCTCAGAATTCTTGCTTCTTAAGACTCAGCTCAATCTCTACCTGACTCAGCAGGGGTTTCTGGAATCTCCCCTCTGCGTGCCGACCAACACTCAGATCGGCACTAACCAGA
Source organism: Ailuropoda melanoleuca (assembly GCF_002007445.2). Lineage (NCBI taxonomy): Eukaryota > Metazoa > Chordata > Mammalia > Carnivora > Ursidae > Ailuropoda > Ailuropoda melanoleuca. Next base: position 23,376,969 of record NC_048225.1, on the reverse strand, counting down.
AGTGGTCGGTTGCCTCTCTGTTTCTGTAATGAGAACACCAAAAAAGCTGACGATGACCATTGAGACAGAAAATGCACAACACGTAAACACAGCATTCTCCGCTCTATAAATAACCCTAATTAAAATGAAAACACCCGCATAGCCTCATCTTTTTATTTTTTCTGTTGGACATCATGGGAGGTCCCTGCAGCAGAACCCTGGTGCTTGCCAACAATAACCAGGCTCTGAGAAAGAGACATTTCTCCGTTTCCTCAATTTTTCTCGTGAGCGCAAATCTGATTCTTTTCTGAGGCGTAAGTCTGGTCCTTCTCTGTTTCCCCTTCTGTCTTTTAAGTTGACTTTTAGAGCCCCCGTCTGATTCTGTCTTCCCTCCTAACGTTCCAGCATTATCCGGTTGATTTATGAAAGCAGCTCAGCGGGGCTTAATTCATCACGCAATTAAAATAGTGCCATGAGGGATTCCCTTGGAGAGAGGAGTCGTGCCTATTTCAGTCTCATTTTTTAAAAGGGACCAGATAACGTTAGACATAGTACAGAAGTTTCTTTCTCTTCGAAACCAGTGGGAGGAGAAGGGGATGACTCAGCTGCCTGAGGGGGCTCCGAGGGAGGGCTCTGGAGGGGATGAGTCTCTGTGCACAGAAGGGGCGGGAGAGCTTACTAAAGGTCCCTGCCCTGGCCCTTCCCTCCGTCTCCCGAAAGAGGGGCCTAAGGTTTTCACATCCCACCTTGAAGGCTGCAGGGATCCTAGGGGGCCACACTATATGGCTCTGGGGGCCCTGGGTGGAGAAGGCAGTGAGGCAAGGGGTCTGGAACCAGAGAAGCCACAAAATCACCCAGCTTAAAATGAGAGCCTATCAAAATTTCAACTTAAAAAGTATTGTCATTCAATTCCTAATGCTGTAAACAAAGGAAACAGATTCTGAGAAGGTTTACTTGCTCAAGTTCGCATCAGTTGTCAGTGACAGAGCCAGGGCCGCTCATAAATGAACAGACTCTAGGTGGTCTCTTCAAAAATCACACTCTGCGTTTGTACAGCTCATGCCAACTTTAGATCTCCAAACACTCCCACACAGTTAGGCCACAGCTATTCATCGAGTGTAAATATTTAGTGCCCCTCCGTGCTTCCAAGCATCTTAGGAATAACTCTATCATTCTCCTAAATGACATTGAACCCGTCTGTTTCTGAGTCTTCCGCTAGTTGTAAAGACTGAAACCATGTCATACTCATGTTCACATTGCTGGGACCTATGTTTGCAGAATTGTATCGATTTTTTTTTCAGACAAACTCTGTTCTAGATGCCTAAGAAGACGTCGGAGAAAGAAAGCATATTCCCCTTTATTCCAGCAGCTTAATGGGAGGTATAAGGAATACATGTCTGGCCCATTTAACCCTTTTTACAAGAGCATTCTCAAAATTAATACCTGTTAAATAAAATTCAAAAATATCGCCATCATGTCTTCTTAAAAATTTTATTAATTCCTTCGAGAGACAGAGTATGAGCAGGGGGAGAGGGAGAAGCAGGCTCTCCGTTGAGCAGGGAGCCCCTGATATGGGGCTCATTCCCAGGACTCAGAAATCATGACCTGATCTGAAGGCAGACGCTTACCACCTGAGCCATTCAGGTGCCCCCAAAGTGATCCTTTTCTTGGGCCTATCATCTACTTAGTGCCCCGGCTCACTCACCTACATGTATTTCAACTATACAGACAACTTCAGGTGCCCTGGGAAGTCTGCGCCTTCCCTAGCCTTCCTCACTTTCCGTCTGGAGCCCTGTGGTGAAATCTACCTGGTCCTTCAATATCCATCTCAAATGATTCTTCTTCCTGGTCACTTTCATCCGGGACCGGCTTTGGAAGTCCTTTGGCATACATTCTGTCCCTTTCTCATGACAGTTACTTCAGGGCCTTTTGTATCAAGGTAGCTGATTGTGTCACGTGAATGATCCCTCTGGTTCCTTCCCCAGCATTCACATTCCTCATATCTCACTAATTCATAATTCAGTAACTGTCTGTGCCCATCAAACAGGAGGGCGAATAACACACTCAGTTCACTCTTGGATAAGCCAATCTACCTCTGTAGACCGGAGTTCCTGAAGGATGGGGATTTTATCTGCATTTGCATCCCCTCTGCATCTAGCATGAGTCTTTCGTCCAGTAGCATGGGCTGAACTCACGCTTGTTGACTGAAAAAATGACTAGTAATGACAAAATAGCATGGCAAAGTGCAAAAGCATAGCGTGGTTTTTGAAGATACTGGCCTATGAAGAGTTCAGCAGTAGAAGCTGTGTGTTCCCTTTAGAAGGTGTTTCAGAACCAGGATATGGGTTGGGGGCGGGTAGTTGGGAGGACAGTGCAAGGGTGGAGAGAATCAGAAAATCACTAACGAGGAGAATCCAGGCCTTTGTATTCTAAATAAAGGGCCCAGGCCGATCAATGTCATGTGCATTGCAGACACGGTCCTTCTTCAGAGGGTGTGAAATTAAGTGGAAAGGTATTGGTGTGGGCATCAGAAGACCTTCAGCAAGTTGTTTATTTACTTTGAGCCTCCATTTTCTCATCTATAGAAGCCTCCTGGGTAGATCAAATGAAAGAATATACAGATTTAAAATGAGCTGTTACTCTTTTGACCCCCGAAGCAGCTTCTGGCATTTCTCTTCTGTGGCTTCTCCTCCATTGAATGTATTTTTCTTGTTTGTCCCTGCTCTCTGGACACAGGAATTTTATTTACTAGTGAAAGGAATATCTGCAGATCACTGTGTTAACTGTTGGTGTTTCTTCCTGAAGTTCTTAAGTAAATAATCACGGGTTCAGCTATAAAATTGTTCTTGACAACATTATTTATCAGAGCTGGAAACCAGATGTAATCTAGACATTTAGCTATAGAGGACTAAATACAATATAAAACATCCATATAATAAAACATCATCCAGTGCAAATTTCAGTAAACCTGGGAAGTAAAACAATGATACCTGCTCGCACTTATTTAATTGTTGAGAATTGCTGAGCACCTTTCTGTTCACTGGCTCCGTGTATTTGCGTGTACGTGTATGTATTTGTTGTTTGTTTTAGGGTGCAAATATCTCCAAAGACAAGGAAGTCAGTATGAATTTCACCACCCAATAAGCACAATTTTCAGGGTGGAAGTTGGTACTACTAATAACAGTACAGGAAAACAAGGAATAAACTGATCGCCAGGCCAACGTTAGGGATGTAGGTGATCCTTACAGCCTAAGACTTCCCACTTTCTTCTTCTGTGTTCCTTATTCTTCTCAAGGGTTCATGTAGAAAATTAAAAAAAAAAAAAAGAAAAACAATTATAATGACAGATTCACAGAGAAGTTGCAAAGATAATACCGAGAATTCCCATAGACCCCTCACCGAGTTTCCGCTGATGCTAACCTCCTATTATTATCATGGTATGTTTGTCAAAACTAAGAAACCAACACTGGTGTGCCACTATTAATGGATCTCAAACGGTAATCAAATTTTGGCAGTTTTTTTTCTTTTTAAACAATAATGGCCTTTCTCTCTTCCAAGATCCGATCCAGGACACCACATTATACTTAGTCCCCATGTTGCCCTCGTCCTCTATGTCTTGTGGTAGTTTTTCCCCCTGTTCTTTAGGATCCTTATAGTTCCAAGTAATTTGGGCTCGTCTGCTGTGTTTTTCTCATGATTAGACTGGGGCATGGATTTGGGGGGAAGAAGACGAGAAAGGTGAGGTCCCCTTCTTATCACATATTAGGGGGTACATGATATGGACATGTCTTATCACTGGCGAGGTTAACTTTGATCAGCCGGTTAAGGTAGCATTTGCCAGGTTTTTCCACCGGGAAGTTGTATTACTTTTTAAAATGGATTTTCAATTCAGTGAGAGAAAACGGATTGTGTTTGGGTTGCTGTTTCTTTGATTTGCAAAATGTCAGTTCTGTAGCCCCAGAGGGAAGACTTGAGGCTAACTATTCCTTTAGACCCCAAACTCCTTCCTTGATAGAACCTGTGGCTTCTGAAGTGTAACCTAGCCCCCCAAAGTTGGTTTTATGAAAGGTTTAGGAGAAAAAACCTGCACATAGGGACTGGTCTGGGACGTATGAGCAGGTCCAGGCCAAGAGTTCCTTTACGATATAGCCCAAATAGAATCAGGACTTAACTGTATTTAAAAATAAAAAACAAAAAACAAAAAACAACCCTCTCGTTATCCTGAGAGTCACTCCAAGGTGGAGGTTGGGGAAGAATAAGAACATCTGTCCTGGGTGCAAGCAATAGAAGGTGTATTTTCTTTTCTTTTTTTAAAAGACTATTTATTTATTCGAGTGAGAGAGAGAGAGCAGAGCAAATGAGAGAGGGCATAGGGAGAGGGAGAAACAGATTCCCCACTGAGCAGGGAGCCCGATGTGGGGCTCGATCCCAGGACGCTGGGAACATGACCTGAGCCGAAAGCAGACGCTTAACGACTGAGCCACCCAGGCACCCCTAGAAGGTGCATTTTCTTTTTTTTTTATTTTATTTTATTATTATATTATGTTACTCACCATACAGTACATCCCCGGATTCCGATGCAAAGTTCGATGCTTCATTAGTTGCGTATAACACCCAGTGCACCATGCAATACATGCCCTCCTTACTACCCATCACCAGTCTATCACATTCCCCCAACCCCCTTCCCTCTGAAGTCTTCAGTTTGCTTCTCATAGTCCATAGTGTCTCGTGTTTCATTCCCCCTTCTTATTACCCCTCCTTTCTTTATCCCTTTCTTCCCCTACCGATCATCCTAGTTCTTATGTTCCATAGATGAGAGAAACCATATGAATTGTCTTTCTCTGCTTGACTTATTTCACTTAGCATTATCTCCTCCAGTGCCGTCCATGTTGCAGCAAATGTTGAGAATTCGTTCTTTCTGATAGCTGAGTAATATTCCATTGTATATATGGACCACAGCTTCTTAATCCAGTCATCTGTTGAAGGGCATCTCGGCTCCTTCCATGATTTGGCTATTGTGGACAATGCAGCTATGAACATTGGGGTGCATATGGCCCTTCTCTTTACTACGTCTGTATCTTTGGGGTAAACACCCAGTAGTGCAATGGCTGGGTCATAGGGTAGTTCAATTTTTAACTTTTTAAGGGACCTCCACACTGTTTTCCAGAGTGGCTGTACCAACTTGCATTCCCACCAACAATGTAGGAGGGATCCCCTTTCTCCACATCCTCTCCAACAATTGTTGTTTCTTGCCTTGTCTATCTTTGCCATTCTAACTGGCGTAAGGTGGTATCTCAGTGTGGTTTTGATTTGAATTTCCCTGATGGCTAATGATTTTGAACATTTTTTCATGTGTCTGTTAGCCATTTGTATGTCTTCATTGGAAAAGTGTCTGTTCATATCTTCTGCCCATTTTATGATTTGTTTATTTGTTTCTCGTGTATTGAGTTTGAGAAGTTCTTTGTAGATCTTGGATACCAGTCCTTTATCTGTGGTGTCCTTTGCAAATATATTCTCCCATTCCGTGGGCTGTCTCTTAGTTTTTTTGACTGTTTCCTTGGCTGTGCAGAAGCTCTTTATCCTGATAAAGTCCCATAAGTTCATTTTATCTTTTATTTCTCTTGCCTTTGGAGATGTGTCGTGAAAAAGGTTGCTCTGGCCGATGTCATAGAAGTTGTTGCCTATGTTCTCCTCTAGAATTTTGATGGATTCCTGTCTCACATTGAGGTCTTTCATCCATTTGGAGTTTATTTTTGTGTATGGTGTGAGAGAGTGGTCAAGTTTCATTCTTTTGCATGTAGCTGTCCAATTTTCCCAGCACCATTTATTGAAGAGACTGTCTTTTTTCCACTGGAAGTTTTTTCCTGCTTTATCAAAGATTAGTTGCCCAAAGAGCCGAGGGTCCATTTCTGGGTTCTCTATTCTGTTCCATTGGTCCATGTGTCTGTTTTAGAAGGTGCATTTTCTATAAAGAATTAAAAACAACAAATGAAACTCACTCTAAGTCAATCTGCTTTTTTATTATCACCATGGACTGGCAATTCTAAACAACATATGTGACATAATACTCATCCTCACAGTGTAGACAGCTTCCACACATCTCTTCTTTGGCACATCCTGACCGTTCCCGATTAAGAAGATTTTGGATGGAGTGCTCTGGAGGCAATCGTAAGCCATCTCAAAGGCAGCACTGGCCTAATGGTTAAATGCCTGAGTTTGTCCATTGTCTGCCATTTCTTAGTTTTGTGACTTCAGTATGTTACTTATCCTAAATATTTCCTCATCAGTAAAGGGGAGCTAATGTAATACGATTATTGTGAGGAAGAAGTGAGTTAATTCATGGGAAGGGTTTAATGCATATGGTAGAATTCAATATTTGAAGAAACAATACTCCATCAGCCACTTATTCCTGGCAGTTATACTGGAGTATGTCAACTTTGAGGTTAGGCAATGTTTGTCAGTCTAATGCTCTCTGGCCTCCAAAATGCTTTTGGCTTTCAAAAGTGCATATCATACTCCCAGGAGGCAATGGAATTCTGGGCAAAATTGCCTGGGAAGTTTGGTTCTCTGGGTCTTCTGGTCCAGCCTCAAGATGTCTAGCTTCCTAAAAAGATTAAATTTACTGAAGGTCTTTCAGAAACATGAAAGCACAGGGAATGTGAAGCACAAGGAGTCCCTGGGGCTGGGAGGTAACTCTGTAAGGAAGAATTACAGGGATGAGCGGTGAGGCCAAGTCTGAGGTTAGGGAGAGCTCTTTGCTGGCCTGGGGGGATGGGGTTTGTATACAGGCCACACTCAGGCTCCTTTATTTTCATCATCATCATCATTAGTTGTGATTCTGAGCACATTCCATGAGCAGAGCCACCCAAATCTGAGAGACCATAAATCCAGCTTTAGCACGGACCAAAGGATCTGGAAGGTTGATAGTCAACAACGTTTCTAAGGCTAACCAAGTTCAGAGGCTAATAGTGCACAGGCTAGGGACAGTTGAGCAAATTTGTCTAATGGAGCAAATGGCACAAACCCCTGAATCTTTTCATCCTCATCCTGCAGTGAACTGAAGCCCCACAGATCAAGGGTCAAATGCCATACAGATTCAGACCTTCAAAGCTCATGGAGGTACTTGCCTTTTAATCCCTTGCTCCTGTCACCATTGACCGTATCTCCATGGAACTCCTTGTGCTCTGCTGGAACTGTTAAAACCACCGCCGGGCTCCCCTAAAGTGAGAACACTCCTAGATCATCGGCAATAGCCCCCTGAGATGAACCAGTCCTTCCGAAAACCAGCATATTTTGGAGTCTGCGGTGAATTCCCTGTGGCCTTCTCACTTCTTGTGAGGACCTTTCCCTCCCAGGGAAACACTATTCTGGGATTAGTTCTTGAAAAGATGACTTAACACTTTGTCATTCTAGATACCCACAGAATTTTTACCACATAAATTGGAAGAATTTTCAAATGGAAAGATATGTTGGTCTTCTCTGAGTGAATTTTGGGGTCAGTGATTATAGATCCCTGTAAGCTTTCTATTTAACCCGTTTTATTTTTTTCTGACTTTCTGCCACATGGAGTCTATAAGATTGGGGCATCTTATCTAGTAACTTCCATGTAGAAACAAAAGAAAAATTGTTCAAAGAATGTCCGTATATGTGGTATCTGCCTTTTGGGTCCCAATTGAATTTGGGGCCCTATGCTTTTTGGTAACTTGGTTTTGTGATTTAGCAGGCCAGCCGAAGCTCTTTTGTGAGAAAGGTCCTTAAATCCCTGTTTAAATTGTATGAAAAGGAGGTAAAAAATTACATCTAAACTCTCTCTCTGTAAATGTTTAAGAAATGTACTGTTGTTTATCTACTTTTGCTGTAACATACATTGCTACCCAATTATCTTGGCCATCAGGCATCTTAGTAAAACAAATAGAAAACTTCCAACAAATGAATAACTCCAATTTTATTGTGACATGGTCCGGTTGTCTCTGTTGGAGATACACAGGGAGTACAGGAAGAGGGGACAGGGAAAGAAACAACACAGAAAAAATAGGAAGCAAAAAATAAATTCCCATACATAGGGGGAGAAATAAAAGAAAATAAATTATAAAAGCTGAGAGGAGAGCATGGAGGGGATGGCACTGGGCACATGACTTAATTGTGCGCTTACCGTGCTCTGGAATTCCTCTCTTCTTCATCACTGATAAAAAGAGTGTCCTTCTCCAGCTGTGGAAGGTCTCTCTTTGCTGGCTGGGTTGCTTGAAAGTGGTCAGAGAGTTCATGCCTTGCTATTGCCTGGGGAGGACACAGTGAGGTTGTGGGACTTAGTGCCCAGCCAACAAATATCCAAACTTCTCCACTAGCTCACCTGGTGGCTGTGCGCAGCCTGACTTAGAGACCACGCCACCGAGTCGGACCAATAGAGAAAATGCAGTGCGCTCTTGTTGCAAACTATGAGAAAAAATGCAGAAGTAAGGAAAGTGCTACTTATTGTCAAGCTTAGTCTCCCCATCTGACTCCTGAAATTCACCAGGTTGGAGTCAGAAGGATTTTTCACTGAAGAATCTTAGCATTCTTGCTCATTGGAGCTGGTAGGAGAAATTGGCCTCACCTAGTCCTTCTCAAGATAATTGATCTGTTGGGCTTTTTGTTTTTGCTTGATGATTAACTTTTCCAAGAGAATTGAAGAAGAATATGTTACGGCAAATGTGCCTCTTTCTTTCTCAAGGAACATTCCTGGGCAGCTAGCAATGCAAGGGAGAAGGCAGGGGATTGCAGTGGTCAGGTGGGTGGGCTTTGGAGTCCACCATTCGCCCTTAAAATCTAAATGACCTTGGGCAAGTTACTGATTTGCCCAAGGTCATTTAATTGATGTGATATTTAATTTCAATATCTTGTTTTTGACATTCATGAGTCAGAATATGGGTAAAATTAGCACCCACCCATAAGGTGGTTTTGGAGATCAAATGAAATAATGTATGTAGGGCTCGAGATGTATTAACTTTCATGATCACGAATGGGATACCAAGTTAGAGGTGCTCTTGCCTCCTGGTTTGCAAATACTTCAGCTGAGGTTGAGATTTGACATTTATAACTAGAGTCTGCATCTGCTCACTCAATGGAGGAGAGCTCTGTACCCGGGTACGCTTGTGGTCCTCGCGCTGGCTAAAAATGGAGTGGCGACCTCTTTGAGAGGCCCCAGGCTTGTTTTTCAGGCACATCTCATTGTGTGGTTTGGTTGCTGCTGGTTAGCAGCGAAAATAGGGCCTATTTCCAATTCAGATAAATACCTTCGCATAATAACAGGGTTTAAAAACTGAGTTGGGAGTTTCATGTGAGTCAGCAGAGAGATGTGATATCAAAACTGGCCAAGTAAACTCGGATCATAATAATGGACATCTGAGAACTAGCACGAGGGAATGATGCCCGCGCTGTGTTCCCCGCTGGTCAGAACTCCTTGGGAGTATTGTAATTACTTCGGAGCGTTGCACTTTAAAAGGAACGTGGACAAACCAGAACAAGTTCGGAAATTCACAACCAGTGTAGCAAAGAGTCTTGGAACTACATAACTAGAAACAGTTGAAGGAAATGGACAGACAAAACCAAACAGGGACACTACCATTGTCTTCAAATATTTACAAGAGAGAATAATGAATCACATTTTCCCCTTAAAAAGAGGACCCGGAGAGTTATAAGTAGTCCGGTGGGAAGAAGTTTAACCAACTTCTTTTGGCTTAATGTAAGGAAAGAAAAGTCCATGAGGGTAGGGACTTTTTTGGGTTTGTTTGTTTACTGCTTTTCTCTAGGGCCTATAATAGGGCTTGGGCACTTAGTTGTTACTGAATAAATATTTGTTGGATGAATGAATAATGGTTTTCAAACAGTAAGAGCTGCTTCAAAATGGAGTGAGCCTCTTCATTCCTGGAATTATCCAGACACGATCTTTGGTGAGATGGGCTGGAGGACATTCAAACATGGAAGCAGGCTGGGCCAGATGACCTTCAGTGTCGATACCAACCTTAAGATAGAATTATTCTATAAACCATGGGAAGGACCAGTGCCCAGAAAACAAACACGAAGTTTGGTGCCCTTCCAAAGCGGTTTCTTAACTATTTATTTATCCCCAGCACCCCAACCCCCACTCCGAGTTTTGGTTGTTACGGAGTCATGGCTGGCGGAAGGGCTCATTCATTAACTGAATGATTGTTACAACCTCTCTGGTCTGACAAGGACACAGCTCTCAGCTCTGACTTCCACCATCTTCTCCTGAGAGTGTCCCTGAGTGAAACCTGGCAGTCATCACAAACAGGGAAGGAGACGCTATTCACTCGGAATTCGGGATCGGTGAGTCCTTCTTTCCCCTGACCATTACCTCTCACCCCCATGGCCAGGGAAATGGCTGCAGCCTCCTGCTTACCTTCTAGGCCCCATCCTGGGCACACACCCCACCCCCACAACACACACACTCTGTCTCTCTCTCTCTCTTTTTTTTTTTCCCAGAGCCGGAACCAAATTCCCTGAGCCCCTAACTGTGTGTAGACTCCAAGTATAAACACAATCCCTGGCATTAATCATGGGTAATAGAAACCAGAGATGAACTGTCACCTAACTGGCTATCCTGTTGCTGAGTCAATGCAACCTTTTAAAAACACACTAAGAAATACACACACAGGCTGGGAACAGAGCATGAAAGAAATTCCAAAGAATATTTTCCTTCACCCCCGCCCCCTTTCTCTTTTTAATTGCACAGGAATTCAGTAACCAGAAAAACATAAAGAACTAAAAATAGAATCAGGACTTCTGAAGATCTGCCTTAGAGTAGTGTGTGGAGAAAAAGCTTTTTATTATTTATATGCCGTTTGTGTAGCAAGGGATGTAACTATTTCAACATGGAAAGCCTACATGGTCCATCTGGCGGCTACGTCCTCCCCTTCAGTTGCTGCTCTGAGCAGCAGTGTTGCTGGGCATCTGTTGTAATGGCCAGAGAACTGGTATTGAAAGTAAAAGATCCGAGTTTACTTGGGACAAGTTTTTTACCTTCTTTCTACATTTTAGCGAACTCGCTTGCGAAATGAGTAGCAGAATATCCACCGCACAGGATTTTAATGAAGATTTAATGACATGATCATCTGTGCAGTACCAAACCTAAAATACAGCAGGCCCTTGAAAAGGGTTCATTGATATCTGATCTTAGTTGGGAAACATCTCAGAAGCATGAGCCCGACACGGCCCAAGAACACACTAGCCACTCTTCACCTGGACCACTTTATAATATATAAATTTATTTTTGTGTGTGTGTATGTATTTGTTTATATTATTATTATTATTGATATAATATATATATTATATATATATAAATATAAAGTTTTTATTATGTCGTTTCCCACTAACAGAATATTTGCGGTGATATGGGATCACTTAATGGCCATGCTCACACTCCTTATGTTAGGGGTAGCAGATCTCCAGCAAAGCATAAAATGTAGCATCTAGCCCAAATGATTCAGGATAGGTACTTTCTAAAAAGTAGACATTTAGAAGATATATACAGTTAAAACAAGATGAGCAACAAGACAACAATTAGAGGTGACTTACTGACTTTGTATTTATTTAGATATCCATCAGCCACAATCTGCTAAACTATGCTGCTAATTAGTACTTAAGCATTTTTCTTGGTTTCTGTCCAATTCCTAAACGTCATCACTTCCTAGACCATTATGGTGTGGTAGGATTGATGTGATTTTTCCCTTTCCACAGTTATATAGATAAAGAATAAAGGATAAGTCATTTCCAGGGGTGCCTGGGTGGCTCAGTCATTAAGCATCTGCCTTTGGCTCAGGGTGTGATCCCAGGGTCCTGGGATCGAGCCCCGCATCAGGCTCCTCTGCTGGGAAGCCTACTTTTTCCTCTCCCACTCCGCCTGCTTGTGTTCCCTCTCTCACTGGCTGTCTCTCTTTCTCTGTCAAACAAATAAATAAATAAAATCTTTCAAAAAAAAAAAAAGGATAAGTCATTTCCAAAAGCTACCTAATGTCTGCTAAGGAGTTAATCTGAGGATTTAGACGGGTTTTGAGTTATTTTAAAATAGAATGATTGGATAAAAATGAAACTAGGTCTGCCTAACAACCTCTACTAAGCCCTAAACACAGGACCATGCGTGAGAGCGACTCACTAAATGTTGAATGTTAAATGAATAAACATATTCCATATGGGCAAGCTAACTATTTTATAATTCACTATTCAAAGCAGAACACTTTTGTGCGTGAAAGGAGGAGCTATAATAAATATGATGGAGCAATATGTGTAAATAAGACTGTCATGGAAAATCCAAAACATACGATCCCTCTATCTCAAGCAGGCTACCCAGGAGAGCTGTCTGAGGTTCTTGGTTTCCTAGGGAGCCAACTCTCTACAACGAATGGCATTTAACTGGACCCTGGAGCTTGCAGCCCAACTCTCTTGGAGATTCTTGGTTTAGAATCATGGAAATTACATAATACTGAGTGCAGTGATCATATCCTGCTTTGTGTAGCTTCTAGCAGGTACTGTGTGCTGAAGAGAGTGTTTTGTGCAATTACAGTTGATTATATAAATGGTTCTTATTAACTTGGTCTACATAACTGGAGTCAAGGATTCTTGAAGGTAACATAGGAAATTTTGTAAAATATTTAGTCAATGCCCAGAACACGGCATTTCTTTCTTTGGGTGGAAGTTATGTGTCAGTCATTATAAATGTCAAATCTAAACCTCAGCTAGAGTATTTGGACACGATGAGGTCAGAGCAGCTCTAACCTGTCACAGCTTTTATGATAATGAAAGCTAATACATTTGAGCACAGCATACATTTCATTTTTCTTTTACATTTTAACAAGTTTTTGAAGAAACTGGTTTCAAGCTTCTGAATCAAATTCAGGTTTTCTTAAATAATTTGCATCCTTAATTTCCTTTTTTAGGTCTCCTCTGAAAGTTTAACTGGTGTTCTTATAATATTTCTGTAAATGTAGCCTTTATATGGGATTCAAAGTGAACTTCTTTTTAAAAAGATTTTATTTATTTATTTAAGAGGGAGAGAGAGAGCACAAGCAGGAGGAGCGTCAGACAGAGGGAGAGGGAGAAGCAGGCTCCCCGCTGAGCAGGGAGCTGGATGCAGGACTTGATCCCAGGACCCTGGGCTTATGACCTGAGCAGAAGGCAGACACTTAACTGCCTGAGCCACGCAGATGCCCCTCAAAGTGAACTGTTGAACGAAGTCTTGCAATATAGTGGAAACATCACGGAACAGTATTTTGTTTTTATCCAAGTCCGCCATTAGGTTGCTCTTGACTTTGAATGAGTCACTCAGACTTTCTAGGTCTCTCTCTGTGTCTCTCTCTTTCTGTGTATACATGCATCTGTCTATATTTATATATAAAACCAAACCTCTCACACACACACACCAAAAACAACCAGCCAACCAGTGATCTTGAATACCCTTCCGATTCCAAGTGTCTGTGGTTAATGCTGAATTTTATGCTGATTCTCTGAGGATCCTGAAGTAGGTGGTAGAATCTCAAGCTATACTTAATGAACGTGATAGCCTTTTATTGATAATAACGTGTCCAAATTCACTCTTAACAATAACTGTAATTCCGCTTCTAGAATTCTTCCTTAATGAAATAATCCTAAATTTGAAAACAAAACCACAGTGTTTTGCCCAATGATGTCTATTGCAGTATTATAAAGATTGTGAAAAGGATCACTTAACCTAAAATAATCCGTTAGGTCAGGGGTTCAATAATTTATGAACATTTAAATGGTTTTTCTTAATTTTTTTTAAAAATTATGTTTTTGAAAATTATGTACTTACATGAAAAATATTTTTTGATGCAATAAGTAAAAAAATAGGTGGGAAATAAATATCAAACTGGTAATTTTGTTAAAAATAAATTACGTATCTGGAAAAGACTGGAAGGAAATACAATAAAGTATATGATGAGTGTTTTTAGATGATTAAAACTGCAGGTGATTAGCAGTAAAAAATGGCAAAAGATATATTTTTTTAAATATTCATTTTTTAATGTGATGAGTCTGATGTTACTCCTCCTCTTTTTACTCCTCCGTTCCCTCTTCCCCTTCCTCTTCCTCATTTCCTTAACATGACAGTAGACACCTTTACCTTTTGCTGCCTGGAATCAATTAAAGTCTAAAAAGATTTGAAATAGCAAAAAACGTATTTTGTAAATCAACCTCAGTGGGCTACAGTCTATTGAACTTCTTACAAATGGGTCTTCTCCGTTTGATCACATTTGTTTCAAAATCAACTGGAAATCTTCAATCAAACAAATCCAGTGTTTGAGAAGTCAAAAGAGGTCATCTCTTGTAACTTTTAGAGAATTTCAATTATTGAAACTAAAGCTTGTAAACAAGACCATATTATAGAAATACATTGAAATGTATTACTATGAAAGCAAGAGAGGAAGCAAATTTAATGATTGGTGAGAGTTTAAATAAGGTACAAAGTTTAATTCTGAAATTCCATAATTGTTCATTTTGAGAAAAATATTTTAATGTAGACCTTATTTTTTATTGGATAAATTTATATTCTGTAGTGGAATAGAATTCTATGGAGGTGTCTTAAAATTTGCTACATCCAAATTTGACAAAACTTAGAAAATAAATACTAAAGGACACAGCTTGTTTAAGAAATTTTAGGTTGAAAACATTTATTTTTTGTTTGTTTTTCTCAAAAATTTTAATTTGATACAATGACCAAAATGTTTTTTAGTACAAGAATTTTCAGAAGGACCTTCCAAGGAAATAATTGCCCATGACCTAACTATTAAGCTGGTGTGATGTCTGATTGATATTCAGCAGGTACAAAACTAGCGATGTAGACATTTGATTTGTTGGCCTTCAGTTCTGATTGCTTGGAATCTGTGCTGATTGGTTGGTGACTGTTTGAATATTACCCTTGCTCTTTTCAAAGTGAGAAGTTGTTCCTATACTTGTAACTGTTGTTGGAGAAACACTTGACTGAGAGGCTTGTTGAGACCTGGTGTTGCATCCTCAAGGCTGGCTAAAATGGGAAGCAAAGTGAGAAAGAGCAGGGGTCCTTGGTTTCCTTCAGAGGAGAGCAGAAGGGGTCCGTATCACGTTTATCTATGGTGACTCCATGATCCCTGCTTCATTGGTTGAGCTGAACTTTCATATTTTTTTTTAATTCATAACTTTCTTTTAGTTTCTTTTTTTCTTTTCTTTTTTTTTTTAAGATTTTATTTATTTATTTGACAGAAAGAGAGATGGCCAGAGAGAGAGGGAACACAAGCAGAGGGAGTGGGAGAGGTAAAAGCAGGCTCCCAGCAGAGCAGGGAGCCCAATGTGGGGCTTGATTCCATGACTCTGGGATCATGCCCTGAGCCGACGGCAGACGCTTAACGAGTGAGCCACCCAGGTGCCCCCACTTTCTTTTTCTTAATTTAATTTAATTTTTTATTGGCACGTAGTTGACACACAATGTTCTACTAGTTTCAAGTGTACAATCTAGTGTGCTGACAACTCCACATGTCATGGTATGCTTTTAGTTTATTGCTTAAAGTCTGCAATTCAGTGTTTTGTAGTATATTCAGAGTTGTGCAACCATCACCTCCATCAATTTTAAAGCATTTTATCACCCCCAGAAGAAACCCTGTGTCCATTAGCAGTTACTTCCCAGATTCCCCCAACATCCCTGTCCCCTCAGGCTAGGCAGCACTAGTTTACTTTCTATCTCCACAAATTTACTTATTGGGGACCTTTCATGTATATGGAATCACATGTGTTCTTTTTTGATTGGCTTCTTTCACTCAGCATAACACTTTCAAGGTCCATCCATGCTGTAGCCTGTTTTCATGTCTGCATAATACTCCATTCTACGGCTACACCGCATTCAGTGTGTTCATTCTTGAGCTGATGGGACACTTAGGTTTGCTTCAACTTTTTGGTTATTATGAATACTGTTTCTGTGAATATTCTTGTACAAGTTTTTGTGTTAACACATATTTTCATTTTTCTAGTTATGTATCGATAGGAATAGAATTTCTGGATCACTTGGTAACTACGTTTAAAGTTTTGAGAAATTGTCAGTTTCCCAAAGTAGCTGTACCATTTTATGCCCTCATCAGCCATGTATAAGGATTCCAACTTAGCTACATTCTCACCAACATTTGTTACTATTTGTATTTTTGACTCTAACCATTTTCATGGGTGTGGAGTGGTATCTCACTGTGGTTGTGATTTGCATTTCCCTGATGGTTTCTGTAGCAAATATTATACTGTTAAAAGATAAACTGAGGTACATTAAAATTCTCAAGAGTTATTTGAACAAATTTCAGTTTGAATTGGGCAGTACCAAAATGGAAGTGGTTAAGAGCACTCCATCAGCAACAGTGAGGAGGAAGGCTTTGTAGAGCGGATGTGGAAGCCGAGCAAGGAAATCATTTGATTGGCTATAGCTCAAGTGGTTGCCTTATTTGGGAAAGCCTAGTTGGCTGTTTGTGTTTGGTTGTTGTCGAATTTCATTTTTTTCTGATAAATGTGCCTATTTGGGAATTGGCTCTGGTTTTGGTTTTGGTTTGCTCACCTAGACGAGCAAGGCGCTAGAGCCACCAAGTCTCGTGGTTTCCCTATTTAATTGCTTCAATAGTACCGATGTGGTCATGTGTCCTGACTGGAGTTAAGAATTATGGAATACTGCAAACACATCGGACCTTCCTAAATGTGGGATTGGGTGGACAAGTGACAATGAAAGATATATTTTAAGTTTAGCTTTAACTAATGGAGGGAAATTTGGTGAGCAGTGTCCTTGACTATACAAGAGGCTAGCGGTCTCTGTTGAGGGTATCCCCTTGAGATTGGAGGCTTCGCCCACCAGCTGGCTGATGTCCGTCAGTGACCAGCACATTAGCAGATTGTGCCCAGTCCGACACCTCTGTGCTTGCTCCGATGGTTTGTTTGTCTAACGGCTCTTCACCAACATGGAAAAGGGAATCACATCTCCCTTGAACATGCATCTGTCTTTCAGTTCCCAAGATGACGTTTGCTTGCTCTGACCTTGGCAGTCTGTCTCACTCAGCCTTTTAATATATCAAATGGGTTGTGTTAAAACCTAGCTTGGGAACAAAAAGTAAGCAAGAGAAAAACGTGTCACTTTGTAAGCCTTGAAACCCATTATTTTAAAGTAACTAACACATCAGTGAAGACAAACGATAGGACAATGATTCAGAGAGCTTGTGTGCTCGTGGCCCCTGTTTCTTTGGTAGTCTTCGATTTTCATGCACGGTGAAATTACCTGTGAAAATTCTTCCTGAAGGGAGTATGTCTGTGTCCCCAGGGTCAGTTGATCTGATTCAGGGCAGAGCCTAAACAATGGTGTTTTTTTGTTTAATAAATTCCATCATTCCCCACGATGCCGGAATTGAGTAGGAATATTCAAAAACAGTGAATAACCCAAAGTTGTATCATTAGTTTCAGAATAAAAAATAGACCATTTTTCCTAGACTAGATTTGCTTTTCATGCTGTGTTGTGGGTGTGAGGGCACTGTGAGAATGATCGTGTATGGACGGGCTGGCAGGCAAAAACAGTAGAACACATTCTCTATTGCAGGCTTATAGGAAACAATGAGAACTTGTTGGAGTCAAAGCCTTCAACTTAATCTCTTGCTATTTTCCCACTTGATAATCTACACCTTAGCCACATTAGGATACTTAACATTTGTTACATTTACTTTTTCTTTCTTTATTTCTTTGCATATGCTGTTCTCCTTGGAAAGTTCTTCCACCAATTTGTCCATCTGATGAATTCATGTTAATACTTCAAGATTCATTTAATAGTCCTTTCTGTGAAGCCTTCCCTGACCCCATTTGCTCCCTTAGCCCAGCACTGACTAAATACAAAAACAATTTCCTTTTTCTGCATTTACTGAGCACTTATTATATTTTGGACATTTTATTCCAGAACAATTATGACATGCCTGTTTCCCTCTTAGCTTTTAATATAGTAAAGGGGAAAGAAACGTATAGAGATACTTGCAACGTGAAGTAGGCCAGGACTTGTTAGGGAAACTTAAGGATGGTCTGGCAGGAGATGGGAAGGACACCTCAGCTATGGGGAGAAGATGCCATTGATAGCTTTTGAGTCAATGGATAACTGAGCCGAGCCTTGAAGGATGAACAAAAATTAACTGGAAACAGAGGGTAGGGTAGCAGGCCAATATAAAAAGGAGAAACAGTGGGCACATCTCGTTGGGAGGAGAGGAGACAGCATACTTGCGAAGCTGCCAGTCATCCAGATGGTGGGAGAACAGAATCTGAAAGCATTTCAGTGGCAGGGCAGTGAGGCGCAGGGCACTCGCGGTGCGAGTTAAAGCTGCAGAGGTAGACTGAGATCCCTTCCAAAGTAATTCCCAGTTTGCATCCCTGATCTTCTCCTCTCCCAAGAGAAGCGTCTTGTTTCATTTAGGTTTATATTTCAGTGGCTGGTGCAGGACAGATTTATGGACAAGACATTTATCGAATGAGTGAACCAACAAACGAATGCATGCATAGAAGGGAAGATGAGCTATATGGGGGGGCGAGATCACAATGCGGCTGTGAACAGTCTACATGGAAGAAATCCGGATATTCACAAAGCATCTGGTTGACTTTGAGAGAAGATGTTGATTTCGGTTTTGTTTTTTTTTTTTTTACTCCCATCTCATCCGTTTTTATTACCATATATTTCCTAAAGAGAAGGTCTGGCCAGTATCAAAACAAAGCATACCGCTGTGTTTTTAATTACCTTTTTCAAGGCTGCACTGGCAAGGCAAATGAGGCCTCATCTAACTTGAGCAGCAAACAGAAACATTTAGTCTGCTTTCCTTGAAAGCGCTGAATGGAGCACATAAAGCTTATATTGATAAGGGTTGAATTTTAGGCTTTATCTTTTAATAGGGGTGATAAGATTCTAGTGCCTCAGCCCTCTCTACTATCTGGATGCTGATGGTGGGAACAGTCACCAGAGTGATGTGCTGGGCGGTGGTGGGGGCCCTGGGTTAACCTCAGAGAAACACAAATATGAGTGGGTGGAGGGGCCGCTTTCCATGAGAATCTCTCTCCCTCTCTTTCACAGCCTGGCCCACAGATTGGGCCTTTTGCCAGTAAGCAAAGCAATGGATTATTTTTTCCATTGGTCAGAGGAAGTTTTCTTTCTCTTCCTTCCTTTTTTTTTTTTTCTTCTTTCTTTTTGTGAATGGAGATAAAACCTTTCATTTTAAAGGGGGAACTTCAGGAATTTCATTTTAGCAAAATGAAAGACTGCTCAGATTCCCAGGAAGCCCCGGAGGAAGGCACAAAGCCTACGGAAACAAGGGTCCTTGGGATCATACAGATGTGGGTGTAAAGCCGGTTTCCATTGCAGACCCGCTGTGTGGCCTTAAATTACTGTTCTTTCCTGAGCCTCAGTTTTCTTGTCCCTAACATGGGGAACATTTTAGGTAAATGAAATGAAATGAGTGCAAGTAAAATGTTTAGAGGACACTCAATATTTGTTAGTTGGGTTCTTTTGCTTTTGAACAAAGACAAAGGATTACACCCGCTTCCCACCAGTCTTCTGTATATTTGGGAACAAAGTCATGAATACAAATCTAAGAAGCCCCAGGGAAAGCTTTCCATACACAATGTCTTATCCCGCCAGCTGATCTCATTCACTTCAACTCACCAAATATTTATTAAGTGTGTGCTTGCTTAAAACTGCTTGAGACTGTGGAGTTTACAGTTGGATGACAGATGGTTACTGACGTCTGTCCTCAAGAAGCTCGTCTCTAACTACAGCGACAAAACTTTATATGTCGGGCAGGTTAAGGGTACAAGGCAGTACGTGCGCGCGTGCCTGCATGCGTGCGCGTGCGTGCGTGCACACATGCGCACACATGAATGAGTATGGCATGTGTGCCATCATGTGCGTAAATATTTTTAGGAGGTGAGAGAACAGCAATGGCTAGACGAATAAAAAGAACTTGTTCCTTGTGTTGGCTGGGACGGGAGGGGCCGAGCAAAGAGCAAAACTATCATTCATATAACCATTCTTCCTTATGGGCCTCGGTTTGGCCAAAGACAGAAGCCTTTGGATTTCACAAATACCCACTCAATTTCCCTCTTAATACAGCTCAATATTTCTTTAAATGCCAAGAATGTTGGGGCTCTGAGCCTCCGGGCCAGCTCTTTCTTCTGGCTGTAATTCGTTTCTCCAACTATAGAAATCTGACTCATTCTCCCAGGCCCGGCTCAAAGCTTCTCTATGAAGCCTTCTCTCCTTTTGTATATCTATTGCCTAATGTAGAAATGATACATATTTTAGGAGTGAATGAAGTCAGTCTTATAAATGGTTTTGAAAGTTGATTTCTGCCAAAAATATTCCACTGGCCCCCAAACTGTCCTGGGACCTTTAATAACTTGCCAACACCCATCTCTCAATTCTTCCTATCCTCATTTCCACCCACGCCCCTTCTTACCAAGGTTAGGGAGCAAAAGCTTCTACAGAAGCATCCGATCCCCTCTATTAGCTTCCCTCGACTGGGCAACCCAACAGTCAGAAGAAAAAGCAGAACACTATGAGTTTTGCAATGTACTAACCCCTTTCAACAAACTGGTTGATACCAGGAGAAAAAGTAGTACAGATGTGGGACAGACAGAAATTAAGGAAGGGCACGAAAAACGTAAAGTGTTTAAATGCTGGAAATCATACCACTTGCCTGTTTCAAGGAGATGTGCCAAGTGAGAATTCACTTGGTTTGTACCAACATGACAACAAACCCAAAGACTGAAAACAGAAAAGAAACAATGCAACCATTCCACAAAATAATTAATTTTGCCAAATTTCTCTTTCCACATGTATAAATTGATTTAAAGGGTTTTGTAAATCTGTAAATACTATGAAATGATTGTACCATGAGGCAAAACTCTATAAATATTCTCTTGGTTTATTCCTTCCTATACTGGGAATGACTTCTAAATTATGAATAATGATCATCTAACTGAAAGTGACTCATGGTCCAAAGACCTTGGCAGATAAGTCTTTTAAAATATCCCCCCAAATCAATGAGTTCAATAGGACAAATGAAATTCACTAGAAGACCATTGGGTCTTCTGGTATTTATAGAGAATGTTTGGGAGGCAAACTTTCTAGGGGAACCCACAGATAATGGTTCAAGTTCTTGCTCAGTTTCTGATGGAAATGAGTTCTCTTCACGCCACACTTACAACCCACCCACCTACACTGGGCTTCCCTGTTTATCCTGTAGGCTGCGGGTGGGAAGCTGTGCAGTTTGGGCTTGTGGCAGAAGAAAAATGTGGTAGGCAGTCCTCAGCTCAACATTCCCATGCTCGAGTGGCTTTCTCTGGGATTTCAGTTCCTATCAAGATTTGTTTTCAGCAATTTGGTTTTTGTGCAATTTCTTTTCTTTTCTTTTCTTTTCTTTTCTTTTTTTTCTTTCTTTTCTTTCTTTTCTCTTTTCTTTTTCCTCTCCTTTCCTTTTTCTTTTCTTCTCTTCCCTTCTTTTTCTTTCTTTCTTTGATTTGGAGGCAGCTCTAAAGTGCTTTTAGGGCATCAGACAGCTTGTTTTTACCACTTTGCTGAGTTCGTAGCATTTTCTTTGCCTCCTCCCCCCGCCCCCAGAATCAAATGGAAACTCATTGGTAATGATATGAAGCATTTATGTTTTTTCTACCTCTTTTTTATCGGGGAAAAACATTGGAAGAACAGATTGCATGCCCAGGTTGTTGGCTCTTGAAAAGCCTTCCTTCTTCAGACCTATTATCTCAGTAAGAGAACAGTTTAGATAACATAAATCTAACTACTGTTCGCTTTAATTTGCCCCCGGGATGGAGTAGGCTGAGCTCCCTCTCCTCTTTGGGGACAAGAATTAGACTTTTGCAAGAATTCAACTCCTTCAGAAATGGAGGAGGAATTTGAGCCATACTCTGTCATTCATTTCCAAGTGAAATGGACTTTTTTTAGAAACACATTCAAGAGAGGAGAGAGTCAGTCAGAGCCACCCCAGTGTGGATGGTAAGGCCTGCTTTACAGGGTCCCGTTCTGGCCCTGTACCTGGAGCTCATACCACCTCTTATAGGTCACACTTAGGGTACTTGTGGCCCTGAAATTCCTTGCTCAACTGGCTTTCAGCCTGCCTCCGGAGTTTCCCTGGGCCTCTTCCTCAGGGGGTGTTCCCTGGAGGGTAGATGGTATGTACATCTTAAGCCTACGTGGTGGCCGAGAAGTGGCTTTTTACGGGGGTGCAGATAGGCTGAGCTTTCATGCTGGAGGCCAGAGACAGAGGTGGGAAGGAATGGGGCATGGGCCAAGGGCAGAGTCTTCATGCTTCCGTGGTTTGGCGTAGAAGTCCGTGGAGACTGGGAATACGCAATTTGATCCAGGTCTTGCAGGTTGTTAGGAAGGTAAATAGAACAGGAAAGGAGGATGGGATGCTCAGGTAGCCAGGCACCTTGTGTTTGAATATTTAGTCTCATGGCATGTTGCTCTTCAAATACATCTTTGCCCAAGGCCTCCGTATGTCAGAGGAGAGCCTGGAGAAAGGTACGATGTTGTTACCCAGGTTCCTTGATCTGATGAAGTAAGTCAGGAAGAATGAGTTGGGTATATTTGCTGGTGGACCTATCTCTCTGCCTTATGTTTGGGGAGTAGGGAGGAAGTGTTCTATTGTGGAAAGAACCTGAGATTTGGAGTCTGGAAGACCTGGACTCAATAAACATTTATTAGTCCCCTCCTATGTGTCAACCACTGAAAGAGAACACGAGGAGAGGTAACACGAAGCCAAAATTCTCCAAAAACTGATCGCTTATGGGTGGTTATGAAAGAACGTGACATGGAAATGTGTTAAAAGTCACTGTTAACCAGGATATTTTAAATAAATAAGGCTGAACATCTAAAAGGAGGAACAGGTCTCTGGAGAAGTTAAAGACTTCACCCAAGTGATCTTTAGCCTGGGGGTTTAATAACCTGGGATTAGGAGATGTTTGCCAGAAGAAAGGAGGGAAGCATGGCTGGAGGGAATGGGTTGTACAGAATGGAAACACAGAGGCATTCTATTTCAGAATTAACTTTGTCATCTTATTTGTTAAGTGTCTTTGGGTAAACAATGTTTCTTAACCCCAGTTTCCTCATCGGGCTAATGGGGATCATCACAAAACATTAATTGCATGAATTAAAGAAATGAAATGGTGAATTTGAAACACAGATTTTAAATTCTAAATAAAGCACTAACCAAATCTTAATGATTGTTACAAGTGGGGCTTCAGGCCTGGGTCCCTCTAAATCCCAGCTGGGGAATACTCTGTGGATTTTGACATGAAAGTTGGAATGTCTCTTGGGGGTCCTGTTGGCATGAGTCCAAGCATAATCATGGTAATATCTGGACTTTTTTACAGAAGGAACATTGGGTACAGGGCAGGCTGGTCTTTTTTTAAACATGAGCCAATGCCTTTACTACAGCCCAGAAATGAGACTGGGTCTTTGATCTTCTAGATTTGTGGGCAGGCTTCTCCATTTCTCTCTTGCAGAGTCCTCACTCCCCAGATCCAGTCTTCTTTATCATTGTTAGGCAAGAGGCAGCAGTTTTGAATTCTTCTGTTGGCAGTGGTGTGGCTGATTAATACAGGACCTGAAGACAAAGACTGTATCTTATAGAACTCAGAACCCCTGGGATCCTGAACCAACAATAAGCACGGCATACAAAATAAGGTCTGTTCCCTTCCCTGCTGATTCAGAAAGACAAAGTGTCTTGTGTGCTCTGGTCAGTGCTTTGCGCTTATGGCTCTCTAGCCTTCATTGCCAGACGCTGGCCCAGTGAAGACACATCGCTGACGATGCATCTCATTTGGTCATCTCCTGCAGGGCAGACCCCTATGGCCCACAGGACACTGATAGCTTCTGTTTCACATCTGTTTTTACTTCTGGCTGGGCCTTCTGGGTCACTGCCTTGGCCCAGCGAGCTCCCCTTTCACCTTGGTTCCCACTCCAGGTCAGGACAGGGAGGCCTCTTCATCTCTTCTCATCCCCAGGGCCTCTCTCTGCCCCCTGAGCAGACTTTATGGGTCCTGTCAGTCCTCCTGTGGCCGCAGATTCTGAGGCTGTCTCCCTGCACCAGGGGACTCAGCTTTTACCCGGCCGGCCCCTCTCTTGTCGCTCAATGAGTGCCTCTCTGCTACTCACATGTGCTTGTCCTGACCTTTGGGTCTTGGAATGTCAGCATGCACATGTAGCCAAAGAATCCAGTCTGCTAGAAGCATTAGGTCTTCAAATACTCAGAACTCAGGGAGGCTTCTTGACATTAGCATTGCATCAGCTGCATGTTTCCTAGGCTTGTCACCCCCCTACCGCCAGCCTCCCACTTAATCATTTAGGTCATAGTTGAGAGAAATAACACCTAGTTGCAGGGCTGTTTGTAATAAGGAGAGAATACTGGGTCTTCCTCTGTCTCCTCTTCCTCCTTTGCGGTGCATTCTTCATCTCAAAAGCTTGCATAAAAAACAAAACGAAACAAACCAAAGAAACTGTGCCCACTGCAACAGCCAGTTCACTGGAGGAGTAGGGGAGCCTGTCACAGGTGCCTTAGTGGTCAGTAAGGAAACGCAGCAGGAATGAGGGATGTGGCCTGTGATCTCGAGGAATTTATAATCTTGTTGTGTAGGTAGAAGCAACTCACACGAAACCATGACAAACCATGGGAAAGAGATTATTATTAAGTACCTAACTGGCACTTAGTAATAAGTGATCATGGAGACTGTGGGGATTTGAGAAGACTGCCTGGAGGAGATGGAGCTCAAGGCAGATCTGTAAGGACAGAGGGTGTGTGTGTGTGTGTGTGTGTGTGTGTGTGTGTGTTGTTATTAGAGTCCCAGCATCCAACACAGTAACTTGGAAACTCATAGGCGATCGATATACATTTTGCATAAATTAATGCCTGGGAAAGAGAAAACAAAGAGGGGAAGTGAACATGGAACTGAAGATGGCGCCTTTGTAGCCCAGGGACTAGGGGCTGAGCGAGCGTACCTCAGACTGTGCCTCAGGTAGGGAGAGGGGAGAAAACAGTAAACACTTGTTTGCGGTCCAAGTTTCTACTCAGTGGAAGTCTGCGCTGTTTGGTGTCACTGGCCATGTTCATCAGTGCAGAATGTGCTAAGCTCAGATCACTTTTCACTTTCTGAGCCAGTTTCTCATTCCAGAGGGTTTTGGGAACATGCTGGTATCACAGAGATCAAAAACATGGAGCTGCAGATAAGGAGGTAGGGTGACTGCAGGTAAGCAATAGGGGTCACCGAGATAGACCTCTATTCCATAGCAAAGCCAAACAATTCAGACCTTCACACCCACAAACTCAAACCCAAACAAAACTATAAAATGTGAGGGGGAGGGGCCGTAGGGAGGGAATTATGTGCCTAATGTGCAGAAACGCAGCTGGGCCAGAATGGCTGGGCAGGACAACTTTGTTTTAATATCATTGCTCCTCTGGTACGTGTGGAAGTCTGTGGAAAATTTTGTCCTCTGTGTGAGGTTTAGAATATAAGCACCAGAATATATCTATTGCCCTTTGAGACTGCACATGTATTTGTTTGTTTGTACCATAAACATTTATTGAGTGTCCATTGTGCGTTAGGCCTGTGTATGTATACACTGGTGATTGTATTTGAGCCACAGACTCTGTCCTTATGAAACTTACAGTTTTCTAGGGAGAGAGGTAATAAAGAGGTAATTGAAGAAATAAGTTGAAAGATAAAAAAATCTATTTCTTCTATCAAGAATATTCAGATAAATGAAGGATAAAGAATTTAAGAGTTCTAAAATATAGCATAACTGAATCTTCCTTTAGAAATGGGCCTTGTTTTGTACTAGCAGTAAGGCTGAGATGAAAACAAAACAACCCATTAGCACTAATAGCTAAAGTATGGAAAGAACCTAAATGTCCAGGGACTGATGAATGGTTAAAGAAGATGTGGTACCTAAATATACAATGGAATATTACTCAGCCATCAAAAAGAATGAAAGCTTGCCATTTGGAATGACGTGGATCGAGCTAGAATATATAATGTTAAATGAAGTAAGTCAGTCAGAGAAAGACAAATACCATATGATTTCACTCATGTGTGGAATTTAAGAAACAAAACAGATGAACATGGGGGGAAAAAACAGAGGGAGGCAAACCATAAAACAGACTCTTAACTATAGAGAACACACTAAGGGTTGTGGGAGGGGTGGTGGGTGGGGGGATGGGCTAAGTGGGTGATGGGCATTAAGGAGGGCACTTGGGGTGATGAGCAGTGGGTGTTGTATGTAAGTGATGAATCACTGAATTCTACTCCTGAAGCTAATATTACACTGTACAGTAACTAACTGGAATTTAAATGAAAATTTGAAATAAAAAACAATAAAAATTTAAAAAAACATAAAACACAAAAAATTAATAAAAAGAAGCACGACCTTAAAAAATAAATAAAACAAAACAATATCAGAGTACAATGAGCTGGGACTGCTTTCAGGCTGGCTGTTTTTTTCAAACGAACTACAAGGACGCACAGGCCAGCACACATGTGCTCATGGAGGGAAGGGTACAGGATATTTGAGAGTAGATATGCTTTAGAAAATATGTATTTGTTGAGCTGATGGGCACACATGAATGAATGAGTGAGGGTTGTAGGGAAGCAGTGCTGAGTAGTAAAGTCTTCAGAGGCAGAAATATCTGGATTTCTTTCTTCCTTTCTTTCTTTCTTTCTTTTTTTTTTTTTTTTAAAGATTTTATTAATTTATTTGAGAGATAGAGAGAAAGCCAGCGAGAGAGGAAACACAAGCAGGGGGAGTGGGAGAGGAAGAAGCAGGCTCCCAGTGGAGGAGCCTGGTGTGGGGCTCGATCCCAGGACTCTGGGATCATGCCCTGAGCCGAAGGCAGACGTTTAACGACTGAGCCACCCAGGCGCCCCCAGAAATATCAGGATTTCAACCCAGGCTCCTTCTTTCTGGCTGCGTCAACTTTGATAGTTTGACCTCGCTAAGCCTCAGTTTTCTCATCTGTAAAATAAAGATATCTCTCTCTACTAGGTGGTTAAATTAGATTGTTATGTAATCCATGCAGCACAGTGCCTGGCATATAACATGTATGCAGTCGATTGGAACTGTGTCAGCCTATATTCCAGTAGATACACTGGGTGGGTAGTGGCTGGAGATGTTGAAAGGGCAGCCAAGGAGGTGCACAGGAAGCATGGAAACAGAGTGACATCTTAAAACATAAGAATTGAGCGCAAACAAAAGACGCAAGGATGTGTCTGTCAGCTGAGAAGTTGGAATTTTCCAATTGTCTGGATCCTTCTCTAAGGAGTGCTGCTGTTTCGTTGCAGTGTGTTGCTCTTAACCTGAAAGTGAAGCAGATGGGTTTCTTAGGATCTCTAAAAGAATTCGATGCTGAATGCTTGTGCCCGCTTGTTAGCATGGACGAAGGTCCTGTTACTGAATATATATGGTTGTGGGTGTGTTTGCAAATATGCGTGTGGGGCTGCATATCTCAGTTATGCAGTGTGTGCTGATATACAGGAAAATATTGCTTCTGGTTTGTTCATCCACATGAGTCACTGTCCATTTAGTAAGGTTAGTGTATGTGTGTGTCTTACATTTACCAGAAAACAATGCATCAAAATTCTGTTTTAAAGGGTCTTTTGGGGGTTAAATAAGCTTTCAAGTAGATGACTCGTCTTTCAGATTTCCTTTCCCTTTCTCTGCTTCTCCCCAGACAGTATATGAGAAAGCTTATGTGACCTCTCGGGGTGGGGAAAGGGAGCCTCAGATCTACCTGCTGGCTTCAGCTCTTGCTGTTCTGTTTTGTGAAGAGCTGGTTTGAACAGGTCATGCTGCTCATTAGGCTGAGATGGGACTGGTTCTTTTCTGGCTCTTGGGTCTTTATTCTGGCTCCTGTTCTTGGTCCCAGCCAGCTGGTCTGGTTGTAGTCTTCACTGGTGAGGGGACAGAGACTCCATGTTCTCCTGTTTTCTTGCCCCTCCCCTCCTGGGACCTGCAGAACTTGGAGACTTCTGGTATTCCACACGCACAGACTGAGGAGAGCCAGAAAGATGGCGGGCTTCAAAAGCCATCTTTCCAGCCACCTGCCTCCTCAATGCTGTGTGCTCTCTCTTTCCCCCAAGCCAGTTTGGAATGACACTGAGCTGATTGCCAGTCCTCTCAAAGAGCAATAGTTCTGACCTTGGCTACACACTGGAATCAGCTGGAAAGTCTTTTTCAAATACTGATGCCTGAATCCTATGTCCAGAAGTCATGCTGTAAGTGCTCTGGGCACGTAGAGGTGATTCTGGTGTGCAGCCACATTTGAGACTCTCTGCCCAGAGACTTGCAACTTCCAGATTAGGAAGCAGACCACTAGCCCTTGTGTTTTGGGAGTCTATCCTGCCCATCCAGATGTTCCCATCATGCCCAGTCCACTGCTCAAGGCTCCTCACCCATGGTGGGGAGTGGAAATGAGGACGCAGATAGTGACTTCTCTATTTCACTTCTCCTTTTTTCCTCTCCTAAAATCAGGAAGGAAGGGGCTTCTACTTTGGTTCCCTTTCACTCCCCAACTCCCTTTACGCCATACATCTTGAGTTCTTTTCACCATTGCCTTTGGTAGCTGAATATTGAAGCTGCTTAGGCACTGATAGATCCATAAGAGCTTAAAGATTTTAGGAAAAAAAGACCTTCCCTCTCATGATAATGCTTGGCATTCAAGGCTATTATTTTAGGGAAGATTCAAAAATTCCATTCTAGATTTCAAGAACAATATTTGTTCTGTCTTTTTCTTTGTATCGCTGCTATAAAAATTCTAAGCTCTACTACAGGAAAGAAAAAAGTAGAAGAAAAGGAGGATCCAATAATATATATAATGTCTAACATTTATATGTGTATTAGTCTGCTAGGGCTGCCTTCACAAAATACACAG
Organism: Ailuropoda melanoleuca; assembly: GCF_002007445.2. Taxonomy (NCBI): domain Eukaryota; kingdom Metazoa; phylum Chordata; class Mammalia; order Carnivora; family Ursidae; genus Ailuropoda; species Ailuropoda melanoleuca. The sequence continues at coordinate 23,348,023 of NC_048225.1, read as the reverse complement.
ACTGAGGGGTTTAAACGATAGACATGAATTTTCTTGCAGTTCTGGAGGCTGAAAACCCAAAATCAAAGTGCCAGTAAGAGTGGTTTCCTCTGAGAGTCACAGTGGAAGGACTTGTTCCAGGCCCTTCTCCTTGTTGTATAGATGGCTGCCTTCTCTTTCTGCAGCCTCATGTGATTGTCCCTCTCTACACAAATGCCCCTGGTGTCTCTCTGTGTGTCTAAACTTCCTCTTATTAAAAGGACACCAGTCAGACTAAATGACCATCATGATGGCCTCATTTTAAGTTAATCAAAAACTCTATCTCCAAATATAGTTACATTCTGAAGTACTAGGGATTAAGACTTCAGCTTATGAATTTTGAGGAGACACAATTCAGCCCATAGCAATGTGTATTCACATACAAATGACACAGAAAAATGGGAACCTAAACTTTTATGTGTTTTTAACACCTTCACAGTTCGCAAAGCACATTTATAAGTATTTTTTTCATTTAGTCCCAAGAAGTTCTTATAACGTATAACCCTTTTTATTTGGAGATGAAACAACTGAGTCACAGAAAGTTTAGGTGGCTTTGTTCAAGGTCATTGGGATAGTAAACTAGAAGAGAACTTAAAACAAATGTGTGTGTGTGTCCGTTTCAGTGTATTTGTGTCTCTATAGTGTAGATCAAGCAATAATAGGAAACATGATTAAATAACAATACTTCAGCCTGTATTGGGTGAGTGGGGAGAGATTTAGAGAAATGACCAATACATTTGTAGGAAATTAGTAAAAGTCCTAATACAGAATGATGATGGATTCCCCAAGCTCAATATGAATGGACATCAATATGAATATTGAAGATTGTCCTTGAAGAATATGGGGTTTGGTCCACAAAAAGGGTTTAGACTGAGCTTCTCTGCATGAAGTTCTACATTAAAGAAAACTCTTTATGATAAAGATAAAAACCTAAACAAATAAGATCCCACATTGGTTATAGTCAGGATCCTTCACTCAGCAGGGGGAAGCTAAATGGAGAGCACAAACAAATTGGTACAATCAAGTCCCGCTAAATTTTTATAAAGTGTGTTTGAGTGACTTATGTCATTGAATCTTCATAGCAATTCTTTAAGGAAGTTAATATTATTATTTTCCTCATTCATTTTTTTGAGAAAATTGAAACTCATATAGTTTGGAGTGCATTGCCAATAAATTCAGCCAATAAATAGAAATAAATAGAAATGGGATTAAAACCCAAATGCTTTGGTTTGAGACTCCCCCACGTTCTTCATATTATACTCTATCATTATGACTTTTCTTTAATTCTGCATCAGACAGAGATCTTTAACATCATAGCAGACCCAAAGGTATATGCATTGTTCTATGTCCAGTGCCTCGCATGCTGCCCAAAACCTAGTTCACTGTCAATGCTAAGTAAGTATTAAAAGAATAAATAAATTAAGTACAAAAAGACTTCTGTTCAAATATGGATGCTGCTTGATAGACTTTTTTATTTCATTAGAATGTTCTAAACTTATGGTAAAGTAATTTTTGAAAAATAGAGAACAGGGATGGGGTTATCAGAGATTTTGACAAATTTCTAGAAGATGGAAAGCATGTGTTAGGATGGATAATGGTGACACTTTATCTAATAACAGAGATCAATCATATTCAGAACATCCAATTGGTGTTTTGTTGTCTTTTCCTTAAATATGAGCAAATAAACATTTGAAAAATACAGTATAAGAACAGCTGAAAGGAAAGTGTAGACTATAGAACTCTCATTACTTAAAAATATCATTTTATATAACAAGTTTAAAAGGATTGAAAAGTAAAGTCTAGGGAATCTCTAAGAGTGAGTGACAAAATGAAAAGAGATAGAAAATGGGAGAACAAAAGATTATAAATATGGTTGATGAATCCAGGGAGTCACATAACTGATTAACAGGTGTCCAGAAAGAGAACTGCATAAATATAGGGGAAAAAATCAAAGCATTAATTTAACTATCTAAAGGATACATCTCAATTATAATGACATCTAATTGTCTAGAACAATGAATGAAGAAAAGGCCATACTTAAGCATATCATTGTGAAATCATAGAATACCAAGGAAGAAGAGATTCTAAAGGCCCACTGAGAGAGAGTGAGCAAGAGAGAATGAATAGATTATCCCACAAAGAAACAAAATAGAGGAAATTGGAGCAATAGCTTTAATAGCATTATATTTCTTAGGGGAAATGAGTCTTCAACCTAGGATTCTATACCCAACCAAACTATCACTAAATTTTTCAGGTAAAATAAAAACCATTTTTCATTTTTAAGGACTCAGAAAATTTACTTCACTCACTAATTTTAGGCAACTTCTCAAAGAAATTCCTCTGTTGGATAGGAAGGCTTTTAGCATGAGCACAGAAAACTCCAACTCAACTAGCTTGTACAGAAAGACAATTAGTATCTCAAGTAACAAGAAATCTGGAAGTGGGTGGTTGACTCACGTATATCAGCAAATTTTTAAGTTCTTCCCATTTTTCTTTTCTGTCACTCTTGGTGAGATGCCTAGTCCTTAAATGGCTTTCTCTTTGTTACAAGATGATTTCTGCACCTAGATATCACATGCAGATATGATAATGGATGGGAGAAGGTAGGATAGTCTATTTTCATGGGTCTTTTTTTTTTTTTAATTGAAGACTTTCCTGAAGATTCCTCAGCAAGTTTTCTCCCATGTTTCATTATCTAGAATGGAATATATACACACTTTTAACCAATCATTTGCATGGTGATAAGAGTTAATGCAATTGGCTCAGCAAAGTATGGGCTCATTAAATGAGATACTGGAATAAAAACAAGATTTGTTAGAAAAAGGAGAAATGTGTGCTACATGCTACAGCCAACCAGGGGTTAAACCAATGAGGAAGATAGAATATGTTGGAATGGATCCAGGAAAGAAGAAAAGAAAAATCCCAAGAAGAACAATATACATGGCCTAGAGGGCACAGGTTTAAATTGGATCAGAAGTACTGTATGGTGACTAACATAATATAATAAAAAATCATTAACAAAAAAAAAGGAGAAAAAAAAGGAAGGACAGAGGGACTAAGACAAATCTGTATGAAAATAGAATGTGAATTTTGATAAAAAAATTTTTAAAAACTCATATAAAGGCAAAAAAATTAAAAATAGGCACTTGAAATTCCAGAAGATGCAGGAAGCATTGCAAAATAGAACTGCAATCATGAAAAGCTGACTTAATTCTGCTGTGTTCAATACTGACATGGTCCTAATAACAGAGATATTGCCAGTTGACTTTCAACTTCTAGAATCAGCTCATCAGTGAAAACTGGTTATAGAAAGAGGGGTAACTGAATTTTGAAGATATAAAAGCAGAAGTGTACATGTGAGAAATTGGTGCTAGAAGGTGAGGGGAGAAAAGAGATTGGAAGGAAAGAGCAGGGATGCTAATATTCTTACCTGACAGAGTGGCCAGAATAAGCAAAGATACTATTTTCAGTTGATGGAACAAAAAGTAAAAAAAAAAAAAAAAATAAAGAGTTAATTATAAAAAGGTAAAGAATAAAGGACATAATTTTGATTTACTAAGATATTTGGTGCAGGGGAAGATAGGGTGAGGTTGTGTGAGCCAGATGCTAATTTATCTGGAATTCAAAAGATAATGTATAAAGTGAATAAGGAGTAGAGGCAAAAACATATATTATCTGGAGGCATGGCACTAACTCCAGGAAAAAAAAATAGCTAGAAAGAGTTCAAAGTATTTGCTGTGGGGAGGGGGATGGAGGGTAGGAGGGATGGGAGCCTTTTGTGTGTAAGCCCTTTTGATTATTTCTTATTTCAAACATGTGCACTCATATCATTTGGTAATTGAACATATATTGTAAAAAATGATGTAGTTTTACTTTCTATCATAAAACAGAAACTTTCTGTATTAAGTGTTTTCCATTTATAGCTGCATCATGAACGTTTTCCATGATATGACATAGGTTTTATAATGATTCAATTAACGGCTATGTAATATTTTGCATTGTTTTCTTGGAAGCCCTGATCCATTTAGATACATTCCCTCCAGTGTCTGTCAGACATCAAAAGCAGTGGTTGAAGTTTGGGGGAGCCAAAGAAGAAAGCCGTGTTTTGTTTTGTTTTGTTTTTTTCCTCAGAAAAGAACTAAATCTTGAACTGGCCCATATTAGCACTGTGCATTAACCAAGTTCAAAGCCCAAGCAGAACTGTGCGTCCTTGCTCACTGCAGCAGCCCTGGGTGGTGCACACACACCTTGAGACAGATCTACATGGCCCAAGAGTGCTCCATGACAGCCTGGACAGCATCAACTCAAGGCCGCCCTTGGCACTGACACTGCCCTCAAGTTCATTTGAAATGGGGGCTGCCAGAAAGATGAGGCTTCATTTGCAAAGCAAGGGCATGGTTTTAATTAGCCTTTAGATCCATAAAAAAGAGAGGGGTGGGGGTGGGGATAGATTTATGGCTTTAAATTCTCTTCTATGGCGTTTATAAAACAGTATTTATCAGGTGTGGGGCACATGGCAGCTCTGGGGAGTGCCAGACGGGATCAAAAGCAAAGCATAAAAACCTTCCCCTTTCAACATACCTAATCTCCTTCTATCTATAAATGGCCACATTAACCTCACAGCTCAGAGGAGAGATTCATTCTGGCATTTTGCTGTCTGAGGTATAAGGAGCAAGTGAGAGGTTGGCTTCTGTGTGCCAGGCCTGTCTTGCCTCCCCTTTGATGTTTCCCTCAGAAGAATCCAATCACGGCCTGTAGCACTGAGGCGGGGCACTCCTGCCATTGTGCTGGGGGGTGTCCCTGTCATAGGGAGGCATTTACATCCCTTCCAGGAGAGTATCAGATGGCAAAATGACTGGAAGTTAGCAATCAATCATTCATTCTTTCAGTGCTGTTTAGTTATCTCTCATATGCCCCGCACACTTGCAGGCGTCAGTAGATGCTGATAAAGCGGAAGATATGATTTCTTCCTTCAGAAAACTTCAATGTTAGTTGGCAAAAAAAAAAAAAAAAAAAAAAAAAANCCTACCCATAATAGACTCAAACATTATTAAGATAATTTTTGGTGTTGTTGAGTTTTGGGAAAGAGTTGGCCTTAGTGAGGCTTCAGATTGAGTTGGGTTTTGCCAGGAAGGTATGATATGGGCTAAACCTTGAACGATAGGTAGGATTTGGATAAAAAGGAAGATAGGAGAGATGGAGGAGGCCATAAATAAAAACGCTGTGGCCAAAATAAATATGGCACGTGGAGGGGATAAGGGCAGAGAATAAACACTGGAAATATCTTTTGGGCTTGTTGGTTTCTGGATGTGTGTCCCATCCTCTTGAGTTGTGGCTTGCTGATCAACAAAAGCCCGCAAAGGGCAAATTCAGGAGGCATTTTTGCTTCTAAAAAACACAGCAATTTTTCCATGATTTTTCTGTTTCCATAGCTCCAGAAGATATCTTGCTTTTCTTCTTCCTGCCGACTGGGGATATGCCTTCCCTGAACGAGAGTATCACAGTGTAAAATCTTAAATGCGGAGAAGCGCTGAGGTTATCTAGAATGCAAGCTCCACGAAAATAGGAATTTTTGTTGAGTTTGTTCACTCAGTGTTTAGCACCATGCCTGGCACATAGTGAGAGCCTAGTAAGTACTTATTAAATAAATAAATGCACGAAAGCCTAGCCTCCCACACAATTGAGGGACATCTGCCTCCTGCTCTGAAATACTTCAACTCTTATTAGCTTAGGTCACATCATCCCTAGTAACTCAGCTTTCTTATCTTTAAAATGGTGGTATTAACCCACAAAGTTCTGGGGATCAACTACCCACTCAATGTATTTTGATTCCTTTAATTGTTCTGTACTAGACTCTTGGGAATTTTACGTGCATTTAGCTTTCAGGGCACTTAGTGTGATGGGGAAGGCAGCAAAAAACAAAAAAGATCTTAAGTCAATGTGATAGCAACTAAGACAGTGGTACGTACGGGCCATTGTGAACTCCAGAAGGGCCACAGCTAGCTCAGATTAGGCTAATGGTAAACCAGACTGGAACAGCTAGACATCTCAAGTCAGTGAATAATGTAGTGCCTATCAAACAGATCTAGCTATATACTCTGCATTGGGGGAGAAGAAAGGCACCTTGCATACATCCGCAGCCTATCCACTACTGTCCCAAGCAATTCACCTCAGGCTCCAAACTTGCTTCTTCCACCTAAAGCAACAAAAAGGCAGCAATTAAGCAGACTGTCCCACTTTGGAAGAGGGTCTAGTGAGCCTCTCTTTTTACTAGAGCGTACTTAGAAAACTTACCTTCTACTGAAAGAGGTGTATTCGACTTGTCTCTCTGAAAGGAAATCTGGTAGCTGTGGGTTTTCTCTGTTTCTAGAAATGTTTTAGCCATCATAATAGATTGTTTCCCTGAGGAAACTTCTGTCTGGTCTGCTCCATAATGCTTTGAATGATGGTGTTATTAACTAAGGTGGGGCTATGAGATAAGGCGTAGAGGATCTCCGAGTGGGGGCTGGGGAGTGGGGTATGGTCAGGGAGTTCAGGTTTTGACCTGCCAGTCTCAAGAGCCTCTGGGACATCCGTAACACGTCAAGAGGGCACTGGCCTGCTTACAACCAGAGCTCAGGTCAACAGAGAAGAGGCTGTGGAGAAGACACACAAAAGCTACGAAGTGTCCATGTCCTTTGGCCTAAGCAATAAAAAGATCATTGGTAAGGTTTGTTATTGACAAGTGTGGAAGCCAGATTTTAGTGTTGAGGTAGTCATTAAAGGGAGGTGAAAATCAGATAAAGTAAGTATAGACAATACAAAATATAATGTGTTTTTTATGAAGTTAAACTATTTTGTGAAAGATTTTATTTATTTGAGAGAGAGAGAAAAAGAGAGCACAAGTGGGGGAGGGGGGAGGGGCAGAGGGAGAGGGAGAAGCAGACTGCCCGCTGACCAGGGAGACTGACTCGAGGCTCAATCCCAGAACCCTGAGATCATGACCTGAGCTGAAATCAATAGTCAGCTGCTTAACAACTGAGCCACGCAGGTGCCTCAAAGTTAAAATATTTTCTATTCACTCCCTGCTATGAAAGATTTAACTCTCATATCCTCCCTCCCCTATACATGCGTGTCCCTTCCCCTTTCTCTCAATATAGATTTATGACAATTTTTTCTTAGCAGCATATTTAATCTTCACATTTTCATGACTATACCAATGTTATGTGCAGCTGAGCCATGCAGACTACTATGATTATATATCCTTTCTTGTACAATGTTGCTTCCTCTCGCATTACTAATTTTCTTGATTTTTAAAAAATATTTTATTTATTTATTTGACAGAGAGAGAGAGAGAGAGCATGAGAGAGCACAAGCAGGGGGAGCAGCAAAGGGAGAGGGAGCAGCAGGCTCTCCCTGGAGCAGGGAGCCTGATACAGAGCTCGATCTCAGGACCCTGGAATAATGACCTGAGCTGAAGGCAGATGCTTAACCAACTGAGCCACCCAGGTGCCCCATAATTATTTTGGTTTTTTGCTTGCTTAATTTCCTACATACCTAGAATAAAAATCAAGCCTAAACACTATCAGAAGTGTCAGTTTTCCCTCAATATTTTTAAACATATCAGATATTCTATCCATTTTGACTTCTTAGAGAAATATTTCCTTTGGTCCTCCATTCTCCTATCCCAATGTGGACTGGTTGTCTTTCTTGTCCACTGTAGATATGTCATTCTGGACTTTCCTGTCTCATCCTGGGGATCTCCTTCTCCTGTCTCCTGTTGGTGTGGCTGTTTCCTTTATCTTATGTCTTCTTTCTTTTTGATCTATCCTCTCATTTTGGTAGAAAGTAATTGTCCCATAGCTCCTGGAAAAGTATTTGGAAGTACTTTTATTCTAAATTGCCTGCTGAATAAATCTTTATTCTTTGCTCACATTTAATCAATATTATGGATGATACAGATTTCTAGTTAAAAGATCATCCCCCCCCCCCCCCCCCCCCNCCCCCCCCCCCCCCGCATACTCTGAAGGCATTGTCCTTGTTGTTTTCTAGTGACTAGATTGGTTTTAGAATCTGTATGCCATCTCAACTTTAATCCTGTTTGTGTGGATAATCTGATTTGTATTTTTTTCTCCTTCTCATGGTGATTAGGATCTATTCTTCGACTCCTTCATTCTAAAAGTTCATTCATAATGATGTGATTTTGTGTGTGTCTATATATATATGCTAGGTACTTGATGGACCCTTTCAATCTGGAAACTCATGCTCTTTGGTTGTATGTCAATTTCTTGTGTGATTTCTTTGATACTTTCCTTCCCTCCATTTTCTCCTTCTGGATGTTCTATTATGGATAGCTCTTCTGGACTGATTTTCAGCTATATTTACTATTTTCAGATACATTTAATACATTTCTGTTCTTTGTTAGTTTGTATGTCTTATTTTGGGTGAGATTTTCTCAATTTTATTCAATGGTTCCATTGATATTTTTTAAAAATATAGTTTCGATATTTTTAATAACAAAGTGCTCCTTTTTTAAACTGTCTGAATATTCTTTTTATGGGGGCATAGTTTTTGTTTCATTGACTTACAACTTTTATCTAAGTTCTCAATATAGATAAAGTTTTTGTTTTCTTTAACTGTCTACATTTTTTTAGAGGGGTGGATAGGGGCCGACAGAGAGGGAGAGAGGGAATCCTAAGATGGCTCCATGCTCAGTGCAGAGCCTGACATGGGGCTCAATCTCACAACCCTGGGATCATGACCTGAGCCAAAATCAAGAGTCAGATGCTTGACTGACTGAACCACCCAGGTGCCCCTGCATTTTGTTTGTTTTGATATGTCTTCCATATACAGAATTTCCTCAAATATCTGATGTTCCTCGGTTTTCTGTTCATATTTAAAAATGATGCACTAAGAACTGTTTGGAATCTTTTTGTGCTTGAGAGGGGCTTGTGGACTGGTAGGGTTCTCAGTAAGGTGATTTGATTGGTCAGATGAGATCCCCATACATCAGAACTTTTTGTAGTGGATTAGGCAGATTTCTCAAAGAAGAATCTCTGGTCTTATGTAGGGGAGAAATAAATCTGGTTACCCCTTGGAAAGCAAGTTGAGGTAGGAATACAGGTGGCGTCTTGACTTGGGGTCTATGACTTGACATATGGTGTGATTTAATGTAACACTCCTGTTTCAGTGCAGTGTTTCCACACTCTCCCAAACCTCATGTCTTCACCTCTAGAATGTCTTTAGTTTAACATGTCCAGAAGGCAACTCTTTATTCTTCTGCTAGAATAAAGGATAGGCAGAGGCCCAATCAAATGGAGGGAGTAGAGATTCAGGGATCTGGGAATCTAACTATTCCCACAAAAACTTCTAATAAATCTTGCTATTTTCAGTCTTATTT
>NC_048225.1:23151373-23338526 GCF_002007445.2 Ailuropoda melanoleuca | reverse complement strand
AGATATATACAGGGCCAATAAGCACATGAAAAGATGCTCCACATCATTAAATTCAGGAAAATATCAAATCAGAATAATAATGAGATACCACCTCAGACTCACTAGGATGACCACTATTAAGAAAAACAGAATATCAAGTGTTGAGGAGGAGTTAGAGAAATTGGAAACCTTGTACACTGTTGGTAGGAATGTAAAATGGTACAGCTATTTTGGAAATAGTGTAATGGTTTCTTAAAAAATTGAACATAGAATTATCATAGGATCCAGCAATTCCACTTCTGTGTATATACCCAAAGAATGGAAAGCAGGGGCTCAAACAGATATTAGTACACCCATGTTCATAGCAGCATGATTCACAATAGCCTAAAGGTGGAAGCAACCCTCATGGTGATCGATGGATGAATGGAAAGACAAAATGTTGTACATATACAATAGAATATCATTCAGTCTTAAAAAGGAATGAAGTTATGATACGTGTTACAACCTAGATGAAACTTAGGGACATTTTGGTACGTCACAAAAGGACAAATATTGTGTGATTCCAATTATATGAGGTCTCTAGAGTAGTCAAATTCATAGAGACAGAAAGTTGAATGGTGCTGCCAGAGGCTGGGGGAAAGAGGGAATGGGAAGTTACTGTTTCATGGGTTCAAAATTTCAGTTTGAGACGATGAAAACAATCTGGAGATGGGTGGCAGACATGGTCGCACAACAATGTTAATGAACTTAATGCCACTGAACTGTACACTTAAAGTGATTAATATGATAAAGTCTGTTATACGTATTTTAACATAGTTTAAAAAGAAACTATGTCCAGCTAAAACAGACCAACCAGAACATTTTATCTAAAGGAACTTTTTAGCCACAGGAGAAAACTCTGATGATAATAGTGGGAACATTGAAAGATATCAATGATGGATCAGAAGATTCCAAATTTTCTCTTTTTCACACTCATCTTCCCACACAAGTGCCTATAACCTTTCTCCATGACCTAGCTCCTCGTTGGTCTTCTCTGTCTGTCATCCCATTTGGGAATAGCAGAGAACCGAAATTTAGCAATATTCAATAACAGCAAGTAACTTTCTCAGTGTTTCTTTCATGAAAATGTTAAGTACCTTGAGATGTTATATTTTTGGGAATGATGAATTTCATGGTCAAATGAGCTAAAAAGTTGCTGTTTTTGCAGGATTTTTCCAAGTATTTACTTGACTAATGTACATTGTCAGTTTCCAAGAACAGGAAGAATACTCGGGGCTTCTCTAGCATTTTTGGTCACAGCCTTCTATCTCAGCAGTTTCCCGTAGAATATCATTTGGAGAAGTTGTCACTAGTGCAATTGTTAACTTTCTTATGTTTGTTGAGTTCCACAAGTTCATGAGTTTTTTAAGTGTGTGCTACAAGTACAAGAATGGCTTCTGGATTTAAGCTATGGAGTGTTTCAGTTCTTGAAAACAATTTCCCTGAATTGTCCTCTGAGAAAGTCAACATGATTTCTTCTGATATGGTACAGAAACATATGCTTTGCATACATGAAAGATGCTGCCACCCAAAATAGAGTCTTGCCAAGTTGTAAGACAGATCATCTCACTTGAGTGCCACAAATCATGCTTTGAATTTTCCCAAGGCTCTGGGAGCACACAACTTTTATATAGAGGTCTAAAATTTCTTATTCAAAATCCAATATTGCCAGATGTGTCTTGCAACTGGAGATTTTGTTAATTTTAGAAATATGCCTATGCTATTATAGTATATCCCTGTAAGGTCTGGACCCCCGCCCTACAAACAAATGCAAAAACGTTGACTGAATATTCATACTCACTAGGATAGAGACTATAGGTAAACATATCAGTCTATATCAGCTTTTTTTAAAAAAAGATTTTATTTATTTATTCGCAAGAGAGAGAAATTTATTTATTTATTTATTTCAGGGTAGATCTTTATTTATTTACTCATAAGTATGCAGAGGGGCAGAGGGAGAAACAGACCCCCTGCTGAGCTCAGAGCCCAATGCAGGGCTCAATCCCAGGACCCTGAGATCATAGCCTGAACTGAAATCAAGAGTTGGACGCTTAACCAACTGAGCCATCCAGGCGCCCCATATCAGCTTGTGTTGCCAAATGAGTTTCAGTGACTCAGTAAGAATAACTTTTAGTTTCAGAGTATTTTGAATTTTGGATTTTGGGATGGTGAACAAGGGATCATAGGCATGCTAGTGAAAACAAGGCCAGGGGTAATGCTAACAGACTTTTGCTAACAACAGGCTCCCATATTTTTCAATATTCTAATCTTTGGAGGAACTGTGGAGAAGTTGCAATTGAGAGAATCCTTAAGGAATAAGGTCGGGGATAATTGCTCTTAAGCCTACATTCCCTAGTCCCTCCTGCTTGACTCTCTCTAATATAGTTTTCCACAGATGAACTCATTTGTGCTAACCTACCAACTTTAACTGAGGAAGTGGAAACCTCCAGGTTATTAGAAAACAAAACAAAACAAAAAAACAGTGAGGGTCAAATGGTTATGCAACCTAAGGTCACACAGCCAAATCCAAGATGGTGTTCTGATAATGGAACTTTCAAAAGTGAGTGTTGTTTAATTTATGCAATGGGATAAACCAAGGGCCAGAAGTTAGAAGGTGTGGCTGTGTTGTTACTATCTATATGACCTTAGGCAAAGCCCATAACCTGAATATTTGATTTCCTTATTTAAACAATGAAGATTGAACAATTATTTAGTATCTACAGTCAAAATAACATTATTGCTAAGAGGTTAACCACAGGTGAAATATCTCTTTGGTAAGCAAACAAACAAACAAACAACTAACAATGGCATCTTCCTGCTTTTGGAGGATATCCTTCCAGAAAAGAATGCTACCCTAGAAGACATGCATGGAAATTCATTTCCTCCATCCTTCAGGACATTTTATCCTGCTCATAGCATATTGTACTATATGTTAAATGTCTCCAATAAGGACTTCATTTAGATTTAATAAGTCAGAATTGCAAACGTTAATGAAATGCCAATAGAGTGATTAAGAACACATGCTTTGAAGTTCCTCAAATATGCACCAAAAGAAAAAAAAAAGAGAGAGAGAGAGAGAAGAATTTATAAGAAAAATGTCCAGACATGGAACTTTACCCTGTAGTGTTTTTTTTTTTCCCTTTCAGAGTTGAAATATCTCTCAAATGCTCAGTACTGAACAAACAGAAAAACAGCAGGAGGATAAAAAAACAAGGCTGAATTTCAGTCACACAGATCTCAGCAAGAAGCAAAAATAAACTCTCTAAATGATGTTTCTTTTCCACAGCACCCAGAGGCAGGTTTGGTAAAAAGTAACTTGAAAACAGACAAATTCATCCTCCAACCCTGCCTCCCCTGACCTTTTTGCCTCTCTTCTGATTCTATTGACTTCTTCCACATTAGTTGAAGATTCCTGGGGTTTTACTCTTTTATTTTTTTCCTCTCCATTCCCGGGCGCTACCTAAGAACGTGGGGACAGAAGCTATCTGCTAATTTTGCATTATCCCAATTTCAGGAAAATCACACATCACACATTTCGGGAAAAGCACAGACACATCACGTTTCTCTGGCCCAAACTCCCCCTTCCTTGATGAAGTCTCGAGAAACGAAGGGATCTGTTGGGTGTCACAGCTAGTTTGTGAGTGATGTGACCAATCACACAAGACCGGGACTTTTCTCCCCAATACCGCAGGTTTCCTGCTGTCCCAAATTAAAATAGGAGAGTTTCCCTCACCCACCCCCTGTTGCCGTAAATACCTCTGTGGTATGGCATGGAGTTAGGCAGCTTCGACCATATCATGAGCTCCATGAAGCTGGGGGCTTTACAAGTTCAGCACCTGAGAAAAATTAAGAGGAGAATTGGAAATCACATCCAGCTGGGCGTTAGCATGTGTTAAACAGGGTTTTGATGTTAAAGGGTTTTAAGTGCGTGACTGGTACACCTCAGGGCAAGGCCCAAGCTTCCCTGAGAATCTGTTCTTGCTTTTCTCTCTTTTCGCGTCTAATCTGTCCCATTCGGTTTTCAATTCTCTTTCTCACTTTGCAAAGTGCCAGACAAATTACTGGTATCCTCTGTGAGCCTCTGGTTTCTTTTTGGTTTCTGAACTCATATCCTCTTGAGAATATTTCAGGGTAGATCTTGCTCAAGACACATTTCATAAAATTTGAGAGACATAATTAGAGCAAAGACCTATTCATAATTTTTATAGCCCCGATCTTCCATTTTTCAGTCCTTTCCCGGAATGTGCATTGTTTTCATGTTTTATGCTTGTATTTCCTCCCAAAGTCCTTCTTGTTCTTCAGCAACATGGCCTCTGGACTATGGACTGTATCGAAGTGTTAAGATTATTAATACGAAGTTGTTGAGATTTAACAATTTTTGAACTGTAAAGATGGCAACTTCATTTGGTTCAGGCTAATAAATTGTCATTTGGAATATACTCACTTTAGCAGCTTTTTAAAAAGATTTTACTTATTTATCTGAGAGAAAGAGAGTACGCATGAGAGAGCTCAAGTGGTGCGGGGGCGGGGGGGACAGAGAGAGAGGGAGAAGCAGATTCCTTGCTGAGCAGGGATCCCAATGCGGGACTCAATCCCAGGACCCCAGGATCATGACCTGAGCCAAAGGCAGATGCTTAACCGACTGAGCCACCCAAGTGCCCCTTCTTTTTCTTAAAAAAACCATGTAATAAAACCATGAACTTTGTTGAACATTATAATGTGGAAATTTAAAAAAAACTTTTTTTTTTGTAATAGAGAGAAAGCAGGATTGGGGGGCGGTGCAGAGGGAGGTGGTGAGAAAGAATCTTAAGCAGGTTCCATGCCCAGCGTGGAGCCCGAAGCAGGGCTTGATCTCATGACTCTGAGATCAGGAGCTGAGCTGAAATCAAGTGTCAGATGCCTAACCAACTGAACCACTCAGGCGCCCCTGGAAATTAAAATAATTTTAAGAAAAAAATTCTGCTTAGATGCTTTTGTTTGTTTACTTATAGTACAAGTAATCTTATGTCTCCATTTGCTGGCAACCATCTCCAGGTTTTACCTGTTGTCCAGCATTCCGTCCAATTTAGCATTTGCTCTGGATTGTTCACTGGCTTCCATAAGTATTAATGTTAATTGTTGCATTAAAATAATAATAGCACTTGGTTAGGTTGGGCTTGGTGGACTTCTACCTTGTAGCTAACACTTCCCCTCTGATCTCTTCTAGAATGGTGCGAGCCACATATAGAGTGAAGAGAGCTCTCAGCTGACTGTGTGGTTCAATCATTCTTTTAAGACATAACTAATAGATGCCTCCTTCTCAAGGGACGAATCGGGTGCTTGGTGACGAAATACAAGCTGCGTGGGGTGGTTCAATTTTTCTGGTCTTGAGTGGTGCTGGCAGATGCATTTCAAGTTGCTGCCCTGATGGCCACGGGATTTGCCAGCCAGTTGTGACATGGTCTTGCCGTCGCTCCTGCTACAACCCGAGCGAGGCATAAAGCGGCCTGGCCACCGGTTGGCGGCATCAATGCCACACAGGGGAGATTTTGTGACGTCTACATGAAATGTCTGTGTGAACTGGAAACTGGGCGGTCCTGCGTAGATCACGTAGTGAGTGATCTGAAGGCTTTTGCTATGGTGACTCTGTCATCATATAGGTGATATAAATCTACAGCTAGTATCTCAATGTTCGGTGATACATTTTTTTTTTTCTTTTGCAATAAGCCTTTTTGACAGAAATAAGTTCCAAAGGAAGAAAAGAGCCTGTTGAATGCAAATTCAAGGCCTACATCTTCATTCTTATGGGAGCTGATGCCGAACGGGTAATTGGCACACAAGGTCTGTCCACATTCCCCATCCACCCCGGAGGCTGCCGTGCGGTCACTGACCACATGGCAACATGAAAACAGAAATCTGCTGAAGAAGCATCAGCATCCACTAGAGAATTACTAGTTTAGGAAGACCAGGCCCGAATGTAATAATTTAATATCTGCAGTTCTCGAGGGTGTGTTTACATATAATCATGGGAAGCTTGGCTTTTTATGCACGTTTAAAAAAATGAATATCCTTACAAATTAATTTCTTTGATTTTTTTTATACCAAGTTTTCTTGTGTACATTCATACAAACACTGAAGAAATATCTGTTAACTAGGTTGGCTCCATGTATGGAAAAAAATACTCAGTAGCAGTTCAATGATGACAGTTTTATATTAATGTGATAAACTGAGTTTCTCAGCTGAGCCACAGAACAAAGACAAGTGGTTTGAGAGACAATTTTCTCTCAATTTTGCCCAAGATGGTACACAACCAGTACCATTCCAGACGTGCATGCCATGGCATACAGTGGGTGCCTTGGAGCCTGCAAGTTTAATTCTCTTGAAGAATCCCGGTGGAAAAAGGCTGAGTCATATGTTTCAAACTGCAAGGCCATAAAGATAGTATCCCAAAATACCTTTTCATCCAGTCGTAGGATCAAGTAAAGCTTTTGCAAGTTCATTCTTCTAAAGGTGAACTTTCTGACACTATTTTGAATACTACCGTAATTTAGTTAAAACTTTCAACATTGAAACAGTTATATACTTTGTGATGATAATATAAATACAAAGTTTGGTGGATCATACCCTTAAAATGATCGGTGTTGTTATTCAGTGAGAAAATCTAGGGCACGGAAGTGTGTATGGAATTAGTGGTAAACATATTACTCAAACTGTGTCCATCCAAACAAGCCAAAAATAGAAACTATCGCTGATAACATTTACAACTGTTTTTATAAGTGGGGTTAAAATAATTCAACTTAATTTTTGTTATGAAGCTGATAAAAAAATAAAAGGAGATTAACGTTTCCTATCTGTCAATGAGCAAATTTTACAAATGTTAAAACTTTATGTAAATCAACCTATATGTCCCATAAAGTCTTTTAAAAGTTTTTTTGGGGGGTAAATAGTCACCTGATTTTATTTATTTATTTTTAAAGATTTTATGTATTTATTAGAGAGAGAGAGAGCATGAGAGGGGTGAGGGGCAGAGGGAGAAGCAGACTCCCTGCTGGGAAGGGAGCCCGACACGGGGCTTAATTCCTGGACTCTGGGATCATGACTTGAGCTGAAGGCAGCTGCTTAACTGACTGAGCCCCCCAGGCACCCCATGAACTACCTGACTGTAATTATATTTTGCTCCAAATCACTTGAACATCTTATTAAAGTTTTTGGAATGTTCCACTTGTCGGCTGTGCTGCAGCTGTTGCTCGTGGTGGCTGGGACCCAGAAACTCCTGGGCCAGGCAGGGTGGCCACAGCCAGGGCCAGGGCCCCGGGGGCCAACTTTTCACCCTTTGCAGGACAGGCTGGAGGTGGTGGGCTGGCAGGTCAGCCACTGTCAAAAAATAAAAAAAATTTTTTTTTCAATAATTGGCACACTGCAAAACTTTAGTTTTTGAAGATTGTAGAAAATTTCAATTACTAGAAGTAAAATGTTCGAGCAAGATGATCCTGAAAATAAATACAAAAACAGAAAAATTGATCTGGAATGCCAGTGTGGGGCGAATCTTGTCTAATGAGACTGTGAGAACTCAGAATATATAAACCTTAATCCTAAAATTTAATAAAGCCTTGAAATATTTCAGCTTTGGGAAATAGTCTTTTAACGGAAATTTTGTTTTTAATTAGATGCATTTATATTTTCTTCCAGAATGGAAGGAAAGTTGAGAAGACTTATGACTTTGCAACATTTGCATTTTATGAAGTATTTATTTTATGAAGGTTTTTAAAGAATTTTGAGTATAGTTAACATACAATGTTACATTAGTTTCAGGTGTACGACATGGTGATTCGACTTCTCTATGCAGTACGCTATGCTCACCACAAGTGTAGCTGCCAATTGTCACCAGACAACGTTATTACAATATCATTAACCCTATTCCCTATGAACGCCTTTTATTCCCATGACTTATTCGTTCCATGCCTGGAGGTCTGTACCTCCCACTCCCCTTCACCCATTTTGTCCATCCCCCAGTCCCCTCCCTTCTGGGCCACCATTTTTAAACGTGGCAAACAGAAACATCTTATTTGAAGAGTTTGATCCTCTACGAAGTGAAAATAATTTGGGTGGAAACCCAAAAATAGAAACTTTGAAGACATTTGAGCTGAAATATTTGTACACTTCCTTACAAGGAATTAGAATTAAGCATCTTCCCTATTTAGTGGAATTTGGTCTCACCTCATCTGACGACCTGGAGAGTTTTCTCAATAAAAAATAACATGGTCTAAAAGACGAGTCAATGGGCAATACCAGTAATTTCAAATTTATTAAACAAAAATTCAACTTTTAAAAGATTGCAAGAAACTTTGGGGCAAAATTAAAAATAATAGGACTGTCTTAATAAAAAGAAATTCTTCGGAAAAATATCTGTGACAGTTTTAGAGTTTGCTATAGCTAAGAAACTGATTAAAGTATGTAAGATTTACCAAGAATAATTACTTTGCTTATGTTTCTTAATGTTCAGAAAATTAATATAAAGAAGTTTTAAAATTTTGGCCCTAATGTGCACAAATATGTGACTTTTCTTTGTCCTTCAGAGAGTTTTGAAAAGTCTTTTTGAATAGAATTATCTATGAGTGGGCACACATACACTGAGATTGGAACGATACAGAGAAGATAAGCATGGTCCCTGCACCGGGATGACACACAAATTCGTGAAGCGTTCCATTTTTTTTAAACAGGTGATGGGGATGAAGGTGTGCACTTGTCATGATGAGCCCTGGGTGATGCATGGGAGTGTTGAATCACTATGTTGTACACATGAAACTAATATTACACTGTATGTTAACTAAATGGAACTAAACCAAAAACTTAAAAAAAAAAAAAAAGAAGAAGAGGGGCGCTTGGGTAGCGCAGTCGTTAAGCGTCTGCCTTCGGCTCAGGGCGTGATCTTGGCGTTCCGGGATCGAGTCCCACATCGGGCTACTCCGCTGGGATCCTGCTTCTTCCTCTCCCACTCCCCTGCTGTGTTCCCTCTCTCGCTGGCTGCCTCTCTGTCACATAAATACATAAAATCTTAAAAAAAAATAAAGAAGAACCTTATTCTTTAGAACAACAGAAGAACGACCTATGAATACATAAAGCCAACTTCTTAAATCAAGAAATCACCCATGGAATATTTTCTCCTTTCCTTTCCATTAGGGTATCTCCTCTCCTTCTTTCAGGGCCAGTTCAAGCCTGACCTGACCAGGAGCTATTTCTCTGAGCCTTTTATACATCATGGTTTGCTCATCACCTGAATCATCTGTGAGTGATGTTGCTATTATGGCCACATCATATTCAAGGAAGAAATGCTAGATGTCTGGGCTTTAGGTGAGGGTGAGGAGGGATACAAACGGAATGTATGCCTGTGGCAACTCAACTGGTGTTATAATCTTCTTTCTAGCAGCAGAAAGAACTCTTGCAACAGTTCTGGTCCTGCAGATGGCAAGAAAGGTCGGGTGGGAGTGGGGGAGTTTGGTGGGGACTTTCCCTTTGGTTGATCAGAAAGGATGAGAGATGAGGTTAGGAGGGGAATATATAAGATTATAAGAACGAAGAATTAGGTTTATTCTACAATAGTTACATTGGCAAATATGATATATTAGCACTATAATAGCCAAAAGAAAGTGTCAAAATCAAGGGCATTAAAGAAAAAGAAGAAAACTTCTATCACAGTAGGAAAATAAGGAAAACAGGAAATGAACATGGCTGTTGGAAAGGTTTATTTATTTTGATAATATTTCATCTTAGCAGAGCCTAAAATGTGATGTGTTAACATTCATTAATAGAAACTGATCAAAAAGGAAAGTTGCCAATAGAGCTGTAATGCAGAAAGATTGGATGAGTGTAAGTAACGCTGCACAAAAATGGGTTTTTAGAGGTTCCTGTGGGCACATCACCCCTGGCATAGACTTTTGACAAAAACAACAACAGCAAAAGGCCCTAGTGATTTTAAAATGAGGTTATTGATACAAATGCATGCTGGAAATGAAGGTACAATTAGCATTTAAATATTTAATATTAGGCTAAGAGCATTTTGAATCAACTATATTTTATGTACATATAAGATAATGTCTTAGAAGGAATGTAATCTCCCAAATCCTTTATGAGGGGCATGATCCTTGGAGACACTGGTTTTTGTGACATCCTCATATCCTGACAACATATAGAGAGGGAAAAAATAAACAAAAATATAAATAGATAAATAAGGCAGAGTTCTAACTTCAACTAGGTAGAAAGAATACACAGTTTTCTTCCAAACTACCCTCTCAGATATGAAGATGAGTGAGAAAGGAGAGAATGTTAGCTTTGGCAAATGAGTATGTTTAGATTCTCCCAACTTTCTTGGACTGTCTTACTTTTAAAATAATGATTAAGAGGAATTTAGGAAACCTAATATGTTGTAGAGAGGCTTTCAGATTAGGACTTAGGAGACTTGAATTGTTTGTTTGTTTGTTTTTATTCCAGACAAGATAGCAGTGACCTTGGACAAAGTATTTGACCCATGGGTCTAAGCTTCTTCACCTCTCAAAAAAAAAGTTGTACAAGATGACAGCTGAGATAGTTTCTGACATTTCATTTTAAAACCTGTGTGGTGATAATAGGGCCCATTTATCCAAATGGAAAGATGCAAGGGGTAGAACTGATGAGAGCAAAGGAACTGTCCAGGGTGCTTAGAAACACTGAGTCTACTCGTTCTCCGGAGTGATGACCAGAAGCTACAATATGATTCCATCTGTTATTCATCCAGCATTTCTACTATGTTAAATACATAGCAAACTATTCTGTCAGTATCAGCTGGATATAATTCAATATGAGATCAATTTCCTTTTCTCAAGAGGAGAAATTACATATTGAGAGTCATCTCTCTTCTGTCTCCAGCTAGTTGCTAATCTTTAGACTCGTCATCTCATTCAATAATTATTAGAGGAGGATATCATAGTAGTTTTCAAGGCATACCTGTGGTATTGACTTTCCAGAAGCCATATCAGGAGTTAGGAAGATGTATACACTGTTAAAGAGGTAGGAGGGAGAGAGACTTTGAAAAACATATATTTGATCATGGTACAAAAATAAAGATAAAGGAAAGAGGAAGAGGAAGAGATGTAGGACAGATCAGGGGAGGTAATTATAATTAAGCAATGCTCAGTTGCCTGACCAGGATACATGGGAAGGGGTTGTTGGTGTGTATGTGTTGTTTGTGTGTGTTATTACGGCATAAGCTTGTACTCTGGGACTAGATGCTGCAGCTTCTAGTGGGCATGTGGTGAGTAGAGGGTGCAATGGGAATGTGATGCTGGTGAGTCTTAGATGCAGGCCTACTGAGCAAGAAGTGGGGGAGATGAGAACTCCTTGAAGCTAAAAGACTCGCACCATGTCAATATCTTGAAATTCTACTCTCGTACCTAATGTTTCTGCCTGGATCGTCCTTCATCTCATGCCACCTTGACCTTTGCTTCCTTTCTTGTTCTAGGCTGAGCTTGAAGCCAAAGTTTTAATCACTTGGACTCTGGGGCCCTGTATTGTTGTGAGAGCAAATGTCATCTTTTCCAGTCAACCCTCCCACTGACCCCAGGCCTGAGATGTCTTTTCACTCTCGAGTGCACAAGATGGCAACCAGAAATTCAGTCTGGTAATTATCACAGTACAAAAAGGCTTTCACTCCATTTCATCCCTATAAGTGGCACACCATTTCTACGGAGCTTACACACAGGATTTCATGGGGTACTGGGCTTCGAGGGGTATATAAGAAATTGATACTACGTTAAACTCAAATTTACTCCTTCTTTTCAGTGACCACGGCTTTATCTCGTGGCCTGTATTCTCTGCCTAACCCTCCTTCCCTGAGACATGCACTCTCCCAAACACTCATCACATTCTCATGCACATGAACTTCGGGTAGGCACAATCATACCCTATATACCAGCTTTCCAGATATATACTCAGACATACTTGAATCCCAGTAGTGGGTAAAATTGAAGTTTCGATTCAAGGTGTCTCCTTATAAGTACGAAGTGTTCCCTTCTAGGGTAGAGGAAAAGGTGTGTAGGCAGCAAGCTCTCAAGTTGCTAAATTTGCTGGCATCAATATCCAGGCAAAGGGCTATAGACTGTACACTCAGTGTGACCAGTCGAGATTTTTAGGCACGTGTGACGCTCAAATTGACATGGCAGCCTCACTGGGGTCACACTGCTGTGGCACCGAAGATTCTCCAGGCAGAGTTTGGTAAGAATTAGATAGTATCAGTGTCCCTGCTTAACACAGAAGGAATTTAGTTTCAGCAGAGGGTTTGGAGAATGCACGAGATAACCAAGAGAGAAGCCCCACCACGTGAACTTATCAAATGGAAAAAATTAATAAGAATTAACCCTCAAGACACATGGTGGCTAGGACTCTTTTTGGGTACACTGGATAGCAGGTTACAGGAGGAATTGGGGGGAGGATAACACAGGAACTATGGAAATGACAGAAAGAGCTGTGATTCCATTATCTTAGGCTGAGAACAAATGAGAGAGAACATTTTGAAAGCTGTTTTGCTTTTCTTTCTTTAGCCTATATCAAGTTTGAGGTTTTTGTAACAGTCACGGGAGGCTGTGCGGTAGGTGGTCAAAAATGTGAGTTTGGATTTTGCTTGAGAAGGCAGCCTCAGGATTATTTAACACCCTGCATGTGATTTTGATTTCCTCCTATTTTTATGTCTCCTGGGTATTTTCCCCTTATTTAGATGATTTCTTATATATTTATCTAGTGTTTCTAGGGATTTCGTAGCTGGGAGGTTTTCAGATCCTCAGTGTGCCATATTGGGAGAGGCAGCCCTGGCAGTATTGGACATTTATAAATACTCTTAGGTAGATGAATTAACTGAAACAGTGGATCACGAATACATTTGATGGTAAAGCTTTCCACAAAATGGGCCAATAAGAATGGCAAAATAAGCAGTAGGGAAAATAGTGGTGGGATTGCGTGACTGAAAGTAACGGGGAAGCTGTAGGGTGGGGGAAGGAGGCACCTTTATGGAGGTTCATAGAAGATGAGCAGGGAAGGAGGTCTGAGATGGGGAATGATGTTTGGAGATTGTTAGGTCTTTTTTTTTTTTTTTTTTTTTGGTAGGCACCACACCTGATATGGAGCACAATGCAGGGCTTGAACTCATGACCCTGAGATCAATATCTGAGCTGAGATTAAGAGTCTGAGGCTTAACTGACTGAGCCACCCAGGTGCCTCACGTTAGGACACTTGTAAGAAACCAGTTTCTAGAGGTGATGAGAGAAGAACACAAGTTACAAGGGTTTGGGGAATGCGTGGGAGGAGACCAAGAAATGTGACCGTGAAAGCAAGGTGAGAGGAAAAAAATGGTAGTTTGGGTGGGAAACAAATTTGAAGAGGTTTTTCTTTTTTTTTTTTTAAGGTAAGGGAGGTCGTCAATTTGAAGCTTCATTCACGCCTCCGCTAAGTGTCATCTAGGGTTTCAGGATAAATCAAACGTTGCTTATTAACTGTCTCCTCTGATTCATATTGGACATTAAACTATTATTAAAAATTGGGGGTACTACATGTTTAAAAATGACACATCAGTTCACAGATAAGAAAATAAGGTTTAGTGGTCTAAAACCAACAAAGCCTTATACCATTTAAAAATACTATTATTGCTTTCTGTTCTCCTTTGCATACCTTACAGATGATTATAATAACATCAGACTCTGGTGAATGGAGCTACATAAATTTGAACAGTTATAATTTCATGTGAAAATGCATCAAACATTGGCAATGGCAAAGCCCTTTAACCAAGTATCTAGGAGCGAGAGGGTTTGGAAAAGGGCTTAGAATGATTTCCCGAGAATTGCTCGAAGACCATTGAATATGTACTTAAGGAGATGTCATAACTTGATTTTGTCCAGGAATATTTAGTTCTGCTCACTGAACTCATTAAACCCAGCTGTGTTGCTCAAAGAACCAGCTGAAGAAAGTGGCAGAAGTGGTGACAGAGAAGCAGAAATAAAAGACAAGAAAAGGTGAGAAAGCCAGTGTCAAACAGGAGGGGTGATCACAGCCTCACACAGTTTATAGCGTTTGTTTCCTTTTGCATTCTCAGACGAGGGGGACTTATTAAGTAAGACCCTTTGTAATCTCACCAGCAACTTCTTCACTAAAATTAGGAATGGGCTGGTTTGAACTTGTTGTAAATCTCATAAAAATCAGCATCAGGTGCCTATCCTTTCCTTTGACAGGGTAAGATTTCGGATTCCTTGCCCCTGTCCATTTCTATTGGCGGCGGGGCCAGCGTGCCCACTGACACCGACTTGTCATCATCAGCCTGGCAGAGCCCGATGGGGCATGATGACAAACAAGGCGAGTGCTGCAAACATTCCCCAGCATTCCACATGCTTGCCAAATGTTGTGAGGCATAAAGCTGCTGGTGGTGGTCTGCTGTTGGCTGGATGAGATTAATTAGGGAACAGGATAAACATGCACGTTGCTTTTCGATAAGTGGAGGGCAGCCAATTGAGGCCAGGCTTTCAACCTCACAGAAATCACTTACCCCGAGGGCCCATGTAAACACACACACTCACACGTACTTAGGAAAACTTTTCTCCAACCCCAAATAGAGCCAGAGGAAAATACAGGAGGCAGAAATTCTCAAACTCTTATTATACCCATCTAAATAAATGGATTTTTTTTATAACCTGTACTTAAAAGTTGGATAACAGTAAGTCAAATTGGCAAATGCATTTCTGCTGACGATGTTGACTGGAGAAAATATTTAAATAATTTTCCATATGGAAAAATGGAGGCAGAGAATATACGACTTGTTTCAAGATTATCCAAAGCGATACTGTTTTACTGGGACATGGATATTTTTGTGAGGCTAATGAAAACTATAGACAGTTTCTCCAGAAAAATGCATGCACACTACACACACACACACACACACACACACACACACACACACAGACTTTGGGTGCTCTTTCTCTGTAGCATATTTGTGGACCCATATTTAGGGTTAGGACAAGAAATCCTGGCATGATGTATCATAGAAAATATCACATAGGTTAGTAAAATGGGAAAAAACTTAGTGAGAGTTCCCTATGTACCAGGAATTTTATTAGGTTCCTGATGGACATTATTTCTAATTTGCATAACAATCCTGCAAAGTAAGTATCATTGCCTCTCTCTAATGGGTGAAAAAAAAAGATGGTAAGAAAGATCAAGTAACTTCACAGGCAAACAGTATTTCCTAGTGGTTAGGAGGTTAGACTCTGGTTTCAGATTACTTGGGTTCAAATCCTGTTTTTTTCCCACTTAGCAGTTAGAAAATTCTGGGCAAGTTTCTTACCCCTTTGTGTCCGTTTCCTCAGCCATTGGTGGGGATAATGATGGAATGTACTTTATAAACTCTTATGAAGATTAAATAATACAAGTCAAGCCAAGTGCTTAGAACATTGACTGGTGCATGGTGAGCGCTAAGTAAATATTTGTTGTAATGACCGTTATGGTGTAAGATCACAAAGCCAGTATGCAGAGGAACCAAGAATCAAACCAACTTTTGTTGGCCTAGATCCACCACCCTTTCTGCCATACCCTGGAGGTTTCCAAACCTGGCATTACATTTGTCCTTTGGCAAATCACGTAATGTTTCCAAATTTTAATTTCTGTATCCATAAGATACAGACAACGATAGTCACAATAAAACATTTCCCCAATTTGTTGGGAGGATCCTATTTAAAAAAAACCAATAAATACAGTTGGGTAAACTGTCAGGTGCTGTGCCAATATCCATCACTGCTATTATCAGTGATGAACGAACCGATCAGACTCAAAGCAAGGGTCTTGTGTTTTCACTTCTCCATTTATAATCATGGAATTAAATTTTTATCACGTGCACTCACATCCAAATCTATCTTGGATGACACAAGTTATCAGAGGATGAGCATGGTCCTGAAAAAAGAATTCACAATCTTGACTTGATCCAAGGCAGTATTTAACCACCCCACTGGATTTTCAATAATACTTGCCAAAGGTAGGAAGAAAAAAAAATGTTTTTATTAAAACAAATGTTTGGGAATCACATTTATGTTTATCTAAAAACTGAGAGAACGTAGTAGTAGCCAACAAGTTCATTATGTTGGCACAGAAACGTATTTTTTAAACATCAAGTTCATTGTCCTCAGCTGGAATGCATGATTTCGGTTACTTTTCAAAAGGTCAGTTTATTTCTGGGAGTAATATTTCTGCAATGCTAAGAATCAGAAGCCAAAAGGGGAAAGAGGACACGGCCTGTGGAATAGATCATATCCCTTCCTGGGATCCCTTAGGGAAGCTTCGAAACTAGAGCTTAGCTGTCCTAAATTGGAGACTTCCACTCTGGAATGGAATTACGATGTTGCAAGAGATCCATTTAATCAAATTTAGTTCCATTTTGTTCACAGAGTCTAATTCCCTAGACATCAATTCAGATCTCCTCTCTGCCAATTCCTGTCCATCAGCTCCTTTAAAGAATAATTCACAGTTTACATCAATTGACCAGGCGTATATTGAGTGCCTGATATGTCCTAGATGTCTACACTATCCCAAGGCAAAAGGCATGGTTTCTGTCCCCAAGTCATTCAGTCTAGTGGAGAAGACAGTTTGGCCAAAAACCCACGTCAGGCCCTGCTATGTGGTAGGTTCCCAGTTACTGTCTCTTGAAAGAATGAGTTCATGCTAATGACAGTATAAAGTGCTATAGGAAAACTGTTGCTAGGAAATTAGCTGTTTTGTGGTAGGTGGTGGTCAGGGAACAATTCCCAAGGGAAGTGACATTTATACAGTTTGGGGGGAAATGCAGCAATGTGATGGATGGGAAGCGAGTGGGAGTTGCATGGGAAGCACACAGAGGCATGCAAGTGCAGCGTGGGCTAAGTGGGCTCAAACAGCACCACTTTATTAAGGTTTTCGCATGTGAGTGAGGAAGGGTAAGGCAGCTAGCGAGATGCACAGGGGGCAGACTGTCACTGCTTTAATATCTAAATAAGAGGAAGTCTCAGTTTATTCTATACTGAGAACATACTAAGTCCCGGGGAGTTTCATATACTCATCTCTTTCTGTTAGTTCTCTCAGAACTTTGCACTCACAGAATATTACTGACATTCTGCCCACGTGAGCAGAGAGTTTGTACCGAGTCCAAGGGTCAGACATTCAAGCCAAACCCCCAACCCACCCCCAGGGGTGAGCTCACACCCCCTGCTTCACCACCTACAGGTCCTTCACTGCTGAGCTGCCTGTTTCCATGGATGCCTTAGAGGCTGGGAGACCAAGTGGCTGAAGGCTGGTGGTGGTACAGAGCTGGGGCGGGGAAAGGGGCAGGGTGGAGGGTCCTGCCAAAACTCACCTGAATTGCGGAGGGGTGGCTGCTTGGACTGACTTCCTAAAGGAATGCAAGGTGAGATAGTCTGCAGCCAGGATCCTTGAGCCTGGAATGGATAAAAAAGGGATCTGAGACATAGAGCGAAGCCATCAGGATAACAGGAGGTTTGAAGAAGATGTAGGGAGAGGAAGGCTAGTCTGAAGGAATTTCCTGAGCTGGTTTCAGATACTTATGATGCCTTTGAAGAATTGCCTGTGACCTCCTAGAGGGATGTGTTGAGATCAATAAAGGGGTCCATTGTGTACTGGATGGTTAGAACCTCTAACGTGGGCATCCATGCCATGGCATCCTGGGTGTACCTATCAAGTTTACAACGATTTTGTAATGCACACATTCCCAACTGCACTGTAAATTCCACAAGAGCAGGACTTGTGGAATTTGATGCTACAATCTCAGTACTTAGCTTAATAGGTGCTCAGCAAATACAACTGAAGGAATAGCTGGATATGTGCGTGTGTGTGTGTGTGTGTGTGTGTGTGTGTGTGTGTGTGTGTGTTATTCTACTTTCTGGCCCTGTAGGGCATGTAATTAGGAGTTTTGTTAAGATAGAAAGAATGGCTGGTGATGGGTATTAAGGAGGGCATGTATTGCATGGTGCACTGGGTGTTATACGCAAGTAATGAATCATGGAACTTTACATCAAAAACTGTGTGGTGACTGACATAATATAATAAAAAATTATTATAAAAAATAATAAAAAAAAGAAAGAAAGAATGGCCACAATCTTGACTAAAACTGGGATCCATGGGAGCTCTTTCCCTGAAAGAAGGAATCCCAAGACTCTCTTCTCTCCTGAAGGGAACTGCAGCCTTTTGCAGTTGTACCTGAGGGAACTGAAAAGAACTTTACCCACTCTTCTACCAGAGAACACGATCCTCCCCTGAGCTTCCTTTCTCCCACAGGCTAGGACTAGGTTTTTGGTGGCGCAGACACTCAGGAAATGCCTGTCGAATTGACTTTTTAATGTGCCATACAAGAAAACAAAAGGCAAGACATTTCAGATTTTTCTGAAACGAAGGAAACAATTTGGATAAAGGTCCTAAGAAGGAAGAGGACTTCTTTACAAGTACAAATTTAGATTTGGAAGTTAGCCCTGCGCTCATTTTACATGTGGGGCCTCCGAGACCCGGTGCGTGAGCTACATCGCCCATCCGTTCAAAAGCATCATGCAGACCCAGAACTTGAACCCAAGTCTCTGACCTCCTATCACACCTAGCCTCTCTCCTTTTTTTCAGAGGGGAGAAGGTGAGCACTCCTGGTCCAGGAGTGGAAAACAGAGCCTGAAGTTGGTGAAGGCAGCTGAATCAAGAGTTCAGAGTGTGTACCTTATTAGCCTTGATTTTCTCTTAACTTTGAAGTTCTCTCCAAGGCTTTGGGAGTTTTCTTTTATTCATCCACATGCAGCTCTGTACCTCCAGACGGCCCTCCAGTTCCACACACATACACATCTATAATTTCTACAGACAGCTTTGATGGATATCCGTGAGCCCACATGTTCTTCCATTCATGCTTTTTCTTTCTCTTAAATATTTATAAAGGTTCACAAGCAGAAATAAAAGTCCCTCAGATTCAGAGCCAACTAAAAATAGCACTTCTCTTCCTTGCCAGGCAATCTGGCATCAATCAAGGCCATCAGAAAGATGCTAGGGAGGGAAGAGGAGCTGATAACCTTTTTATCCAGTTTTTTAGTCATCCCTCTCTGTTATTAATAAGTTAGCAAGACGGACAGCTTGGGATGCAACCCAGATGTTTTGGGGATCTTGCTGCTGAAAATCATTTCTTCTTCATGGATTCTCTGATAAAGTGTGTCCAGGAAGAGAGAAGGCTTTGAACTAGCTAATTGCCAGGGAACTCTAGCTGTTGGGCAAAGGGAAGGATGGGCGGAATTTTCTGAACGGGTGGGGACTGCATGAGCTCTCTAGACAATGGTAGTTGTCTACCATTTCTGTTCGTTGGGTTTAGACTTAGCTTTTGACCATATATCTGAGGCTGTCATTGACTAAAGCATTCAGTAATGGCTACTTTATAGCTCAGGTGCCAGTAATGGGGTTCTTTTTAAATCTTGCAGCTCACTAGGGCTATAACACTGGGAAGCGAGGCAGTCATTCCTTCTGCTCTAGGATTGACTCTCTGCTACCTCTAACAGACAGATTCAAAGTTTCTTCTGGGGCGTGTGCTCCCTTCCTCCTCTCCCTGCGTGTTGTTGCAAAAAGTAAGAGTTCTTCTCAGAGAACTGCAAATATTGAAATTCTTGTCACGTTTCTCTGATTCTCCTCTTCCTACCTGTGGTCAGACTTTTATCTTCTTTTGAGTGGGAAAATGTTTCCAGATCATAATGTGTTCTTTTCTGTTTTTTCTTCCTGCTTCTCACAACTGTGGTTTTTGTATTTGAAAGCTTTGACTTTCAGTACTTTTATCACTGATAGAAGATTTAAGGGCAGATTTTTCAAGTTTAATGTCTTGAATTTGAGTCTTTGGATTTTACCTGAACCAACTTCTCTTCCCAGGATAGTATATAAAGTTATTACTACTGGCAGAATTGTAATAAAGACAATGGTAATTGGAGAGGGTAATGGATAAGAGGGAGCCATGGGAAACAACCTGTGGTAATAGCTCAAAATTTTCTCCTGTTATACAATCCATGGCATCTTTCTGCCATTTTTTAAATTACTTTTAACCTGGTTGTAGTCACTGGGAAGGGGAAAGGAGAAAAACAATCCTTCAAAAACGGATTTGCAATGGGAAAATAAAGGAGTTTGAAATGAATTCAGATCTGAACCTGGTAAATGCCTTTATTAATAATCTTCGCCAGGTGGGGGAGGGGTGTCTGGGTGGCTCAGTTGGTTAAGCTTTTGCCTTGGACTCAGGTCATGATCTCAGGGTCCTGGGATCCAGCTCCATGGGCTCCCTGCTCAGTGGCGAGCCTGCTTCTCCCTCTCCCTGTACCCCCTCCCCAGCTCGTGCTCCCTCTCTCTTGCTCTCTCTCTCTCAACTAAATAAATAAAAAATCTTTAAAAAAAAATAATCTACGTCCTCTGTATTGTGTGTATTAGTTTTCCCTCAGACACATGTACTCCTTTGGCTTCAATTGAATTGATTGAAGGGAAGAAGATGTGTCTGCAGTTTCTTCAGGATTCAATTGTCCGGAAATTTTTTGTTGTTGTTCAGAAGATGGATGCCTTTCATTGCCACAAATAACTTAAAAATAGAATGGACAAGAGGTTCCTAATTATACCCACTGCCCATTTTTTATTGCTTGAACTTTTTGTTGTTGTAGTTGAAAGCCAGAGAGCACAGTTGAGAGCTTATTTTCATGGGCTTTTCTCTTTGTTGCCCAGCGCGAAAACAGGATCGTACTTAAACTGTGAGATTGTTCTGATATTTAAAGGAATTAATGGATATGAAAGTGCATCAAAAGCCCTAATGAACTATATTAGTGGGAGAAAAATACTGTGGCTATTCCTGTTGAAGCTGATAATGAAAATGATGTGAGGTATACTTACATATATTAGGACGTCCCACAAGGTTACCTCCTGTTACCTAACTGATTCCAGCTCACACGTCTCCTCAGTGTTTCAGTGTTATTGTGCAAATTAATATAAATTATTTTTGTTTCTGCGTAAATATAGGCTTTGGTTGTCTTTTCCTTGATGGCGGTGGGAAGAGCTGATTATCAGGCGACCCATATGTATTGAAAGCTGGTATCAACATTTATCTCTGTCTTTCTCTGAGATTCCTGAGCAATCAAATGGTGACAATTTCTGCACACATCTTTATGAACCCATGATCATATTATCTTTTTTTTATTTTGTTGAAAAATGACATACATCGCCATGTAAGTTTAAGGTACACAGCACGATGGTTTGATTTACATATATTGTGAAATGAGTACCGCAAAAGGTTTAGTTAAGATCCTTCATCTCATGTAGATATAATAAAATGAAAAGAAAAAACAAGTTTCCTTGTGATGAGAACTCTTAGGGTCTGTTCTCTTAGCACTTTTGCTAGACACCCCACAGCACAGTTTGCTTGTGTCATCATGTTGTACGTTTTATCCCTAGTACTTATTTTTCTTATACCTTTAATTTGTCCTACCTTTTGACCACTTTCCTTCAATTCCCCCTCCTCTCCCCATGTTGCCTTATGATTACAGGAGCCATTCATCCTTCTTCCTGCTGTAAATATCCATTCACTTAAAATGCGTTACCCAGCACATGAAATGTGCCAGACAATATGTAAGTATCAAAGAAGATACATACTTAAAATGCAATTCTTATCTTCAAGTTTCTTTCAAATCTAATGAGAAGAAACAGAGATTAAAAAAAAGCCAAATCCATTAGAAGGTATAACCTAGCGGGCTTTGAAGAAGCATCCAGTATATGGTGCTACTTTTCTGAGGAAGCCGGGATCCACTGGTCCAGGAACTGAGGAGTGGAAAAGGAAGGGGTGCCATTCACTATTATCCTTAGTGAACCACTAGCCAAATTTTTGCTTCTTGTGCTTATAACTTTATGTCCTGCTAACCTAGAAGTCTTAGCTCCAGAGGGAAGATGGCTCCCACCAGAAGACAACAATGATTCCAGTGAACTGGAAGTTAAGATTGCCACCTGGCCATTTCAGGCTCCTCATGCCTCTGAATCAACAGGCAAAAAAGGGAGTTACGGTGTTGTCTGGGGTGACTGATCCTGACTACCCAGGGAAAATTGGACTACTACTCCACAGCGAGGATAAGAAAGAGTATGTCTGGAATGCAAGAGATTTCTTAGGGCTTCACCATGCTCTGTGATTAAGGCTAATGGAAAACTACAACAACCCAATCCAGGCAGGACGACTAATGGCCCAGACCCTTCAGGAATGAAGTTTTAGATCAGCCTACCAGTTAAGAACCACAACAAGCTGAGGTGCCTGCTAAAGGCAAAGGGAATACAGAATGGGTAGTGGAAGATTGTTATAAATACCAGCTACAAACAGGGGACTAGTTACAGAAATGAGAACTGTAATCGTCATGAGTATTTCCTTTTATTTTGTGATGAATATGTTTGTGTGTTTATATACACACATATTAAGCAAATATCTTTGTTTTCTTTCTTTTCTTATTTCTCTGTCATGTAACATAGGTGTATTGACTTCACATTAATATTTAAGTGCTGTTAATTTTACATCATCATACTTAAGTTATGGAACATCAGGACAAAAGTAAACATTGTTCAAGACCTTTACCTCCTCATCTGAGAAAGGAATTAATATGTTTTTGGTTGTACACAGAATAGTTCTATCATGTTAGACACAATGACCTTGTTATTGTCTTCATTTACCCAGTAAGCATGGGTTAGGGAGATGCATAAGCCAACTTAACAAGAGTGGATTCATGATGGTTAATTTTGTGTCAGCTTGACTGGGCTAAGGGATGCCCAGAGAGCTGGTAAAATGTTATTACTGGGTGTGCCTGTGTGGGTGTTGCCAGAAGAGAGTATCACTTAAAATGGTAGACTGAGTAAAGAGCGCCTTCACCAATGCAAGTGGCTACGAAGCAGTCAGAATTTTTAAAAAGGTGGAGAAAAGATACATTTTGTCTCTGCTTTAGCTGTTACATCTATCTTCTCTTACGCTTGGACATGGGTGCTCCTTGTTCTTGGGTCTTCAGATTCTAACTGGGATTTTCACCATTGGCTACTCTGGTTCTCAGGCCTTTGAATTAGGGTTGAATTATACCACTCACCTCCTAGGGGCTCCAGCCTACAGGTGGCAGACTATGGGGTTTTTCAGCCTCCATAATTGCACAAGCCAATTCCTATAATAAATCTCTTCTTTTTATTATGTATGTATGTATTATTTTTAATTTATATTTTAATTCTAGTATAACCAGCATGCAGTCTTACATTGGTTTCAAGTATACACTGTTGTGACTCAACAATTAGCTACACGTTATTCAGTGTTCATCATTGTAAATAGACTCTTAATCCCTTCACCTATTTCACCCATCCCTCCACCCATCTCCCCTCTGGTAACTGCCAGCACGTTCTCTACAAATAAATCTCTTCTTATATACGTATTTACACATATCCTATTGGTTCTGCTTCTCTAAGGAAGTCTAATACACATAGTAAATGGTAAGTAGAGTTGCAAGTAAGCTGCTGGGATAATCTAGTTGGAACCATTGGGAAACTTTATGAAAGAGGTGAGATTAAAGACTACACCCAAACCTAATTTTTGCATGTGGTGTTGGAGCCAGAGACGCTCTTCATTCTAGGCTAAGGAACAGCATATGTGAATGTTTATGCTGATATTGGGGTATGGAGAAAATACCAGGAAACTTTGCCTACAAAGGGCCCGGTGGCAAATATTTAGGCTTGCAGGCCATATAGGATTCAACTGCTACTGTGCTGTGAAAACAGTATGTAAATGAATCTGTGTGGCTATTTCAATAAAACCATATTTACAGAAGTGCCTGATTTGGCCCATGGGTTGTAGTTTGCCAACTTTTGGTCTAGAGAATTGAGAACAATGTACCCAGAGGAAGTTGAAAATTGACTGATTCATGGAGGGTATTGAAATCTAGGCAAAAGATTTTGATACATTTCTATGGTAATGGAGAGCCATTAGAGAATTATAAAGACACAGATATTCAGAAAAAAAAATAAGCGACTTTTCTGATGATGTTGTGAATGGATGGAAATGGAGAAAGAACATCAATTTATGGCGTTATTATAAGTAGATTCTACTAAAGGGTAACACATTTTTAATTCAATGGTAAGTAGAAGAAAGGTTCCTTCTCAATAGTTAAATTATAATCCTTTCAGAGTTCCCTTGTATCAGTTAAGAATCTCAGCAGGATACAGAAGCAGCACTTAAATTGAGCAATTAGACTTTAGTGGGGAGGCAGAAGGTGGGGAAAGCAGGAGAAACGGTATCATACGTTCAGCTTTGTAAGAGGAAGTTGTTGACCTCCCCATGGGAATGGGGTAGGGGTGGTTTCTGGAACCCAGAAAGAGAGTGTTAAAGTGGAGAATGGTGGAAACTCAGCCCCAGTCCCGGAATAAAAAGGAATCATAATCTTGAACTCACGGCAGTCTCTCTTGATCCAATACAAGGGAAGTCAAAGAGCAGGAGAGCACTAGGTGCAGTGTGTACGGTTCAGCATTCCAGGGCACAGAATAAGATGAAGAAGGGAAGAGTGCCTTCTGAAGGGAAAGAAAACATCCATTCTCAATATGACTGGGGATGAGGTTTCCTGTCCTTGAAAAGTAGTTTGACAGAGCTATTTAGAGCTTCTCGAATATCCATGTACTCCCCAAATTTCTCCATGTGCCAAGAGAGGTCATGTGACTAAGTTCTGAAAACTGGGTTGTTTTGCATAATTAGAAATAAAACTGTTATTTTTAATTGCTGTTTTAGTGAGATTTTTAGGGTTAATTTCTTCCTGCAGCATAACCTAATCGTCCTAATATAGCTGAGAAACGTCCGACTTCAAGCATTAAACTCTTGAAAATGTAATCGGCTAGTATCTTTTTGCCAAAGACGAGTTTGCCACTCTAGGAGTCTGTGTGATGTATTTAAGAATGAATAGCAGCCACTGTTAGCTGGATATCTTCTTTCTGTAAGACTGTGGTAGGGGTTTACTGATCCTGGCATCCTTATCATCCAATTTATTTGACTGTTTTATTTCTGACTGTGCTTCCCCTCTAAATTTCACCTCTCCACACTTCCCATCCAGACGTAACTGAATTAGGGACTTCTTCAGAATCACTGTCTCTTGAAGGATAGAAGCCCACTGAGTTTCTTAACATGACCTGGACCAGAGGTTATCAATTTGGAATCAGAGGTTCTTCCTATGAACTGTGCTTAAATTTTGCAGCCAGATATCCCTGGGTAAGCCTTTCATTTCAGTCACTCATTTCAGTTGCTCTGTGACCTTGTGCCTATTACTTAATCTAAGCCTCAATTTTTTTTTTCTCATCTGTCAAATGATAATACGTGGTTTTCATGGTTATTGTAGGCCTTTTAAAAAGATGTACATTAAGAAAACAACAAAGTGGATGCCTGATATATTTTAGGAACAAAGTGATTGATAATCTTCCTTATTTTCAGCCTGTGAGAATTCAGGTAAGGTTGCGAGAATTCGGGTAAGGACAGTACTTGAGTCAACCATAACATAGTTTTGAGTCTTTACTTCATGTATGGCTATGTTGGTAGGGCCTCATTCTCACAGAACTCTGTGGGGCTTTTGTGAAGATAAACATAGATATTTTTATTTGAACAGTGTTCTCTAAAGCGTAATGTTCAATTAAAAATGTGGTATATTATTTCATGAGGCTGTTCAGAATAGTGAATCAGAAATGAGTCCAAGAGTTAAAAACATGATTACTGGCCCTGTCTCTCCTAGTTCTTAGACATGCAATCACTGTTAAATCATTTATTCTCACCAGTTCCTCGTATCCTCCTTACAGAAGTAGCAACAGGCATGTCTGACTTACCTACACTCACAGGCTTATTATGAGTCTCAAAGAAAATAACATATATGAGAGGCCACGGAGAATTATTACTTGGCTACAACTTACCACAGTAATTTCCATATCTATCATGGTGCCTTGCATTTGACTATATGTTTGCTAAATGGAGATGGTTGAATAAATAAAAACCAAATCAAAGGAAATGGAAGAGAGACTTGGTTTCTGTCTGTTTCCCCTGAGGATGGAGAAGCGAGCACTGAACTTAAAATATTGAAGAATATTAGAACATGGAATATAGAGTATTGGAGTCTTAAAAATATATATATATATTGTCATCTTACTGGTGTGGCCAGACCTGGAGAGCTGGAGCTACAAAAGTTCCATGTTTGAAGGAATTTTGAAAGTCAACTAGTTCAATCTGCCCTATCCCTAGGAAAGAGAGTACGGAAGTGAGAAATGGCTTGTAGAGAGTACAGAGTTGGGAGTCCTAACCCTTGTCTTCTACATTGAAGATAAGTGCTGTTTCCATCCTGACGGGCAGTATCGTTTCTGGCTGGCTGATGTCTCCTCCAGCCGTGAGATGATAGGTTCTAAGGAGATATGTCTGGCCCTGGTAATCACACATGTGGATGGGATCTGATTCACATGCTTTGCTTTAGATCACAAACTGTACACTCATTAACTTATACACATTCTTCTCCCAAATAAGCCCTGGGGGTATTTATAGTTGTGTTCTGAGAATTCAAGAGTGATAGGTAGATTTTTCCATTCTCTCAGGCTCCACCCACGCTTTCAAGGTTCTGAGGCTCCTCTTCAGTTGAGGCTTCGCATGTTGAGGTAAACCTGTTCCATGTGGTCTGGTGTTTCCAGGCATAGGTAAAGGTTTAAGCACATGGGTAATGTCATATTCTGCCACAGCTCTGTCATAAATGCATTTTCCATGGTGAACTTCTCTTGCATTAAGGATCCTGACATAACAATAGGGTGTGTTTCTGCCTCAGACCAACCTTTGGCCTATAAGGCCCAAACTTCTGTGCTAAGGTAAGTTGCTGAATTCCCAAGAGCATCATTCTTGTTGGCGGGTTGGTTGCAAAGTTAGAGCTCCTGACTCACCGCTCTTGATTGAGAGTGAGAGTACACGTGGGTGTGGATGTGTGATCATTTGTACTCTGACTGGAAGTGGAATTTGCATCAGGCAACGCTCTTTCTTGCCTTTGGTGGTTCCTTATCATAAACCGGAAGCAATCCGACATTGGATTTCAGGGTAGCTCTTGGGTATTCAGTATATGGGAAATAAGAGTTATGCCATGTGCATTCTTTATATCTTTCAGTCCTGAAGGATAATGGGAAAAATTCAAATTTCTATCTACCTTAGGTTGGATTCTTGATTGTTAGCTCAAACAAGATTCCGTGACTTGATTATAAGAGTATTCACCCCAAAGTATGGATTGAACCTGGGCCTCCAATGCAAAATGCAAGTTGAAAGAATTTCAAGCATTCTTGTGGAAAAAAAGATTCACTTTCATTTTCTCATAGGCATGGGTTTCTTGAATACAATATGTCTTACGTTGAAAAAATAAAAACAGTAAGTCTTAATCATACAATTGTAATAGCACTATAAATAAATAAAATGCCCCTTCTCTGCGTTAAAATTCTCCCTCAGTGTTAATAGTTTTAACATGATGGATGGTTGGATAGATGGGTGTGTTTGAGTGTGTGTGTATTTTTAAGGGAGCAAATGTAAAACTGAACGTGGGTCCATTGATGACAAAAATTGGTCAGACGTGAAGGACAGGGAATGGGGGCAAACTATTCAGGATGACTCCTTGCTCCTAGTAGAGGAGGAGGGGTGGGTTTGTAGAAGTGTGGACATGTTGGTTAGATTGGACTGGAGGTAGATTATTGGACCATCCCTTTCCTTTCCTCACCTGAATTTCATGAAAACACAATAAACCAATTCTACTTTTGCCATTTAACCTGGTTTGAAAAATTCTCATTGTTATTATTTCTAATCCTTTAATCTGGTGACTGATGATGAGGTGGTGGTCTTCTGTTTTCTCATATTCCATGTTCCTGGGATTAGGGAGCTATGAATTTTACTTCCCGCCATAGCTATTCTGTTGCTGCTGGGTGGCCTTACTTAAGACTTTTGATCTCACTTTGGATCTGAAAAATAAGACCAATGAAACTAATCTATATCTGCATGTTAGGTCCCAAGAAATAGCACATTTCAACATTTCCCTTGACAGATAAGGCTGAGGTGAGGCAATTTCATCACAGGCAGGGAAACAGGAAATGAAAAGACAATAACAGAAAGAGGTAAAAAGATGAAATGAAATAGTGCATTAAATCCTTTTTTTTTATTTTCAATTTTTCAGAAGTTTGATTTCAGAATTAGGTGAGGGTGCAAGTCGATGCCTTTGATAGGGACTGGCAAGAGATAAAAAGAACCAGTGTGTGGTGAATATCTTTTGATGAGAAAAAATAAATTCAGGTCTCTGTGGTAACACTGTCTCCTTGTTTATCTCCTCAACCATCCCTCAATCTACACAGAACCACCAGAGAAAAACCACTGCAGAGTCATCATGTTGCCCCAAATATATCTTAGAGAGCTGACCTGAAAATTAAGCTGGAAATTCCGAGAGTGGCGGGTCGTGTGGCTCAGAGTGTGCTCTTGGCCATTGTTGGATATTCACCAATCTCCACACAATCTTCCCACTTAATTATCTTTGACTTGAGGAAAGCTGTCTGCAGTCCTAGTTCAGAATCCATCGTCTTTAGTCTGTAAACTAGGCCAAGCAATTCTTAGAAATAATTCCTGAGATAAAAGGGATTTAAAGAATATTAAATGCATCATCTAATAATTATTCTGCTCTTTATTTTATTTTTTTTAAAGATTTTATTTATTTATTTGACAGAGATAGAGACAGCCAACGAGAGAGGGAACACAAGCAGGGGGAGTGGGAGAGGAAGAAGCAGGCTCATAGCGGAGGAGCCCTGATGTGGGGCTCAATCCCACAACGCCGGGATCACGCCCTGAGCCGAAGGCAGACGCTTAACTGCTGTGCCACCCAGGGGCCCCTACTCTGCTCTTTAGAACAATATCTAAAATTCTTCTGTAAGGAGTCTGACAAGCTGTTTCCTTGCAGTGTTGAAGCTAAGAATTCTGTCCCCGTTTTATGGATGGAACATGGGGATGGGGAGTGCAACTTGTCTACCAGTCTGAAAGGGCTGACATTTCAGAGCTGAACATTGCCAAGGGCTTACTGGAGAAATACGTATGTGAAGCCCATCGATATTCAGTTCTGTGATTTTGTGGCCTGGAAGTTCTAATAGCTCTGAATCTGGAAGCCATCACCATAAGAGGAGGTTGTAGATCTAATTTGGGTGCTCCCAGTACTCTTTCTGGAAAAAAAAAATGCATTAGCTTAGCTTATCTATTAGTATTTTGTACAGAGCAGAATTCAAAGGTTTTAAACCATCCAAACATTTTTTTCCTAAATTGCCCTGAGTCTACGAAGCTTTGTTCCTTCCACAGATACCTATTTTATGCTATTCTGCCCCAAGTTGAGGTCTAATGCTTTAGATATACATCAGGGAAATGTGACACCTTCAGGGAGCTTAGAGCCTATATTATTTTCCTTTCTATAATGAAGAATCTACAGCAAATTCTGTACCCATTTTCATGTCTATTTCATCTTTGTCGTCTATTATAACTGAAGCCACTATGTGGAGGACGCTTGAATCTTTCAGGACATTTGAAATCTCTCCTAAACTGTGGTCTAAGATTGTCAACTTTCTTTTTTTTTTTTTAAGATTTTATTTATTTATTTGGGAGAGAGAGACAGAGAAAGCAACAGAGATAGCGAGAGAGAGCATGAGCGAGGAGGAGAGGGAGAAGCAGGCTCCCTGCTGAGCAGAGAGGGCTTGACCCCAGGACCCCGGGATCAAGACCTGAGCAGAAGGCAGACACTTATCTGACTGAGCCACCCAGGTGCCCCAGATTGTCAACTCTCTACTTTACATACTTACATGTACTTCAAGCCCACAATCTCTGAGACTATTTACATAAACCTTCCCCTCTTCTCCACCAACCATATCATCCTCATAACTTCTGTCTTTCTCTTAATGGCATGATATTTCTCCAGCCTCTCTTTGGGTACTGTCCCCCTTCAGGGACACTACGTGCAGCATGTCGACAGGTTCTTTAATTCAACTTCCTCTTTGTGCTCCCTGTCAGTTCTAACGCTCCACACCCATTGCCGTCTCAACTTACTGTTATCTCTCTCCTGCTCTGTGATAGTCACCGAGTGCGTCCCTCATTTCTCTCTCTTTCAGCTTGACCATCATGCACACTGCAGATTACTCTGTCCAAAGCCCTTCTGTCGCATCATTCTGTTGTTCAAATACATACCTTCACTGACTCCCTTGTATCCACAAATAAACCCTAAACTAAGTAATCTTCATTTTCTGTCCTCAACCTACCCATTTCATCCCTATCACCCATGATTCCACTCATACGTGTGTCATTCTTATCTAGAAAGCCGCTATTTACAGACACGTGTTCTGCTGTGCTTTGCTTGAACGTGTTTCCTTCAGAAATTCTTGCCCTTTTGGCTTTATTTTCCTCAAAGTTCCAGTTCAAGTGGTGGGTTCTTCATAAAACCTATAACGGACCTTCTGTGGCAACCATTACTTAGGGTGTGGACCTCACTTCTCCTCACAGTATTCTTATTTGGGAATGTACTATACACACTTGCAGGTTGTGAGGACCTTGAGTACATGTTTCAGACTGTTTTGTGTCCGCCTTCATTTCTCACACAATGTCCAGCCAGATATCTTCTTGTGATATTGGATATTCCAGAATATTTGGTGAATTAAAAAATGAAAGAGGGGCACCTGGGTGGCTCAATCGGTTAGGCATCTGACTCTTGATTTCGGCTCAGGTCATGATCTCAGGGTTGTGAGATTGAGCCCTGAGTCAGGCTCTGCGCTGTGTGGAGCCTGTTTAAGATTCTCTCTCTCCCTCTCCCTTTGCTCCTCCCCCCACAGCTCGCACATGCATGAACACTCTCTCTCTAGGAAAAAAAAAGTAAAAGAAAGAAATAATTCATTAATAGGAGAGAGTCCATGAAGTGGATAGATTAGGGCTTTGAAGTCAGATGTCTGGTTTCAAATCTAGGCTTTGCCTCATACTAGCTGTGCGACCTTTAGCCATGTTACTTAATCTCTCCATACTTCAGTGTCATTCCTGAGAAAGCGAGGATAATATTAGTCCCTGTCTCCCGAGGTGGTTGTGAGGAGGAATCATGGTAATTCACGTACCATGCTTAGAGCAAAGTCTGGCACAAAGCAGACACTTTGTCAGCATTAGTAATGTCGACCACCATTGCTGTGACAAATGCTGTTGAAATTCTGAGAAAAGAGAGTTCTGGGTAAGCCAGAGTAACTGAGGGAAGCTTCCTGAAGAAGGTGGGGCAGGAGCTTGGATCATAGTGGAGGACAAGAGGAGAGGACATGGTGTGTTTTGTTTTCCTCGAGATCTTCTCAGAGCCAATCATCAAAATGTTGCCATTCATCATCACAGAGCTGGTACTTCCTTCCCACCTCTAAGTCCTTTTGTTAATTAAAACAACAACAACTTTTTAGGATGGCGTCCTGCAGGGCACTTCTATCTCCCCTGCACCTGGCCCACATTTTTCAGGAGGGCCATCACGACTCAGAGTTCAGGGCCGCCTCCCCTTGCCTCCTGCTGCCAAAAATCTCTGCTCTCAGCCCAGGAAACATCTGCAAGGGCGGCTTTGCAGTGACACATTGTCGGCATCAGACCGCCTGGCCTCGAGCAGCCTGCTGGGCTCACCTCCTCCAGAACGTGCGTGGGGAGGCCCAGGAAAGAACTGGGGGCTGGGCCTGTCACCTGGGTACGGAGGCCTTGGATGACATGATCCCATTGTCTAAAGGACGGCCGTCTGTTGTTTTGTTCTTTTTCATAAAATAAATAAAATCTCCTGTTTCCATGGTAATGCCTGAGCCGCCTGCCCGAGCGTGGCCTGATGGTCCCACCTGGACTCTTGGGCCTGGGCTCTCAGCCTAGCAGGGTTATGGAGCAAGTAGGAGACTAATTATTTGCACAGCCCCAGCCTAATGAATAGCTTTGTATGGGGAACTTCCTGGACTTGGCTGGGGAACACTCCACCCATGACGCTAGATTATAGCGGCTATTTTGAAGTTCATTTTTGTGACTCCCAGAGGGGACGGCCACTTGATGGATGCAGATTTTCCTTGGAGGCCAAGCCTAGCTCACTCACCTTACCCCTCAATACCTGGTGGCTGAGTCAATTCTTCCCTCACCCCATCCCACTGCATCCCAAGGGAGCAGTGTCCAAAGGAAGGGATGTGAGGTGCTCTCAGTGGCTCGATTTCCTGCATCTAGCCTGTTCCCTGCTTCTCTTCCAACTTGTGCCTTCCTCCTGGGAATGGGTTGGAGGTGAGGAAAGATTTCAGAAGATTTCTATGTTCAGGAAATAGATCTGTTCTCCATTTCCCACTTCCTGTGTGTGTATGACCCGCAGAGATAAGGTTTTCTCTTCCCAATGGACTTGGAAGCGTCTCGTTCTCCTTTGAGACCTGAAAGGTAGAACAAATGTACATTTTCTGAGATGTTTTACTTTAGCTATGCTCATGGACCACGCTACGCAGTTCTGGCATGTATTTCTTAAGGAGGGTAAGTAAAAGTGGGAGGTTGGCATGGCTTGATGGGTTGGTCAATAGATGATTCATCACTGGGGATGAGAAAAACAAGGACCGAGCTGCTCAAGCTTAAAGTTATTTCTAAATGTGCGCCGAGGAACCCAACGTCACTTTCTGCTCCGTTTGGATCTCTCACTGAAGACCTCTGCAGTCAGTGTGTTTTCCTTTGATATGGAAATGTGCACATTGATCCTGGCTGGAGGACCTGCCCGCCTCGGGATCCCACAGCTCTGGGAGGCTGTCTCAGGTTGAAAGTGGGAGAACAGAATTCATCTGGTCTCTGTTTCCACTTCCTTCCTCCACCCCTCTGTCTGAAGTTTTGTTTCCCTTCTGGTGTTCTCTTTCCTATCTCAAATTCTTTCCAGTGCTTAGGGAAATCTCTTTCCATTTTTGAAAGTAAAATAAACGAAGGCTCCATACGGGCTTGTCCTGCTCCTACAAATACATAGCGGGGTACAAGGTATACATCTTAAAACTAAAGTGTGATTTGGGAGAT
The DNA here is from genome assembly GCF_002007445.2 of Ailuropoda melanoleuca. NCBI lineage: Eukaryota > Metazoa > Chordata > Mammalia > Carnivora > Ursidae > Ailuropoda > Ailuropoda melanoleuca. The sequence goes on along the minus strand of NC_048225.1, from coordinate 23,305,408 downwards.
GGGTGCATTAGGCCCCGCCTATGAATAATTCGGAGCAATAAGGAGATTCCGTCTGCTTTCCAAGTGGTTTTTAGATGAATGGAAAGAAGACATGGGACTGGTTTTCGGGCAACAGAGCCAAGGCCGAGAACGCTCAACCAAGACGATCACCTGGGACAGACTGCTACATTTCCTCACAGTGTGAGATACCATGCACCTGCACTTTAAGCTTATAAATTATGAGGCTAAAAGTTGTTATTTAAGGTACGATTTTCATTTGGGGAGACTATGTACTTATTCCAACTGTGGGATTCAAAACCTTTCTGGGATCCTTCCTTGGGCAAAACTACAGAGGAAGGTATTATAGCCATAGTTCCCTTATAGTCTACTATAGGGGAACTAAGATAATGTTTGAGACTGGAAAATAAAAATGTGCCAAATTCAAAATGAAGCTATAAATAAAAATTAATAGATTTATTTGTTAGTATGTCAAATGGTCTATAACAATTAAACACAGAGATAACCCATATTTATGTAAGATGCAGGCACAATGTCATATGTGGATGTATTATGATGTAGGCTTCCACCATTGGAATGCTTAAGTTATAGGAGGGTTATACAATGGCCCTATGGAGGTTTACGTTATAAGGCATCATTTCATTTTTATTTATTTATTTATTTATTTTTAAGAATTATTTATTTATTTGAGAGAAAGCGAGCGAGAGAGAGAGCACGCATGTGCATATGAATGGGGGAGGGGACAGAGGGAGAGAATTTTCAAGCAGACTACCTGCTGAGTGGGAAGCCCTACGTGGGGCTTGATCCCATGACCCAGGAGATCATGACCTGAGCTGAAATCAAGAGTTGGACTTTCAACTAACTGAGACACCCAGGCACCCCAAAGACTTATTTTTTATTTTTTTGGATTATTATTATTATTTTTATTAGTCTCAGGGATAGAATTTAAGAGATTCATCAGTTGCATATAACACCCAGTGCTCATTCCTTTGAGTGCCCTCTTTAATGCCTGTCACCCAGTTACCCCATCCCCCAACCCTCCTCCCCTCCAGCAACCCTCAGTTTGTTTCCTAGAGTTATGAGTCTCTTATGGTTTGTCTCCCTCTCTGTTTTCATCTTATTTTATTTTTCCTTTCCTTCCCCTATATTCAACTGTTTTGTTTCTTAAATTCCACATACGAGTGAAATTATATGAGATTTGTCTTTCCCTGACTGACTTATTTTGCTTAGCATAATACCCTCTAGTTCACCCGTGTAGTTGCAAATGGCAAGACCTCATTCTTTTTGATGGCTGAATAATATTCCATTGTGTATATACCACATCTTCTTTATCCATTCATCTGTCAATGGACATCAGGGCTTTTACCATAGTTTGGCTATTGTGGACATTTCTGCTATAGACATTGGGGTGCTTGTGCCCCTTCGAATCACTATGTGTGTATCCTTTGGATTACTACCTGGTAGTGCAATTGGTGGGTCATAGAGTAGTTCTATTTCTACCTTTTTGAATTTTATTTTTAAGTAATCTCTACAGGAACTGTGGGGCTGGATCTTAAAACCCTGAGATCATACTCCACTGACTGAACCAGCCAGTAGCCCCATAAGGCATCATTTTAGAGTCTTGTATTGCAGAGAAATAGAATGTCATCGTGGTTAAGAACTTGGGTCCTGGATTTAGGACTAGTTTCAATTCAGAATCTTTATATGACCTGGGGCAAGTTCTTTACATCTCCACAGCTTTCCCACCCCCCCCATTAATAAAGTAGGAATAAGAGTAATTGTATTTACTGCATATGATTTTTTTTTCTGTAACTTTCCCAGGTTTGACAACCTTATGCTCTTTTTTAAATTTTTTTAAATTATATTATGTTAGTCACCATATAGTACATCCCTGGCTTCTGATGCATATGATTTTTTTAAGTGGCAAAGTCATTTTCTATAGAACCTGGAAGATAGAAAGCATTCAGCCAAATTTTGATTGCAATTATTGTTCTACTGTTGCCCCAAAATTGTCCTGCATTATTGCTATTAGGATTCTCCATGCTGAGCTCTAACTGGGATGTAGGCCTGTCTCCAGAAATCAAATTCACATCTGAAAGAATAAAAATCACATGCAGTAACAGAAAAATTGGAAAAATAATAGTAATAAGCATAGAGGTTTCTTTTGTGATTGACTGACACATTACCTGTAACATTACCTGCAATGTGCTTACTTGACGTATGGCAAGTTCTCAGAAGTACTCTTTTGGGAAGATGGTCAGCCTGCTTGTTCCATGGTGCCTGGAACCTAGTTGTTTCTCATTAATACTTGTTGACAGATGCCGATTAGACTGTGTCAAGTGATAAGTTCATTTTCTGACACTGATCAGGCAGTCAACAAATGGAAGGACTCATCTAGACTATTCCAGAGCCTTCTTGAAGCCTGTTTCCCCTCCCTTCAATTCAGTTTTCACTTGAGCACCAGTGGGTTTTTTTTTTGTTGTTGTTGTTGAAAACGTAGTCCTCTTATTCACTGTGTTCAGTTATTTAATGGATCTCTGGTACCTTCAGTTATCCTGCTCTTTGCCATGGCATTCAAGGCCTCCTGGGTCCTGAGCCCTGCCCAAAGGGCTGTGTCATCTTTTGCTCCACTATTCTGTACTTCCTGTGGTTCTCTGAGCAGCCTCGAGCTCCTCTTTCCTCTGTGCCTTTGACAGGCTGTTGTCTCTGTCGCTGTGCTCTCCCAATTCCCAGCCTGCAATTCTGCTCTAATATTATCTTCCTGTGACGATATTTTTGATGTTGTCCTCATCCATCCCAAGCAATTTTAGGCTCCTCATGCACATCTCTATTGTGTGTGTGTGTGTGTGTGTGTGTGTGAAGAATACATATATATATGGATATATATGAATAGTATGTGTGTGTGTGTCTCTATATTATATATAGTCTCACATTAGGCTGTACTGTTTCTTTTTAAAGAATATATTTATTTATTTGACAGAGACACAGAGCACAAGCAGGGGGAGCAGCAGGCAGAAGGAGAGGGAGAAGCAAGCTCCCCGCTGAGAAGAGACCTCCAACTAGGGGCTCGATCCCAGGACCCTGGGATCATGACCTGAGCTGAAGGCAGATGGTTCACCGACTGAGCCACCCAAGTGCCCCCAGGCTGTACTGTTTTTAACGTGTCTCCTACTCCCACCAAACTGTAGTCGCCAACGTATTAATCCTCGGAAGCACTACCCTGCCATCTAGTTTGGTGTCTGGCATAAAGCATATTACAAATAAATGTAGGCGGATATATATCATAATATATCTCTGTGCTGTGAGTGAAGGAGTGAGAGAATGACTGACTCACTGGCTGACTGACTGAATGAGTAATCTTATACGTCGGACTGTGTCTATCTAGTTAGAGTTGAGTGGTGTTGGCATGATCACTCAAGTCTATACGTATTTATGGGTTCAACAAGTGTTATCTGGTGATGATGCTGTCTTTTTGTGCGTGTCCTTTTTCTCTTTCTAGTGCTTATCGCTCTGGCTCGGTGACTTCAGCTTTATATAAAGTAGGTCAAAGTGAGGGGGTTGAGAGAAGATGAGTCCCCAGGGCTGGAGGCTGTGGTCTCTCTTGTCTCTCTCTCCCTGCAAGTAAGGCTGCATCCCTTGGGCTGGAGAACTCATTCCTGGCATTTCATTCTTTGTATTCTTTTGAAGCTAATCTGAGAAATAGGGATACCCTCTTCTCTGTAACTCATATTTCCAACCTCTCCTCGGAACCTCAGGGAGGCCTTTCACAGACATGGCGGCATAATGTAGCTGAAAAGGTCACTGGGCTGGACAGGGGACTTGGGTGTGGATTACAGCAGGTCACTTGAGCCCTCTGGACCTTTTTGCCTTCATTTATTAAAGGAGGCTTTGCCACGCCCCCTCTAGTTCCGACCGTCCAGTGCTCTACAATGACTATGGTGCTGATAAGGACCATAAGCCTCAGGAGAGGGTCAGTGGTGAGTTCAAGTCCTCCAGGCAAGCTCTTGCCCTCTGTGGCATAAAATCAAAGAGGGCACATTTTCCTCATATGCTTTATCTTGCCCATCAGCTCTGGACGCTAATTCCATGGGGTGATCACAGTCAGCCATCCTCCTCATCTAACGAGATGCAATTCCAGGAGCAACTGCCCTCTGACCTGCTGGCCGGCCTGTGCATTACTCACCCTGTCACCAGTCCCGAGACTGGCCCCCTGCCTGCCGGGAGGTGCTCAGTCTGGAGCAGCAGCAGAGCCGGGGATGAAACAGGATGCTTGCTGGGAGAGGCGGCAGGGTGGAGACCGTCAGACAGGGAGGATGATGCAGCCCAGACCAAACACACACGCTCAGCTTGAGTGCCCGAGGAAATGTGGATGCATCGTGATCGGGGACAAAGAGAGTGGCTACATGGCCCCTGGGAGAAAAGTGTCTGGCTTGGTACCCAGACACTAGGAAAAGGTCATTGTTTTGCCAGACCAAACAATTGAGGCATGAGGGACAGGCTTGGCTGATATGTTGGTGGCTAAGTCACCTTTGTCTGTCTTTCCCATTCAGTGTAGAGCTCTGGCTACAATAATAAAAAGGAGCAGTCAAAAATCTCAGTTCCTGAAAGGATCTATCGTGGGGGAGATCGAACACTGCAAAAAGCCAGCCCCGGCTGGAGCCTGGTTGATTAAACAAGTTGCTCATCCCAGTGGGTGGAGCCTGGAAAGTTTTTCTCTAGCAGCTGTGGGGTCCAGAGGGTTCCATGGCAAATCCTTCTAAAAGGAGTTGCTGAGTGCTGAGGGACATGAGGTCAGGTATTCCACCATGCTCCCAGAGAGGAAATGAATGAAGAGAGGGGTAGAGGGGAGATGGCGGAAACTGGAAGCCTGAGGAAAGAAAGGATGGGGGTGACATCAAGAATGAGTACATGACCGGGGTGCCTGGGGGGCCCAATCCGTTGACTGTTCGGCTCTTGGTTTTGGCTCAGGTCATGAACTCAGGGTGGTAAGATTGAACCCCGAGTTGGGCTCCATGTTCAGCAGGGAGTCCACTTGAGATTCTCTCTGTGTCCCTCTGTTCCTCCCTCCACTCGCACACACGGGCACACACACACACTCTCTCTCTCTAAATAGATAAATAAATAAATAAATAAATCTTTAAAAAAAGAAAAGAAAAGAAAAGAATGAGTACATGACCAAAGCTATCAACCATAGTGTTTTTAGGTAGAAAATGGGCTTTGCAATAATTCACGACCTTGAGCAAATTTCTTACTCACACTGACTGAGCTTCGGTTCTCTCATCTCGGACATAGGAAATGGAAGGAGCTCCTTATTGAATTAAGTTTGAAAACAGACTAGGAACTGAAAAGTTTGAAATATTATAATCACAGATGCATCCAAGTGCTACTCTTTCTTTTCACCAACATACATGATGTAAGGCACTCATCCTGTCATCATCTTTGATTTTGACTCAGGATACCACCAGTAGCTTAATCCAAAGACTGGAACACCTTTCAAGGTTCCAGCCCATTATGCGGAAGTCCTTCATCCTTTGGGCTGTTTGATTCTAGGCAAACTGCTAGACTGGAATAAGATTACAGCCCACACTGGGATAAATCAGTGCTTCTGGACTCTGAGGAGTGGCCAGAGAGATGCTTGCAAAACACAGTAAACAGGACATGGAGGAAGTCAGGAGCTGGACTCAGGCTGTTAACAAGCTCCCCCCTCATTGTCAGGAAATGTGGGGAGCTGAGGGCCACTGAGCACACAATGATGCAGCGGGAAGTGGCCTTTATAAATACCCAGGGGTCAGGGCCAGGCCCAGCAAACAATAGGGGAAATGATGATGGAGGGCAATGGGTGTGGGGGCTGGGGAAGGCCAGGATGATTCCATCAATGACAATAGCTGAGCAGGCAGTTGGTGGGGGTGGAGGGTGCAGAGGGAGGCCTGGGGATTGTGAACCAAACAATACAAATTGCCAGGCAACTCAGTAGCCATAACACAAGGCAGTGGATTCTGTAAATAGTCCACAGTATGTCCCATTGTTCCTTCAAGAACTTCTCTCTGGCCCCTACCTGTGAAAGATCTGTGTTTCCCCCCATTTACCGGAAGCTACTTCAGCATTCAGAGGACACCACTCCTCACCGGTGGTGAGGGTGGCCTATTTGGCCAGTTCATGCCTTACATTCATCCTTTTAAGCAAATAGGCACCAAAGGAAGCTTGAGAAGCCTGGTGTGGACGGGGCAGCAACAGGCAATGCTCCTAGGTGTGCACTTGGGTCTAATCTCCTTGGATCCATATGGCGTGGCGGATGGGGATGGATGGATTAGGATATCACCCTCCTTCGCCATGTAAGAAGACGCATCTACAGAATATAGCCTCTAATGAAACCAAACATGAAGGGCTATGGGAAAGGCAAAAAAGCAAAGTAGGATATTTTTTTCGGGGGGGAGGGTCACTTTCCCAGCATGAATTACTACTTGCTGGTCAAGCAGGTGAGTGGAATGGCTATTTGTAAAGCTATCTAAAGGAACGAGCTACTTTCTTTCCTAAAACAGTTCCTAATTCTTTCCATGATAAGCTATAAATAGGACAGATCATTTAAATTTTGGAGGCTGTAATTTTCTTTACTACATAGGGTTTGTCATTGAGGGTCTCTTAGATGCTATACTCACAGAAAGAAAAGTTTTAGACAAACCCTTTTTTTCTTCCATCTTCGCCAAGCCATTATCTGTTGAGTGTTGAAATTTCGTCTTTTATTCTGACACATAGACCGTGCTAGGGAGACAGCACGTACTCTACCTGTTCGTGGAGCATGTATGATTTCATGAAACCCAAAGGATAAAGGAAAGAAGTTGTCATCAAATGGCATTTTCAATCCTACTGTGTGTTCACTAATAATAGCGTGATTTCCAAGTACAGAGTTGTGATAGATGACTAGCCCTCAAGTAGAAATTGTAAGCTCATCGGATTGAAGGTTCTGTTTCTCTGCCAATGTATTTTCTAGCACTTCATTGTAGATAGGATGAAAGATCTAATTGGGTAGTCCATTGCTGGTTATCATCCCTTTCTCTAAATTGTAAGCTTTGCGAAGGTGGGTGCTGGGTTCCTCCCGTTAATGTGGTTTTCCCGGTGCTCAACATAGCTCCTCCCATGCAATTGGCTCTTAGTTCACATGTATTGAGTGACTAGGGGAAAGAATGTTCTTTTGCCGAGGGGTTCCTTCTCTATACACAAGCAGCCAGCTGGAATCTGTGATCTGGGCCTGGCCTTGCAGGGGCCTCTCCACAGTCCTCCAGGTGTACGGAAGGCTCCAGCCTGACCGTGTCTTTAGGGTGCCCTCCAGGACGACAGGGTTTGCTGTGCCAGGTGTGTCTCCAATGGCAGAGGAACTGCTCCTGAAGTATCTCATGGCATTCGTAATTAACTAAAGTTGTCTAAATGGGAGCGAAATAAAGTATGTGAAATTCAAATGAGGATTAAGCCACTTCGTATCTATTTTAATACTTAAACTGTTTACAACACACATTTTTTTTTAAAGATTTTATTTATTTATTTGACAGAGATAGAGACAGCCAGCTAGAGAGGGAACACAAGCAGGGGGAGTGGGAGAGGAAGAAGCAGGCTCATAGTGGAGGAGCCTGATGTGGGGCTTGATCCCATAACACCAGGATCACGCCCTGAGCCGAAGGCAGACGCTTAATTACTGCGCCACCCAGATGCCCCTACAACACACATTTAAGAAACATAGGCTTGATGGGCTAAGTGGGCCAGCTGGGTGATGGAGATTAAGGAGGCACTTGTTGTGCTGAGCACTGGGTGTTCTATGTAAGTGATGAATCACTGAATTCTACTCCTGAAATCAACATTATACTATATGTTAACTAACTGGAATTTAAGTAAAAATTTGAAAAGAAAACAAAATAAAACAAGCAAACAAAAAACCCCAAAACCCACATGGGTTTTGCCTTTCAATGCAAAAAAATTAAACAAAACATAAATTTAGAGCTTGCTGAGGGTATCCTAATTCTAAACTTAACCTTCACATACCGCTGGTGAAAGTATAAACAGGCATATACTTTCTGGCAAGCAATTTTGTATTAAGTTTATCAAAAGCTTTAAAATATTTATATTCTTCAACCTAACAGTTTTATTCTGGGTGTCTTTCATAAATGTGGACAAACATTTATAACCAAAGATGTTTACCGTAGCTTTATAGTAATAATTTAAAAAGTAGGAAATAACTAATCTAATAATAAAGGATATTTAATTAAAGGGCTGATATAAAAATAATAGAATATGATGATGCCATTGAATTAAATTAATGATATAATTCAAACTACTTTTATATATAGTTTGGATCAGTGACCATTATTTGACAAAATGGGAAAATGCAGACTACAAAATATATGCAGAATATATTCTTATCTATGGAATACATATAAATCTTAAAAAGTCTGAAAGCATTGTTGTAAAATATTAACAGTGATGGCTTCAGGATGTTAGAATGGTGGTTTTGTATTTTTCTTCTTGATACATTTTTTTCTTTTTCTAAAATTGCTCGTTGTAATTATAGACATATATTCTATAATAAGTTTTAAAAAGCTTTGCTTTGGTGAGTTTTTCTTTAAAATTCCAAATGTAATGTTTCTCTGCTAATCTCTGGAAGGCATGAAGATGTAAGCATGAGTCTCTTCACAAAGAAAAAGAGAAAGAGAGGCAGACAGAGGCTCAGTGTTGTTGGAGGAAATATTCTTCTGGTTTTGGAAAAGATCACAAGGGAATCACAATTACGATATGCAAAGACATTCTAAGTACCTGTGCTCTTTTTTGCCCCCCTTCTTGACAAGCCATCAAAGGCAAGGATGCTTTCAGCAGAAGTTACGGAAAGTGGCAGCCATATGCCAACTTGAGGTGAAGTTCTCAGGGTAACAATGGCTACACGTTGGAACGGTCTTTGACATTAGAAGGTTTTTAGGTAGAGGTCTGTTTTCATGAAAGAATGAGCTACACAAACTACAGACAGAGACACAGTAGGATGAGAGTGGTGAACTAAGGGTGGGTCAAGCAATCAGAGCTGACATTGATTGTGAGCTCACCACGCGCCAAGCCCTGTTCTTAGTGTTTGGTCTCTTCTAATACCCTTAATTCTTGTGGCAAGCCCATGAGTGAGATGATATTACTATCCTCACTTTATAGATTAGTAAATTGAGGCATAAAATATTAAATAACTTGTCTGCTGTCACAGAACTACTGGAGAAATCAGGAATTAAATCCAGGAAATCTAGCTTAGGGCCTTTACTTTTTTTTTTTATCATGATATAACCCCTCATTGATAAGAACTCCAAACAATAGAAAGGCATTACATTATTCCCAGGTGTTTGTATTCCCATAGCCACGAGACTCATTCAGCAGGACAAGAAATTGCACTTTAATAGAAAATAATATTGTAAAAGGAAATAGTTATATTTCCCTTAAGACCTAAAGTCCCATTCAATATCCATTCATTCAATAAATATTTATTGAGGGCAGGATGCCCTGGCAGGAGAGATAAAAGACTTACTCTAGAAAGACAGACAGATAGACAAATAAATAAATGATATGCTGAAGGGCACTGCGAGCCTTTGATGGACTTAGTCAGGATTGATGCAATTACATGGACATTTTGACAATCTGCACAACGGCAAGAAGACTACAGGGAGAAAGATTTGGAAGTAACATAGCAATCAGCTCCAAGGGCTTAAAATACAGTCATTTGAGCTGGATGAAAAAGATAGAAATTGGTGACTATCATAGTTGTGGTCCCATCGGGAAAGGGATGGTACCCTCTAGCTTTAGTAAGTTTAGTATAGGGATTATTTATGGAGTGTGTGAGTGAGGCTTAAGAAATGAAGTGGGGATTGAGCCGTGCCCTGGGGATGGTAACATCCGAAGTAGGAGCCTTTATCACCTCCAAGCCTGAAGGGCAGCAAGAAGGAATGATTACCAGAACCATGGAGGGCTGTGTGGAAAGGGATGTGTGGTAGGGTCTGCCCTTATGTCTAGGAAACAACCAGACCATGGCAACCCTGCAGGGAGGGTAGGAAGGAATAAATGAATCACCCTCACACTCCTGCCTTATTCCAGTCTCCCACCAGTGCTCACCAAAGTGAAACCCAGTGGGCAGCCAGAGAGCAAGAAAGCGCTATTGTTTATGGCCTGTAAGTCAGTCTCCTTGGGCTTGTGCATGGCAGAGGGATGTGGATCTGGGGTGTGGGGGGGAGCATGTGGAAGGTGTCTAGCTCAGTAAGCATTCACATGTGGTAATAAGAGAGGGGGTGGAATCTGCCACAAGTCCCAGATTTGGGAATTGGGTCATTATTTCCAGGTCCTGAGACAGGGAATTGAGGAACATTGAGGAACCCATTTTTGAAGAGCATGTGACAAATTCATGTATAATTTCTAGTATGTAGTTATTATATGGAGACAGGGTGAGAGTTACGGAAGGCTAGTAGTTACCATGGGTTTATATAGGTGAGAGTCCTAATCACGGTGGCAGAAGAGGTAAATCGGGAGGAGATATAGAGAGTGACTTGAAGACATGAGGAAGGGCAAGGGGTGGGGGTGGGGAGGGAATCACCAGTCTTTAAAGATGTGATGAATATAAAGGCAGTCAGAAGAAGCAGCACAGGGGTTCCAGATCCATCTAAACCTGGCCTCTTCCTATGGGCCAGGATTCTCGGGTTTGTGTTGGCTTTATATGGACTCCCACAGCTCCAAAGGGAGAATGCGCAGTGATTGGGGTTTTAAGCGGAGAAGTTAAAGACCAGGCCTCAGAATAGAACCTCAAACGATGACCTTTCCTCTCAAAGCCTCCCTTACCTTTCTGCAATAGTATTCGTTGACCACATCCTACCTCACAGGGTGTTTTTAAGGATAAATGAGATAACGTCTGTAAAGCCCCCGGAGAGGAAGCCCCGATGTAGATAAGCACATGCTTGGGTATTTTTAGCTGAGCGTTGGGTGTTCAGGACGTGCCATTTAGCAATTCCTGGAGCCTTGAAAAGGAAAGAGAAAGGGGTGGGGAGACAGGGAATCAGTGGCATACAACAAATGTTGTTTTTCGAGAAATCCCTCCCACCCTGAGTGTAAGAATCCACGTCAAAGGAAGCAAACACCATGTGTAGATAAAACAGGAAGGTGACAGGTTTGCTTGCTTGCAACCAAGATGGGGCGATGCCAAAGGGCCAGTCCTGGCTGCTTGTTCACTCTGGGGGGCAGAGGTCCAATCGCCGGCTACTCCGCTGATAATGAAACCAGGGTTAACTAACTCTCTGTCCTGTGTAGAATGGCAGGAAACATCTTCATCACCCATGACTCCTGGAGAGAGTGGCGGGGGCGCGGGAGCGGGGGGTGCATTTCCTGTCAAGATTCCAGAAAGGGTGCTCACTCTCTACGGAGGCATGAGCATGCTGACCCAACACAAGCAAGGCTGCAGAGTGACCACAGGGCCTGGCCCACCCTCCTCAGTCCATAACTGCTTCATAAGCACAAAGCCTTTGAGAAAGTCATAACAGGAACCTTGGAAAGATAACTTACTTGGAGAAAGGTCTTGGAAGAGTTCACCCAACTGCTTCATCAATGCTTTTTTGCTTTTTCTTCCCCATTCTGTAGTAAAAATGTTTATTTCTCAATCCCATGCTACACACCTGCATCTTCTTATTATCTGAAAAGGCGATCGAGTTGGAGTGCCTCTCGCGCCACAGGCCCTAAGTTAAACATTTTGTGTACATCATGTCATTGAATGCTCCCTGCAAAACTGTGATTTATTGATCCATTTTTCATCAGTCTATTTATTGACATATGGATCCATTTTTATAGGCAAGTAAGCTGAGGCAGATATCTAAGATTGAATAGCAGTAGTTAGATCTGGGTTCAAATTCTGTGTCACTGTATGTAAGCAGCATGGTGTTCAGGAAATAATTTAACCTTTCCAAGCTCAGTTTCTTTATCTATGAATTGGAAGGCATAGTTGCCATCATAGGATTATTATGAAAGTTAAATGAGATAGAGCAGATGAAATTTGAATTTAGTCGTATATTATGTCTCTGTCCTTTCCATGACTACTCTGTTCAGTCTAGAAGCCAAAACAGACAAGGAGTAAAACTAGGATGTTTTCCTCAGGCTGCTTATCTCAAGTATTCAAATTTATTTCAGAGTAAAATTCATGGGAGAGAATAATTTTATTTTGACCTTGGTCATCTTGTTAGTATTGCTTTCTTAAAACAGAAGGAGTATACTCTCTGTAGATACCTGCAGAGATATCTAGACATGCTTTTTTGATTATGTAAGATTATCCCTTGGTGTGTGAAGCAATGACAGAAAGAACCTATTTTGAGGGAATGGGTGATGAAGCTCATATCACACCCCCTGGTCTCTCATGGGGAGTGGTTTAGTATCAAGCCAGCAATCACCTGCAAGATAAAGGATTGGGAGATATGCAATTTCCTTAGAAGATAGGAAAGTTTTAATTACATGAAGCCATAAAACATTAGCTTCACCAAGGACCCAATTCTCTTAATTACAAGTGAGGAAATTAGGAGCCAGTTCAGTCAAGCTCAAATTCCCACAACCAGCTAAGGGTAAGGGCAGGATTGGAGCTCAGTATCCTAACCCAAAGCTCTTGCCACTGCATGGGATTCAAATTTTTGCATTTCCTATCTTCCACATGTTCCCTTAGTTGAGTATCTCTTGCCCCTTTTCTGAGTATTTTCCCCCAAAACAATGGATGGGGTTTGTAATAGTGCCTTCCCATGGGAAATGTTCATAAAATATTTGTAACATGAATAAACAATGGTGTACCTGGAAGCATTTTACTAAATGTTTCTCGAATCTCTGACTGGCCCTTCCTGTTACTAAAGACTTGGATCTGGATCAGTTAGTTCAGATAGTGTGGACAGCAATTCACCTGGAGCTGGAGAATGGAGAGCAATTGTTCCCCCACCACCCCTTTTCAGAAATGTGTCATCCTTTCCTCTATTCTCAGGATTGTCCTTCATTTGAGGAATATTAAATATTGCAATTGCCTTCACGTAATCACACCCCCAATGACAGGTCAGTCTCTGGCAGCGAATACTTTTACCGGTGGAGAATTAGACAAAGTGACAGGGTTAATTCCCAACAGGACACAAAGGTGCTGGTGGTGTGAGGCTACCGTGCTCTGGGAGGCACATCAATTACTTCCCTGACAGTCCGAAACGAGTGGGGGAAGGGCTTCATCTGTGCCTAGAATATTACCTCCTCTCAACATTTATCAAGGCTTTTGATGCTCTTCATCATGTGAGTGGGAGGAAATCAAGGTGCTTTCTTCAAAACCCGGTTTGGAAATTCCATTTGTGCGAGATTTGAAAATGATTGGGTAGAAATGAACTCCAAACGTGAAAGGGGAAGACATGCGTTAACATGCCCCATGCAACTTGAATCTGTTCTTCTGGCAAACCTCACCAAGACTCATCAGGCACGGAGGGAATTATCAGCCAATCAAGTGGAAAGGTGAAATGAGTTTTATCATCTTCTCACTAAAATGACAATTCAAATGTCAAGCTTCATTTGGTTGATAAATGTCATGTGGGAAGGGACAGCAGCAGGCCCATGGCCTCTCTTGGCCGACCTACCTGCAAGATGGCAGAGAGGAAGGACTTGAGGGGAAGATGCTATGAGTTGGAGAGAAAGGCAGGTTGCACTTCGTGCTCACCTGAGAGGAACTGAGGGATCAATGAGCCTAAAAGACAGCCGTATTGAGTTCCAGAGCCACCTCTAGCATATAAATTTATGTCCGTGTCAATTTATGTCATCCGCTACAGTGAAACCATTGACAAATCCCAATGGGGGATTGAGAATCTTGATACTGCCTTCGGCATCTTGGTTCTTTCATACCATGGATTCTTTGAGTATTTATACCAGATATAAAAATGATTACTCAGATTCCAAACAAGTGTATACTGTTCAATATCTAGTATGTGAACACCTTTTTTTTTTTTTAATAGGGAAGGGCTAATTAATGCTTAACATAAGCCAACTTCAGTTGGTACTCAGGAAACTTATGTTGAATGAAAAAATGCTGAGTGAACACAGTGTTAGAGAATTTGATTCCTTCCTTTAACACCTTGCTACTTCAAGCGTGGCCCACAGATCACCAGCATCCTCATTATTAGCAAAATTGTTACAAAAAGTGCCATATCCCACTGGGCTCCCTCCAGACCAACCGAAGCAGAGTCTGTATTTTGCAAAATCCTCAAATGATTTGTATGCGCCTTAAAATTTAAGAAACTCTGCTCTAAGACACTATGCCCATGAGTTGGATGGTTTATACCAGGTAAATAGTATATCTTTTATGCCTTCTAATCTTAATTATAAAGAATCTCACAGACCTACATAACTGAAAGGGGCAAGTGTGTGTGTGTGTGTGTGTGTGTGTGTAGCACAAAGCATAATCACACCATTTTCTAGGGAAAAAATGTAGCTTTTAAAATAACTTAATGAAAAATCTCTCATTTCTCCTTTCAAATATTATTATTGATGTATCAACATGCCTGGATTCCTTAGAGGGTTTTGAACTCCTGGCAAGTAAGGATCAGATTTCAGGCATTTCTGTATATCACTACAATTATGTGCCTAATGATGGTTTTAAAATGCTTATTGAATAGCTCAAACTTCTGGGTAAAAATATTCTCTCTCAGAGCACCATAGGTTTTTTTCTCTAAAACACTAATTACAATTGATAATTATGTATTTCAGGGCTTGTTTCTTTCATGTCTGTTCCCTCTGCTAGGTAGCAAACTAGAGGAGAGCAACACAAGGTTTGATCACTCACTTTTGTATTCTGTTTGCCAAATCAAGGAGGGCAGAGTGGTCACTGCGGCACGAATTTCACTGTGTCAAAGGCGTACTTAATTAGGTCATGATTTACCTTTCTACTCGGAGGGGAAAAAAAAAAAAACCTTCTTTATACACAATCTCTTTACAAAAATCCTACTTATATAAGAGTAATTGTAAGAATGATCAACAGTTGAGCTGTCGGTTTCTGCCCCCTGGCCCGTTTAGCAGATTGAAAATGTCCATTGCCTCCTCGAAGCCCCAAATTGAGCCTTTCTTTGCTCCATCCACCCTCACCTTCAGAAAGAAATCGTTGCCAATTCTCCGAAGGAGAAACGTTCAGTTTCAAGCCCTGAGAACACTCAGGTGTTTCCCCCCCTCTCAGAACTGCCCCCTCAAAGAAAGCCGTTTGGCTTCCACACGTCTGCAGTACCAGCTCCTTCCCTAGATTCTTCTGCCACCAAACCAATCTTTCCTTCCCAGTTGTTGCTCCTTTGTTGGTGCACGAGCACTTCCTCTAGCTCCGGGGACTTAGGGTTTCACTCTGTGCTGGTGCGCCCGAGCGCGCGTGTGTACGTTGCTGTGTGTTTGCGGTGTTTCTCTTGCTGTCTGCCCCGCTCTGTGGGTGTTTTTCTTGATCTGAAGTGGAACCGCTGACTCTCAGTAGCCCCGATGTTTGTGCAATTCTCTGCAGAAATGGCTTCAAGTGTTACCTTGCCTGCTCCACTTCGGGGCAACCACAATGATGAACAGGCACGAACCCCCTGACACATGCACTTCACCTCCCAGCCGGGCCGATAAGATCAGCAACCATCGGGCTGCAGGCACGTCGGTGCGCTCTGCACAGGGGGTGTGGGGGGCACTCTGCACTCCTTCAGGAGGGGCTTGCTTGCGCTGCCACCAATCCCCCGCGCCCCGCTTCCAGGAGGGGGCGGAGAGGCACGGCTGAGTTTCCAGTGGGGTCTGAGGGTGCATTTCACACACACACAAATGGGGTGGGAAAGACTGGTTGTTTATTTGCACCCTTGGCGATTTCTCTACCACCCAGAGCAATAACCCAGAAAATGGCTTACCTGGGGGGCATTTACCCCCAGCCCCATCGTGCGCTACAGTGTTTACAAAATAAATATATAAATATGCTCTCTGAGCCACCTCTCTGCTCTAAAAGTCCCTGTGCCTCTGAGCTGCCGGGCGGAGTCCCGCAGACGTCAGCGTCTAACCCCAGGCGAGAACTCACCACCCCTGGAGCCGGGTTCAGGTGGGTGGTATCTGTGGTCGTATTTCTGATAGGTTTTTCAAATTTTTATTTTTCACATTACAAGGATTCCTTGTGACTCAAAAGGGAAGAGTAACCCTCGATTGGGAAAGGATTAGAGAGTAATTGTGCTGTGGGCGGGATTATCTGGGTGTCATCTTCATTACAAAAGTCATGCTCTGTAAACTCCAACTGACATTGCCCCCGGGCATGGAACTCTCAGTGTCAGGAACCTGATAACCCCTGACCTAAGGAGCAGGTAGAAGGCGTTCGCATTTAGGAGAAGATGTGAGGTCCAGGACTGGATGGTGTGGGGGTGGCTCAAGGGACTTTTGTTCAGTTGAACTGAGGGTGGTAGGAGGCGGGGATTTTTTTTCACAGAGCAGGAAATTGAGGCAAGGAGCAGAAGACTGGATCAAGGATACACAGTGAGTCAGCCGCACAAGAAAGGTGCATGGCAAGGGAATTATTTTCCCCCTAACTCTGCAAAAGACTGCTCACTGATCATGAGAAGAAATTATTCATTAAAAAAAAATTTTTTTTTCAGATAGACAACTATTATAGTTCACTCAGAAGAAGAAACGAATGGACATCTGCAATGTTCCAGGTTCCTTCACTTAGAATGGAGACTCTAAAGCTATGAGAGAAGTTAGGCAACTTGGCCGAGGTCACTAGGCAAATCTGTAGTGGCAGAGGTCACTAGGCAAGGAGGACGTTACTGGGTATGAACGCCCTCCACGCTGCTGCCCCATGTCTGACGCGCAAAACAGGCAGACAAGGCTTTAACTCTGCCCCATGAGAGCTCCCACTTTTTTTTATAGGGTTTCTGGCTGTCCGTTCCCGGCCTGTGAGCCGAGGCTTTTTTCCATGGGGTCTGTTTAGGCTGGGATTCTGTAGAAGTTCTTGCATAGGGGTGTGCTGAGGCCTTTCATCCAGTGGTCACAGCTGCCTCCTTCTTTTCCCAGGCTCAGCCACTCTCCTTAGCCACAGATGGTTGGCCCCATGTGCAGGCCCTCATCCTAACAGTACCCTATTAGTAACTGTGAAAGCATTCCCTGTCCCTCCTCCAAGGCCCAAAGAAATCCACCAACCATCAGAGCTACCTCAGTAGCGACAAGAAGGAAATTGGGGGTCCACTTACCGGCAGAATGTTCTTATAATTCTAAAAAGAGAACAAACGCAACAGGAAGAACCATAAGCAAACTGCTGGTAGGCCTATGGCACTGCTTATGAGCTTTCTGGACCCCAGAGCCCAGGAAGGAGAATCTGGGCTACCTAGGCAACCACTATGCCTGGATATTGTTAGGCTCATCCTGGGAAGGGCAACTCCAGCAAAGGAAGGCCCTCCTGAGAATTCTGCACTGCTCTCTGGTCCCACTCTCCCTTGGCTTCTTTGCGTCAGCTCACACTTGGCCTGTTTTCCTCTTTCCAGACTGAGCTAAAGGTGCTAACTCTCTGCTGTTCAGAATGGCTTTGGGGCATTATTTATCACAACTGGATCAATAGTTCCCAGACTTTATAAAATACTCACACTTCTGACCTTGACCAGCAAGCCTACTGCCTGCAAACCTCACAATGCCAGATTCCAAAGTTCCAAACACTGGACCAGCTGAACCAAAGTCTTGAGAGTCTCCGGGGAGTTTTTGTTTGCAAAAAGAATCAGAAATTCCTGGGCAGGAGAAAAGCGAAGAGAGAACTGGAACACCTAACTTCTTGTTCCAGTTTCCTTTCCTTCAACACATAATTAGCAATAGGACAAAAGCCATTCACACATATGTAAGAACAGAGTCACCTTTGATTGTCTCTCAGATACCTACTTTTCTGTCTCCTCTCAACACTCCTCCCTCCCAGAGAAGCTGGAAAAGTTGACTGGGCTATGCGATCTTTGTCTTTGTGCTTTCGGAAGCTTTAGTGTGAGTCACCCCAGTGCCAGATCTCTCTTCAAAAATTTTGAACTGCAAAAATGCAAGTTTCATCCCTGAGGAGAGTGGCCACTCAAATACTTCAGGTCAGGAGGGCTTTGTTTTGTTCAATCACAGAGTTTCAAAACTGCCAAAGCCCTCAGAGTTTCTCTTGTCTGTCATTTTATAAGAGGTAAACTGAGGCACTGAGAGGTGAAGTGATGTGGCTTTTACGGAGGAAACTGGACTTGCTCTCTGCCAAACCCACTCACGACCATCATGGCAGGTTCCTTCTTTCTTTTTATTGAGTGCAGCATAGGAACAAGCATTCTTGGCTTTAAAGCGATCCAGCATGACTTGATGCTCTTGTCACCTTTTCCTGCTTGTTGTTCTTGTATTCAGTTACAAATCTGGCTCTGACCCTTGTTGAAAGGGGTCATTGAAAGTGGTAAGGAAAGAGAGAGAGAAATAAGCTTGGTCATGACCCAATCAGTCCATGGTTACTAAGTTTCTCAGGAATGGGAGCCCTTTTCATGAGGTCGAGAAGTAGAAATGGAGGGAAAGCAGGAGCCATGGAGAAAAGATCCAGGGAAGGGGGAGACACCTGGCAACCCCCTCGTTCCAGAGTTACAGACGATCCCAGTGGCCCATGCTGGGCCCACAGACTAACCAAAGCACAATGGGAAAGCAGCATCCACAGAAAACACTGGTTGCTGCAGAATTCTGGTATAGATTTGACTTCTTCACTGACTAAAAGAGGCAGGAAGAAAGAAGAGAATTTTTAAAACACTTGTTAGGAATGTCTTAAAAAACAGTTGTTCTTAAATTTTAGAACTTACTAAAAATGAGGCTTCTCCCCCCCTCCAACTCCAGAGAGATTTCATATAGTTTAGTGTGGAGACCAGAAATATCTTTTTCTTGTTGGTAGTGGTGTTCATACAATCGTCCAGTAGTGTTTTTATGGTTTTTAAAAAAATTTTTTTAAATAAATGGTTTTTTTGAGGAAATAATTTTAGATTTACAAAAAAGTTGCAAAGATAATATTGAGAATTCAGTATAGCCTTCATCCCATTTCCTCTAATGTTACTTTATTAAAAAACATTTTTTAAAAGATTTATTTATTTATTTGAGAAAAAGAGAGAAAGAGCAGGGGGAGCAGAAGGAGAGGGAGAGGGACAAGCAGACTGCACACTGAGAACGGAGCCCGACGCAAGGCTCGATCCCATGACCCCGAAATCATGACCTGAACCGAAATCAAAAGTTGGATGCCACCCAGGCGCCCCTGTTACTTTCCTTCTTTTTTTGAAGTTGTGGTAAAACATTCATAACATAAAATTTGCCACTTAACTATTTGTGAGTGTACAGTTTAGTGACATTAAACACGTTCACAGGTTGTATCGTCATCACCGCCATCCGTCTCCTGAGCATTCTCATCTTCCCAGACTGGAACTCTGTACCCATTAAACAACCACTCCCCATTCACCCCCTCCCAAACCTGGACACCACCCTTCTGCTTTCTGCCTCTGTGAATTTGATGCCTCTAGGTACCTTATATAAGGGGGATCATACGATAATTTGTTTTGTGACTGGCTTATTTCACTTAATATAGTGTCTTCAAGGTTCATCCATGTTGTAGCATGTGACAGAATCTCCTTCCTTTCTTAAGGCAGAGTAATAATCTATGATGCATATATACAGTATATATATGTGTGTGTATATATATATATAATCACTTTATTAACACTTGGGTTGCTTCCATTTTTGCTATTGTTAACAGCACTGCTACGAACATGATATACAAATACCTGTTTGGGTCTTTGCTTTCAGTTATTTGGGGTATACCCGGAAGCCTAACGTTAATTTGTCACATAACCATGGCACCTTACTGTTCACTAAACTACAGATTTTATTCAGATTTCCCTGCTAAAATATCTTTTAATAAGCACCCCAGTGTACTCTGGTTTATTGAGCTAGGGTTTTAGAAATATTGATTTTTTTTTTTTTTTTTTATGATGGCTTTAGCTCAGGAAGGAGTGCTGGCTATTGGATGGACAGTCAGCCCCTATGCTGAACCCAGAACAGTTTCAGTGGTGGCCTGATTGCAATTCATTGCCTTTCACTGGGCCCAGCTCGCCAACTTTCCAAGAAGAATGATGGCACGGATGGCTTGAGAAGTATCTGGAGAATGCTAGAGAGAAGTTCGAGGATCTAAAATTGTTCTGTAGGTAAGAACTTCCCAGACAGCAGCTATCAAAGAAGAAACTGGCCAGCATTTCTGAATCTTAGAAGCGGACTCATTAACAGCAAAAAGGCTTGAAAGAAATGTGACTTGAGGTTTCCTCTGCCTCTTGTTTGTCTGGCATTGTCAGAACGCAGGGTCCAGGCGGGTGACATTTGCCTTCCATAGTCACTGGGCTCAGAGTCACAAGAAATGTACTTTGCCTGTAGTGGGTGGGATATATGTTTCACTTGAGGAAGCACTTCCTGATATGACAGCAGTGACCCAAATCTTTAGTGCCCTGGTTTTGCTTTCCCAAGTGAATGAATCTTTTGTAGTTTCTCAAGTAACTACTTATAGTTTTAGTGCTTCATTTACTCAACAGGTATTTATCAAGAACAAAACGTGTACCCGAACTCTGTGAGGCCATAAAGATGAAGGGATTGGTCAGCTGAACCTCTACCCTTAAGACCCATGCAGGCTGGTGAAAGAAACAGGTGCCTACGTAAGTACACTTCAAAGCAATGGTTATTTCAAATTGCAGGTTATTTTTGCATGAATTAAGTGTGGTTTTGACTAAATGTCAAGAGGCCTAGGATCCTTTTACAGCAGCATCAAGTCCTTACAAAGCAGCATGGGAGTATTTTTCTGTAAGAACCATCTAGACGTGGTTCTACAGCAGCGAGCCTCTGACGGCAAACATTGAGACTAGGTCTAGGCGATCCCTGACTTATGACTGTTCAACTGGCGATTTTTCAACTTGACAGTGGTGTGAAAGCAATATACATTCAGTAGAAACAATCCTTCGAATTTTGAATTCGGATCTTTTCCTGGGATAGTGAGCGATCTGGGGTAGGATCCTTTCTCGGGGTGCTGGGCAGGGGCAGAAAGCCGCAGCTCTCAGTCAGCCAGGTGATCACCAGGGTGAACAACCCATATAATTACAACCATTCTGCACCCATTCAACCATTCTTTTTCACTTTTCGTACAGTATGCAATACATTCCATGCGATGGTCAACACCTTATTAGAAAATAGGCTCTGGGTTGGCTTATTTTGCCCACGTGTTATCTCACGTAAGCCTTCTGAGTTCCTATAAGGTCGGCGAGGCTAAGCTATGATGTCGGGTAATTACGTGTATTAGATGGATTTTTGACTTAAGGCATTTTCAACTTGCTATGCGTTCGTTGGGACCTAACCTCATCGTAAGTCGAGAAAGATCTCTACGGTACAGAAGAGCTTGAAGCTCTATGAACATGTGGGGCAGCTTTATTACTGCTGCTCCAGGCATATGGTATTCTTCAGGCATTCTATCAACTCAGCCTTTTCATGAAAAGATGTGGGAGAAACTGGAAAATGAACCCAGGGGGCCGTCTTTATGATGCTGCTTTAGACGTACACGGGGATGTGCATTTCACGGGGGAAGCATGTGCAACCCGAAACAGGCAACCCAAGATACTCCAAGGAAGTATTAAAACAGGGAAGTGAGGGGAATTCAGAGAAAGGGGAGGACCTGGGCTGAAATCTGGTTTGGCTTTTATTCATCTCAGGGACTTGGGAAAAGCCCTCGAGGGCCCGTAACAAAGGTAGAGGTGGTCATGACCTCAGCACTAACATCTTTACATCTTTTTGGAGAGGTGTCAATTCCTGGGGACCCCCTTGTGGCAGCCCTGACTCAGAAGGAAACTCATCAGCTACTACATCACCTCATTACAGACCACTTCCTGAAGGGCTCTGGGTTTTCCCTAGAAGGCTCTTGTTCATGTATAGATCCTGCCAGGAACAGAGAGGAGATCTTCTAGGCAGGCCAATTTGAAACTGAGACCTTCCATATGATAAATACACACACCATAATACATAAATAAAGAACAACTATAGAGCTAGGAGAAAAAGGAACAGAGTAGAAGTTGGACCTTTCTGGATGTGTGTGTTTGCATATATATATACACAGACATACCCACACTCACAATTTCTTTATTATCTATGCCTTATAATACATATTTAAATCATAGATGCAAAAGTAGAGAAAGAAAACACATCTCTAGAAGGGGAAGAGAGAAAAACCAGTGATGTAGGTCAGCCTTTCCCAAATTCGTGGGTTTCGTGGTAATAAGTATTACGCAAAGACAGAATTGTGTAATCAAATAAACTCAAGAAAGGTTGGATAAAACAAATTCAAACATTTATTGTTGGCCCTCTTAGAATTGTTAATATGCTAATGGAATTGTAAATCTCATTCCTCACACTTGTGGCCATTAAACACATTTTTTTTTTGAAAAGCAGCTTTTGCAGTAGCCATCTACAGAGGACCCCTTGGGAAATGCTGACCTAGGCTGAATGCAGTTGCTTTGTTTGAACATTAGTTCTGCCTGGGCTTTCTGACAGGCAAGGCAATTAAAGAAACATGATGGGTTATAGCTTTTTCATCAGATAAAAATCTATTTTTGTTTCAGATTCTAAGTTAAAATGAATTTTTGGATGCAAAAAGGTTATCGAACTACATAAAGAATTATCTCTTAAGCAATAGCTTCATGAAAAATGTAGAGTAATAATAATGGTAAGTGTTATTACTTGCTGGGTCCAAGCCAAGGACATAACCTGAAAACTTAGGAAAAGATATTTTGTATCGGGGAAGGGGAGTAGGGCCTGTTGCTTTCTAATAACCCCATTTGGTAAACAAACATTATATTTAGAATACCTTGAACTCCTCCTTGAATACTAATTCATTTCTCTCTGATTTGGACAGGAGTTGGAATTCATTAATTACATCTAAAGTCTATAGCTGGATCCAGAGCTGTTTCCGGATTGAAGGAATTTCCAGAACCTTTTGATACTGGGTCTGCGGATGACAAAATTTGGGCATTCTATTAGGCACTTGAGGAGCCTACCCTCTTCTTTCACCTAAATAAAAGAAATTCCAACCTGTCCAAAGATGCACCTTGTGGGGACCCTGCGGTCAAGACCAAGACTTTCTCAAGAAGTCATCTTGGTTTTGCTCAAATGCTCTGAGGGGTGCTTGAGTGGATTGTACAGGTGGACAGGGGTGGCTGGCTGACTGACCACAGCGAGCCATGCCATCGGAGTTAAGGAAGAGAGATACCATCCCTTTCTGATGGTAGAGAGTTTCTTAGAAAGTAAACAATTGCAGACAATCTTCACAACAGCTCTCTTATCCCCCTGATCTCATTACTCCTTGTTAGCACAAACCATTTAGGACAGTTATAGTGAAAGTCCTGATAAGGAGGAAGTGATCACTTTCAAACTAATCTAGCATATCTGTCATGACATGGTGATAAACAAGGACCGTCTAACTATTAAGTAATCAATGACATTGATTTGGAATTAGAGATATAGTATTAGTTCCTCCTTGACTATCTCTCCCACCAGCCACCACACACACACACACACACACACACACACACGTGCATGTGCACACACACACACACACACACACACAAAGACATTAACTAAATTGAGTCTGGTTTTTTTTTTCTTTCTTTTTTTTCCCCCTGTACCGATTGCATCCAGTATTTCTCTTTATCAGAGAATTTACCACATGATGTTGAAATTAACTGTCCATGTGTCATCTTCTTCACTAAACTATAACCCCTCAAAGATAGGATCAACATATTGTCCCTCAGGGGCGCTGTTAAGTGGTTGTCTCTTGATTTCAGCTCAGGTCATGATCTCAGGGTCCTGGGATTGAGCCCCATGTCGGACTCTGCACTCAGCAGGGAGTTGGCTGGAGATTCTCTCTCCCTCTCCCTCTGCCCCTGCCCCTGCTCTCACACACTCTCTGTTTCTGTCAAATAAGTAAATAAATCTAAAGAAACAAACATATTATCCCCTGAAAACCCTACTGACCAGCACAAAAATTTCTTCACAAATGGGGTGAGTATAGCAAGTCTAGACTAGTTTCATGGATACGCAATCATGCCATACTCACAGATGAGTCTGACTAGGTGTTTCCTTCTTTAATATAACCTATTCTTTTTAGATGAGTGGCCCATAAGAAACCTACATGCGTCTTTTCAGGAGGAATATAACTTTGAAACATAATTAGAATAATACAAACCTACAACAACCCAGGTCAGGCTCTTTTGTGAATTCTCTCAAACCTGAGAAAATCTGAATAATGATTACATGCCAGAAATGAACAAATAAATAATTTTTTTTACTATCACCTGAGTTTAGGGTCCCCAATCCACTCTGAGTTCAACCAAAATTCCTTGCTTTATGCCTGGAAAAGGAAGAGATTCACACTCCATGTAAAAGGGAATTCACTTTCTAAAATCTTTATTCCTCACATGCCAATAATATGAATTTCTCCAAAAATGACTAAGAAATTGGACTCTTTACTCCTTGATTTGCATCCTAACATTCCTCCCCCAAACGGTTTTTAGACATTGGAATACTATATTCTAGAACAGCACTCTCCAACAGAAAAATAATGTAAGCCATATTTGTAATTTTAAATTCTCTAGTAACCTAATTAAAAAATAAAAAGAGATGGGTGAACTTTATGATAATAATGTATTTTCTTTAACTCAGTATCTCCAAAATACTATCACTTTAACATGTAATCAGTATAAAATTATTCAGGAGATATTTTGCATTTTTTTCCTTTGTACTAGTTGTTTGAAATTCATTATGTATTTTATACTTATAGCACACTCAATTTGGACCAGTTACACTTCAGGGCTCAATGACGCATGCGGTGGGGAGCTACTGTATTGAACAACAAATCTATGAAGCCCCTCACATCAGAAAAAGCTATCTGTGTTCTCCTGGCATATATGGTTTTGTTGAGAAGATATTAGCACCAGAATTGATGGGTCTTATAGTGCTGAGTGGAGATATAATATTTGATAAGTAATAGTTACCAAGTTCTTAACATGTTCTAAGCTTTCTTGTAGGCACTGGCAATATAGTGGTGAGCAAAAGAGTCAAAATGTCCTTCCTCCCAGAGCTAACACTCTGGTAGTGGGAGACAGACAATAATCTAGGCAAACACTTAAACTTATTTTAATGTCAACAGATAATAGGGGAAAAAATTAAAGTTGGATGAAGAGGATACAAAACGTTGAGGTAGGAATTTAGGTTTTACAGCTAGTTGCCAGGGAAGATCTCATGGAGTGGGTCATGCTTTGTTAAAGACTTTCACGTTGGCAATATTCCAAGAAAATTATGGTCTTGGATAACTTTTATTTTTATTTTGGTAAAAAGATCAATGATGAAAGGTACAAATTATGTGATCTAGCATTTAAATTATATATATATATATATACATATTATATATATATGAAACAGAATGAATAAAAATAAAAAGGCTTTCATTCAATTGTTTGTGAGGGCTGACCATGTGCTAAGCATCAGGCATGCAACAAAGAGTAAAACAAATAGTATCTCTTCTCCTGGGATTTGTATCCTAGAGAGAGAGAATATTAATGTATTAATTAAATACTTGGAATGATAAATACGTAATTAAATATTGGGATCAGTACTATGATTTAATATAACTAAAGGACCCAAACCAGACCTGAGCTAGACAAAGGATGTCAGAACTTCCTGAGCCAAAAATGAAGGGAATAGTGGAAAGAACATTCTAGGAAGGAGTAGCATGTATAAATGTTCTTGGTAGCATATTCAAGAAACAAAAATATAGCTTGTCTGGCTGGAGTGAGGGAAGTGCTCTGCCAAAATGAAGCTGTTATCAGGCGTACCATAGAGTGACTCAACAATTCCATACATCACCCAATGCTCATCACAAAAAGCACTTCTTAATCCCATCACCTATTTCCCCCATCCCCCCCATCCACCACCCTTCTGGTAACCATCAGTTTGTTTTCTATAATTAACAGTCTGTTTTTTTGTTTGTCTCTTTTTTCCCCTTTGCTAGTTTATTTTTTTTCTTAAATTCTATATATGAATGAAATCATATGGTATTTGTCTTTGTCGGACTGACTTTTTTCACTTAGTATTATACTCTCTAGCTTCATCCATGTGGTTGCAAATGGCATTTCATTCCTTTTTATGGCTGAATAATATTCTCTTTTATATATATAATGTATACATATATGTATATCTGTCTATATCTATATCTATCTATCTGTCTATCTATCTATCATCTATCTATCTATCTATCATCTATCCATGCCATGAGAAGGTGCTCATCATCACTTATCATCAGGGAAGTGCAGATTAAAACTACAATGAGATATCACCTCACCTGTAACAATGGCTAAAATCAACAGCACAAGAAACAACAGGTGTTGGTGAAGATGTGGAGAAAAGGGAACCTTCATGCACAGTTGGTGGGAATGCAAACTGGTACAGCCCCTCTAGAAAACAGTATGGAAGTTCCTCAAAAAGTTAAAAATAGAACTACCCTACAACCCAGCGATCACACTACTCGGTATTTACCCAAGAATACAAAAGCACTAATTCCAAAGGATATATGCACCCCTATGTTTATAACAGCATTATTTACAAAAGCCAAGATACGGAAGTAGCCCAAGTGTCTATCAATTGATGAATGGATAAAGAAGAGGTGGAATCTATATGCGATGGTTTGTTTCTTTTAAACATTAAAGGTTTTACAGAAGGTAACTGGATAGGAATTTGTGTTTAAATAATCCCGCTGGCTGCAGTATGGCGAATAGATTGGAGGGCTGGCCAGAGACCAGGAGGTAGCGCCTGGAGCTGTCCTCAGTTCAGGAACAGAACATACATCTTGTGAGCTCTGATGACCAATTCCTTGTGAAGAGACAATCAACAGGCTTTGAGATGCTGTGATTCTTCACGTGAAGTGGATGAGGGGTAGTCTGAAGACTCAAGCCCTAAGAGGCTGTTAGATGATTTTGCAGCACAACATTTGGAAATGAAAATTTTAATAAGATATGGAAGGGACAGAGTTCTAATCAGGGAAAGTTTTAAGAGAATGTGAAGGGAGTTTGGGCTGCTCAGGGTCATATTACATCAGGCAATTTAGAACCTACACGTTAGCCTTATATATTAATTAACTAGCTCTGCAGGTTTCAGTTCTGCTTATGATAGCTTCCCCCTGCCCACCATTTTTTTTAAATGAAAGTGAATAGAGTGCAGGAGGCAGTCATTAACCGGTTTCCCCATTTTAAAACGATTTCTTTGGACCCAAAGTGACCAAGATGTAAGGCCATTAATGTTCTTGGAAAGTTGTCGTTGATCAATGCAGTTTCTATTATGCTTGCACAGGTCACACTGACTGGCACAATGTAATCCATTCTAAAAACTTGATAAGAGATAATCTAATTTTTTCTTACAGCGTAATAAGACAGAGGATAGGGATTTAGAAGACTTTTTATATTAAAAGAGTTCTCTTAAAGCTTTCCATTGACTGAAAATAAGCAGAAAATGATGCTATGGAGTTCCAAATAACTCGATAATACAAAATCTCTTTTACAAGAAAATCTTGTTGGGATGATTAATAATAATGATAGCTAAGATTTATTGAATGCTAATTACATCTAAACTCCATGTTCCCATATGTCATCTTCACAATAAACTTATAGTATAAGCATTGTTCTCTTTACCATTTTATAAAGAGGCAAACTAAGATATAGAAACATCAAATTCACCTCGAATCATTTGCCTTAATTATATGAGTTGGATGTTATATAGAGCTGGGATATGAGCCTTGTCAGTGTGTTATGGGAGCTCATGTTCTCCCTTACTCCTAGATTCGTGTTTTCTCCCTATAACCCAACAAAGATGAGTTGAATTACCCCACTGAGGCTCACAAGTGAGCGTGTCTTTTGAACTGAAATGGTGTTGAGTAGATGTTCTGCGTAACTATGGCCACAGAAAGAGTTTGGGGATGTCCCTGAACTAAGCAACCTCACTGCATTCTCTTGCTCACCTGCTCCTTCTGGTGATACCCTGCCTCAAACCTCATGTAATATACAAATAGTACACGTGGGCAATAGATGAGCTCCAGCCATCTCCCTGAGCTCTCACAAGCTTTCCTCAGGGTACAAAGACAAATACCTCATATAGAACATTCCCCATTGAGAGGCTTAACCTCTTTTTGTTTCATCCTCTTGCTGGTTTCCACAATGTCAATGCCTACAGTGCACCTCCAGACTACCTATTTTCTAATCGAAATGATTCCAGGTTATCTATTTTATTTGAAAATTTAGACTTATATGATACTCATTTCAGTAACAAAAAAAGGAAGAATCATTCTGAAAGTCACATGAGTATGTGGTGATGGGAAGGAAAACACTGAGTTTAGTCAACCAGGACAATTAACTAAGAAAGAGCCTTGGGGCAGAGAGAGACCCACTACATGTCGAAAGGCGTGAGACTGTCCACTGTACCTCCCTCTTCTTGCCTTGGGAAGGAGTTTAATTAAATAATTCCACATAACTGAATTTTCATTAGAAATGTTTTAAAGTTACAGGAAAATCCCCAAAGAGGAGGAAAGCCAAGACAGGCAAAGTTATAGCCCCTTTTAAAAGCCCCCTCATGGATTGAACTTCTAACTGGAGTCCACCCAAGAGATGAAAGTCATAGCAGCTGTTCCAAGGCCAGAGCCAAGTGCAAGCTCTGAGCCTGTTTGTGCTGGGGCTGCTACATCCTCCTAAACATTCATTAAACAGAGTCATTCGGTTAGCCATTCATCCGTCAGTCTAGAGATAGGGAGATCAAGCAAATGTCTGTCAGAAAATTGGTTTTTGTCCCAGGAGGGCCTCTTTACACTCTTCTCTTTCCCTCCCCACCACCCCTCCTCAGATCACTGTCCCTCATGGACCTCCATGATTAATTTCTCATATTTTATTCCCTGCCCCCATCCATGATGAGCAGGTCTCCTCAGCACTAATTCCATTCGGACAAAGGGCCCTGCAGCCTAAGACTCTGCTCAGTGATACACATTCCAGAGTTCCCCTTCGAAGCCTCGTCCACTGTCTTTGCTTGGTCGACTGGGCTAGAATGGGGAGGATACCCTGGAGGTAGGGGACCCAAGAGGCCGCAGCTTTGTTTCATATTCACACTGTTACTGTTATTCTCCTGTCCCTTCTTGTCCCAGTCCTCTTTTCATTTCTGTTTTCTTTCATTGCCCCTCGTTGGGGAATTGCCTTCTGTAGTCAAGGGCCATTTTGGCTTCTCATAATGAAGGGAGGTTGTGGTGGACAAAAAGTGGAGGAGCTCACGCATTAAGTTTCAGGGAACAGCCAAGATAATGGGACAAGACTCTTCTAATTCTGTCACTGCCCATCTCACTGATGGAAAATTGTTCTGTGGAGGAACAGTGGCATGGGATTCGCTTTATTCACAAAAACCCATGTTAAGCACCCCAGTTGATTATGACGATAGTTCAAAGAGATTCCAAGCTCAGAAAAGCTGGGTGTAAGATATTGAGAGACGTGCTGAGGCAAAGGGAAGGAAGGGGGAGAAACTGTTTATATCGATAGTATGGCAATTCATTGCATTGGGACTCCATCTGAAGCTAATATTCGGTCCAACACATTTCATTCTGTCAGTTCCCCTGTCTGCAGGTTTCTCTTCCATCAGCTAAAGGCTTGGTCTATCCAGTGACTCTCAGTCTGGGGGTGAGGGGTTTATGCCATAAAGAACAGTGGAGAGGAGCAGATCACTCAAAAGAGATAAAAATGGGGCATTGGAAGCACGAGGGACTTCCTAGAAATAACCCCCAATACCTTGTCTCATTCATATTTTTGTAGAATTCTTAAGGCAGATCCATTGGAACTTTTATAGGATGTGTGTAACTGAAAGAGCCTGAAGCTTCCATTCCTGCTCAGATTCACAGCCATAAGCTGTGCCTGTGACTCAAAGTCCCCCAACTCTTTGGATCCCTAGGCAAAGACAAGCAATAGTAGCCTCCTTTTGGGTGTTGAGCACTGCATTCCAGAGAGGCAAGCCAGATCTGTCTATTCCTGTCCCTGGTCTAAAGTACAATTCCGTATTGATCCCTTTATAGTCATTCATTAATTTACTTATTCATTCAACAAATATTTACTGATTATCTACTCTGTGCCAGTCTCTACTTCGGGTTTCACTGCCAGAAAGGTAAATAAGACAAAGTCCCATCTCTTAAGAGGCATACATTTTGTAACCACACTTGACATTTCTACAGCAACTTTCATATAGATTTGTCACACCCACGTGGATGCACTTGGCAGAATGTGTTTCTCCAAGCTGCAGCCATTTTTTCCTCACATCGGAAGCTCTATTTTGAATGTCCAACTCTTCCCTTGCTCCCACTGCATAGCTTCTTCCCACAATTGCTCCAACCAGTCCTCTCACTGACTGCTCTCCTGATTTGTTTGGTGGCTCTTCCCTCTGTACCTTTGTTCCTGCCCTTGACTTATGATGTAACTGACTAATTCTTCTCATGTCATTTTATGCATAACATTCTGTCTGCCCAGTTACACTGAAATCGTTCTGAATGCAGGGTCTGAGTCTTGTAATTCTTATTTATTACTCTCGAGCAAAAAATCTAGTAATGTAGCACCACTAATGGGGTCATACAGGCAGGCTCCCACCTTTATTCCTTTGCATCATGTTATTTTTGCAGTAAGCTATTCTGCTTATCAAAGTATGCCTCATAAATAATGCTGCTTCGCTTCTTGCTTTCTCCTGATAATTCTCAAACATCTGTATTATTCACCACTGTATCCCCTGCATGCAGCAGAGTACCTGGCATGATAGTGGGAACTTGCTACATATTTCTTGATTCCCAGTGGAGCGACTGATTGGCTGGGACAGAAGTAACAATCCTTACAGTCTAAGGTGTGGTCAATCTTTAGGAATATTGTGCCATAGAAAAGAATGCTGGGGCCTGCTTACTGAGTTCTGCAAATGCCTGTTGACTTACTCAGAGAAGCTGATGTTGGAGAAAAGACAGCCACTGAGGCACAGAATGATGCCAAATATAAGAGAGTCAGTTGTCACCTCGTGTCCTGTAGAATGATTTCACTTTGGCTGAAGGGCCCAGCCAGTACATTTTTACAATGGACTTATAAAAATGAGAGAGAAGGGGGGTAGAGGAGGGGAGGGAGAGACAAAGATGCTACACTTTGGAAGATTAAAGCAGAGGCCACGAACCAAGGAATGCACGTAACTTCTAGAATCTGGAAAAGGAAAGGAAAGAGATTTTCCCCTAGAGCCTCCAGTGGGAATATGGCCCTGCCAACTCATTGATTTTAGGACTTCTAACCTCCAGAATCATAAGCTATTAAATTTGTTTTATTTGAATAACTGATTTTTGGCAATTTGTTACAGCAGCAATAGGAAATGAATACAAGGTAGCAGGACCCAGCAAAGCCAGAGTGTTCTGGAACAACTTTAGGGTCTGTCAACACAAAATGTCATATACTGGAGCAGAAAAGCTGGATTTTTTCAGAAAAGGAGGGTACCTTTGCTATAGGTAGGCACAAATTGAGGTGCTGATTTTTCTAAACGTCTATAGAAAACAAAATTACTCTTGAGACAGAAAAGTGGAGTTAAGAGCCTGAAACCCCATGCTAATTTTGACCACATAGACCTTGTCCTAAAAACCCAAAAAAGACTTTTGGGTATGGGAGGGGGATTGAGCACATAGCTTATATACTCAAAATGAAAATAAAATGAGGTACAAAGAATCAGACCTATAAATACAGAGAACGAACTGGGAGTAGCTAGAGGAAAGGGGGTGGGGGGATGGGCCAAATGGGTGAAGAGGAGTGGGAGATACAGGCTTCCAGCTGTGAAATGAATAAATCATGGGGATAAAGGGTACAGAACAGGGAAAAGAGTCAATGGTATTGTGACAGCAGTGTATGGGTACAGATGATAGCAACACTCGCGCTGAGCATAGCATAATGCACAGAATTGTTGAATCGCCATGGTGCACACCCAAAACTAATGTCATGTGTGTCATCCATCCTCAAATTAAAAAAACATTACAGATATAAAATTTAAAAAAGGAGGTGCTGAGTGGGATCTAGGAACAACTTTCTATGGGATGTGATTTGATATGATCTTAAAGTCTCATTTGCTCTTAAAATCTCCCTTTCCTGACTATCTTGGTATCTAGGTTAAAGGATTGTCTCCAATCTCCATAGTTTTGGTATCATTTACAGAATAATCTTACTATAAAAATTTAATCTATTTAAACAGATTCAAAATACATAGACATCCATTGAGTAATGGAGGATGATTTTCTTCATAAAAGATACCACGTAATTCTATGACTAGTCTCCGCAATGTTCTTTGATTGGTACAATATCCAGTACACAAGCTCCCAGTGGGAGCTGCTTCATCCCAAACCCAGTGGGAAGTCCTTGACCCTCACTTAAAAGAGGAGTAGCAGCTAGAGTCCAGAGTCAACAGGTTTGTTTAATTGACCCTGTTTCTATGTAGCTCACATCCACTCTTTGTAGTAGTTCAGTTTCTTTTCTATTCCCCCAGCCTCCCTTTAGGCAGTCCTGACAGGCACTGCCCAGGATTGCTGAACTCATTTACTTACATGTTTTTCTAAAGACTTTATTGCTTAGAACAGTGTTTATTTCACAGCAAAATTGAGCAAAAGGTACAGAGATTTCCCAGATACCCCTGCCCCTACACAGGGGTAGCCTGGCCCCTTACCAACATCCCCCATCAGAGTGGTGCATTTGTTACCATTAATGAACCTCCACTGATACATCATTATCACCCAAAATTCATAGTTTCCATTAGGGTTCCCTCTCAGTGCTGTACATTCTGCAGGCTTGGACACATGCATAACAACATGTATCCATTGTGATTGCATTCCGCAGAGTATTTCACTGCCCTAAAAATCCTCTGTGGTTCATCCCTCACTTCTCTTGGTCCCTGACAACCACTGATCTTTTATTGTCTTCATAGTTTTGCCTTCTCCAGAATGTCATAAAGTTAGAATCATATAGTAGGTAGTCTTTTCAAATTGACTTCCACTTAGTAATATGCATTTGGGGTTCCTCCATGTCTTCTCATGGCTTGATAGCCTCTTTCTTTCTAGTGCTGAATAATAGTTCATTATATGGATGTACTACAGTTTATTACCCATTCATCTACTGAAGCACAGTCTGGTTGTGCCCAGGCTTTGACAATTATGAATACTGTGTACAGGTTTTTGTATGAACATAAGTTTCAACTCCTTTGGGTAAATACCAAGGGGCATGACAGCTGCATCATATGGTAAGGCCATGTTTAGTTTTGTAAGACACCGCCAAACTGGATTCCCAAGTAGCTCTACCATTTTATGTTCCCACCAACAATGCATTTCATGAGAGTTCCTGTTATTCCAGGATTTGGTCGTGTCTGTGTTTTAGATTTTGGCCACTCCAGCAGGTGTGCAGTGGTTTCTTACATGTTTTTGCCTTTACACCATAAATTTGTTAATGGCAGGGACTGTGTCTTGTCCTCTCTTGTATCCTAACTCATAGAAATAAGAAAAAATAAATCCTAAAGTCTGCTCACCCTAGTCTACTATGTTATTATCTGCATGATTATTTCCCAATTATTTTATCTAACAATGAATGAGTCATTCACATAACCATTAAAATGTAACCCCCTTGAAGGCAGGGATCATCAAATCATCTTTCTTAAAAGAAAGATGGAAGACCATGGTAGGCCCTTGGACTTGGAGAGAATGGGCTGCTTGGTCAGGGAGCGGGCTCCTACTCCCTGGAGATGTGCTCTAGATTTTTTGCAGAGTACGCAGGCACTGGGGACAGGTGTCCTAGTATGTGGCCCCTAAACTCCATGCAAAATTATAATTCTATGACCTTTATCATTCAAGTGGCACCCTCCGAGAAGTTCTATCCAGCCGGGTTTTGGTTGTAAATGATACCAAAAGAATGCAAGCTCCAATGTGATATTAGGTATGATTTCCTCCTCAAATTCATCTCCTTCAATTCTCCATCTTCTATGCTGTGTCTGGTCATAATACAAAACTCACTGTTCCTGCCATATAATCTGATCTCTCCCACCTTTTGGATGGACTCATGGAGCAGAACGCAAACCTCTGGTCTGTCTTCACAGGCTGCCCCTCCCTGTTTCTTTCAAGACTCAACTTAGATAGTATGTCTTCTGTAAAGCTTTTCCTGACCTCGCATGACCATTCTGAGTGACCCTGCCTAACTTCCCATCCTACTCTGAGCTTCTCACAATTGCATCTTCATTTATTCTTCATTTGTCTCTGTCCAAGAGCCTACAAGCTTCTGAAGGGCAAGGTGGGCCTTGTTCCCTCTAAATCCCCAGTGACCAGCAGACTGTCTAGCATTTGTGGAACACATGCTTAAATACTTCAATTGAATGAATGAATGGTGGAAGGCCCAAATGCATCAACTGAGTGCTCAACTTAAGCCCAGTTGTTCTTTGCCACAGTTATACATCAGTAACAGTTTCATAGATATGGAGAGAGAGAGAGAGAACAGACAGACAAAGAGAGAGAGAGAAAAATACAGTTGAGAGCATTGTATGCTGAGATGTTATTTCCTACTTTTATTCATAAAGGCCCACAGTTCAGCCTTACACTCACAGGCAGGATACCTGGGTGAAAGTGTCCGCACAGAAGCCTTGCCCTTTTCCTGAGTGAAGCTCCATCAGTAGAAGGAGCTTGGGAGAGTGTGAAAATGTATCAGCTCCCCCAGGACTGACTCCATGCCTGGACAAGGCGGACAGCTTTCTGCATGGTCTGATTTTTGTCCGCCATGAATCTCTTCTGTCAGTTTGCCATGATGCATGTCATCTCTGCAACTAAAATCACTCCTCCTTTTACTATAGTAAGACTGTATCTCTAGATGTTCACTTTTTACACACAAAGCAGGTCCTTAAAATGGCTGCCATAATCAAGGTTTCAGGGACGTGGATTTGTCAGAGCTAGTTCGTTTCGCTGAAGAACTGTGCCCTAAGAGAATGAATGACAGAAAAATTCTTGGTGAAGAATCTAACGTCAGGAAATATTTGGGCCTGAGGTACTGAAAACAGCTAGAGATGGAAGGTGCCTATGTGAGACTCCGTGTTGGGTTGAGGAAGCTCAAAGTCTCCAGTGTTCACGGGGGAAGAAGGGAGGAAAGTGAGGACAACCCAGCATCTAGGTTTTGTCACGGCATGGTCCCGCTCACCCTTAAAATGGGCTTTCAAAGTGGGGACACGTTTTTGTTGGTATGTACAAGCTATCACAACATATCTTGGTTTCTCTGTTTTCTTGCGAAGGTGTAAAGTTCTCTGTCTTCAGGGTGTGTCTCACCCTGTTGCCACAATTTAGAAGTGTAACATTCTGACTGCACTTTTGAAAATAGAGCGAAGTTTTGTGGCTACATATTTTCTCTGATCGTGAGTAAAGCCAACAAAAAATACAGACTCGATGTGATGCAGGAAAGGCTTGAAGCAAACAACAAAATATCGATCGACAGAGATTATTAATATGATATGGTCACACAGTTTTATTTCCACAGAGATGGGAGTAGCTCTGCTAAATCCTGCTCTGTGGAATATTTCTCTTTTCCACCGGGAAGTTTCTTTCTGCTTGGCATTAGAGAGACTGTCCACTAATATTTTCCTCTTAAAGCAGAAATGCTGAAAAAATCTCATGCCTTCATAACCACAAATAATTGAAGCCTGGACTCCATAAACTCCATAGAACCTGCATTCCCTGTGAATTTCTAGGTTTATTGCCTTAGTTGTTAGGCTTACTTAATAATACCTAATAGTTCCTGCTGCTTGCCTTTTTGCTCAACTACCCCAACCCAGAGTTGAGAGTTTGAGGAAGACATAATTTTCCTACTGCTGACCCCGTGCTCTGTTTCACTTACAAAAGTAAACTCAGAGTGATGGTTCCCATCAATCATTTGTTTTTCCCTAGAACTCATTGGAAGATCAAAAAATGTTGCTTCTAATGTCCAATACACAATGGAAAATATGCTTTTTATATTCCACACTGACTATAGCATACAGTTAAAAAATTTAGTCAACTTTTAGTCACTCTAGCTAAATTTGGGAAAAGGGGCTTCAAAGCCTGTAAAGTAGTTTCACATGTATTTTCTCTTTGGATTCCTCTAAACTTGAAAAATAGTGCTGACTCCATTTCAGAAATGAGAAAATGGAGGTCCCTAAAACGTGAAGCGGCATGCAGGAAGGCCGCGCAGTTCACAAGGGACTGAGCTGAAACCAAAACTTGACTGTCGATCGTATACTTCTCACTCTCACCAGGGAGATCTCGAGACAAAAGTGGGTTGGCCAACCAAGTGTGTATTATGATGCCTTGCAGAATGCCAGGCCAAAAATCAAGCAAACAAAACCCCCCACTAAAGATCAAAACCTCCCCGAACTCAAACCCCCAGAAAGAAGGAAATTATTTTTTCCTTAGAGGAGGCAAATAGAGATGGGGACCTGGCTGATTTCACACGGGAGTAGCATTCACCTCTCACTGGCCTCACCATCTCCTGGATCTTCCCAAACCAAGACTCTGGGGCACTAATTAATCAGGCTGAGAGTCCAGGCATTTATCTATCCTCCTCTTCCTGCTGACTGCTGATTTAAAGATGTGAATCCACTCGATTATCTAATAGTTAAGAAGAAGTGAGTACAAATTTCAATGACACGGAGATGAGAGCCCAGGGCAACACCTAAGACTATGACTGGCAATTAATTAGACAGATAGCATCTTACATTTGGAAAGGACCTCAGAGATCTAATCCGATCTTGCTCCTAGTACAGGAATCCTTCCACAGCAAGCCTCACAAACAGTCATCAGGCCTTCCCTCCAGGGATGGGAATTCTCCTGTGTCTTGAGGCAGCCATTCCACTATTACTAGGTGGGATCTTGTGGGTAGTAGGTCTTGCCTCCATGGAATGGAGTTCTATCCCCTTTTAAACTCTAAGTCCACCTTTTGGATCCAGTTCTGCCCTCTGACATCATAATGAATATGGTTACTTATGCATTTATGCTCTTTTCCCAATATGTGAAGTCAGCCATCATGGCTTTCTGAAAATGTCTCCTCTCTAGCAAAATAGACTCAGCTTCTCCCACACTTTCCATATTCACTAATTTTCAGGCCCTCTCTAGAAGATTTTTTCCT
Source organism: Ailuropoda melanoleuca (assembly GCF_002007445.2). NCBI lineage: Eukaryota > Metazoa > Chordata > Mammalia > Carnivora > Ursidae > Ailuropoda > Ailuropoda melanoleuca. Next base: position 23,268,119 of record NC_048225.1, on the reverse strand, counting down.
TGGACACTCCCCACCCCCACCACCTTTTTAGTGACATAGTGACATAGAGTCTGTTTTCCCTGCTTAGTCTGATCCAATATTAACACACTTTCAATACCTTTACTGGTCATAAACTCCATAGCAATGGGGCTATATATATGGTGGTTGGAGATGGTATCGCTCCCTCAGCTCTGTAACCCACTGGAGTTTACCAAATGAGAACTGGTTTTCTTCATGTCATTTACCTCAGAAGCCACACCACCGGCAAGAGGGCCAGAACCAGTTGTTAATATACAGGCCACAACTAATACACAATTGTCCCTTTGAACCAATTTTTGCTTCCATAAGCTTTTTGTCTATCTAGTATTGCATCTCTTAAAACACAGAAGGAAAAAAAAACAGGTAAGAGACTAGTTCACCAGCAACTTTAACAAATAGCCTTTGAGAGAGACTGAGTGACATTCGGAAAGTTGGTAAAAGCCACCAGTGTCAAAGCAGCTTCTCAAAAAAAAAAAAAAAATTGTGGCTACGCTATGCTCAACCAGGCCACACCTGTTTTGAGAAACCACCAAGTGTTCTTCAGATAAACAGAGATGCCAGGTCTGACAGTCTCTAAGGCAACCAGATACCGATCATAATCACACATGTGAGAGGCAGAAAGAGACAGTGGTGACAAACACAAAGCCTTGTCCCCTCATCTGCTCAATGGTGTGGCAGTGGCTGGAGACGACTCTGCCTCAAGAGCCCATCCCACATCCAGGTTCAAACCCTAAGCTCTAACTGTTGTGGAGAGAATCCCGCAGTTGGGAAAATCTCCAAAGGATCTGGACCCCGCCCCTTAAGCAGGCACCCTGTTGCCTAATGTGGACTTCAACATGGACTTCAACATGGGCTGGGCAAAGAAGACAAGCTGTAGCTCCTGGTGGTATGCACATTTGCTCACCTGCACAATAAAACAAAACGTGTATGAGGCTAGAATTCATGAGGGTATACGTTTGGTGATAAGCCAGTTAGTTTGGACACGAAGAGACTGTTTATCTAATTTGGCTCCCTGATTACCAGATTGGATTTTACTTAAGAAATCACCATCAAAATACACCCATGTCCCTGATTTCTGAGCATTTATATCTATTAAAGATGTGTAATATCACGCTTTCCCATTTTGACATTTCCAACTTGTGATATTTTAACAAGAATGACGCAAGGGAATATTTTGTAGGAAGTTGGCAGAGGCAGGATGGATCCAGGAGTTGGAACGGGTGCTTATATGCTGCTTTCGAAATCATTGCATTGCGGTTACTTAATGCCCGGGTTTTCTTGATTCCTAGACTTTGTGCTGCTCTGTCTTGTTCCTTGGTGCCATTCCCATGCTTCCTGGTGTCATGTTCTGCATCTTGTTGGTACTCAAGAAATAGCTGTTGAACTGAATCACTACCCTGCTTTGAGGAGATATGGCTCAAAGACAATGAAGATAAACTGAAATCTCATGGTGCAGGAAATGGGAAAGCATACTGCAAAGATGGACTAATTAATGAGTTAATGAACCTCGAAAAAATAGAATCATAAATGCCAATGACAAGTATTAGTTCATGAAGCTTAATTATAAACAGAATAAATAAATTCATTGATCCAGCAGGTCAGATAGCAACCATCTTTATTAAAAGGCCTGAGCAGGGTAAGAATAGTTAAACAGAGATAAGTGGAGGGCAGAATATGTACAATTAATCATGGTGGTAAATATAACCAGTTTTATATCAACACCAAGGCATGTAGAGTAGAGACATCAAAATAAAACTCTCAATATCACCGAGTCAGTGTTTATTTTATATTTTATTGTCACAAACTTACAAACAAGCAAAGAGACAAAAGCAAAATCACACCAAGCCCTATCACCAAGAAATAAAATAGCTGTTTGAGTAGTCTCGCTCTATATATCCTTTGAGTTTGTCTGCAAATATTGCAATACTTAACCACACACATACATTTTTTTTTAATTGGGCTAACATTATACATGTTGTTTTGTAACTTGTTATTTCATTTAATAGTAGAGCAGGTCATGTTATTTAAATACTCTTTATTTTCATGGCTCTATATTATTTCATTATAATTATGTATCATACATATTATGTATTAATGGACATTGAGGCTGATTCCCTGGTTTTTCCCATTGTTTCTCTGTTATGCTTATTGTTAAGTCTTCTGGCAAGTGTATGCAATTTATTTTCTTGCTAGCTGTATGTAGATGGGCCTTCTATCTTCTACTGTAGGAGGAAATGTGACCATAGCTTAAGAATGACACGATATACATCTTTCTAATAATTTAAGAACACTTGCTTTTGAAAAAGAAGAAGGATTTAGGAGAAGTGACTTATTGATCACATCTGTCTACATTGATTAGGCCGCTAAAGTTGATTGTTATAACACTGCAACACTTTTTAAAACATAAGGTTTAGAATAGTATTACCCCCAAATATATTTACAAAACCCAGTTAAATGAATATTTTCACTTCTGAAAAAAATCCTCAAAGTTACGTATTATAATTTTTTAAAAAGTGACCAGAGAAAATATGGGTAAAAATACTGAACTATAAGACAGTCTTCAGACAGTGGGTTCTGCCTTATATTTGTAATCTCTGCCTGGTTTTATCTCTAGCCTCCTTCTCCAAAGGCGTCCCATAAGCATCTCGCTTGCATCCCATACCTGAGAGACTCTACTGGCTACTATTTCCAGTTTTGTCTTTTCTTTTCCTCCTGTGAAAGCCAGGATGATGAGTCAGCTGGCGAGAACACTAGCACACGTAGTGAGGGCAAGGCTGCTCCCTTTGGGTTATCTGGTTTTGACTAGAAGACGAACAGACACTCCTCCACAGACCGGGGTCATCTGTCTCCCACCCCCACCTAGTCAACAGAAGAAAAGATGGAGGTTGGATGGCTCAGGACAACTTGTCACCACAACTAGAAACATTGCCTATCTTAGAAGCCTAACTGACTTTCGGTCAGGAGTGTCATCCTGACGTGCAAAACACCACAGCTTTCTTCACCCAACAGCTTCCCCATAAGTCTTTCACTCAGGTGTTGGAAATATGACAATCATGTCGTAGGCTTCTGGCGGGCAACCACATTGTGAAAACTAAGAAACAGAAACCTTTCAGGATGGAGTTAGGAGACCAGCAGGGGGAGCCCTACCACTCGTTGCAATTGCAGACCCAACAGGAAGCGACAGACCTCACAGGTGAGTATTTATCTCAGCAGCAGGAAGGAAGTTTTTCCTCCCCTGGCAACAGCCCAGCCAATGAGAGTCCGCCACAACTCAGCCAATGAAAAGCCACTATACTTTGAAATCCCAGATTACTCCAATGGCCTTTTTGTTTATAACAACCTGCCCAATGTCCGCCTTTCCTCTATAAAAGAGTGTCCCTCTCTTTTATTCCCCAGACTTGCCTATGGTTTTTCCAAAGCGTGTGTGTTCCAGATTGCAGTTCTCTGCTATTTTTTAATAAAGGCATTTTTGCAGGTAAATATCTGGCAGTTTTTTTGTTTTTTTTTAAAGTTGACAATATAGAGCTAGAAACAGCATAGTTCTTACTTTAAAACATCCACAGGTCGCCTGGTGGCTCAGTCGGTTAAGCTGAGGACTCTTGATTTTGACTTAGGTCATGATCTTGGGGTCGTGGAATTAAGCTCTGAGTTGGGCTTTGCGCTCAGTGGGGAGTCTGCTTGAGGATTCTCTCTCTCTCTCTGCTCCTCCCCCCTGCTGGTGCTCGCTAAAATAAATAAATAAATCTATAAAAATAAACTAAAAAAATCAATAAAATGTCCCCATTTGTAAAAGAGGGAGTACTTGTTCTTATTTACCGAATGTTTCATTTATTTAATTATGATGATGAGGTTAGTGTAAAATCATCACTGCTAACTCTGCCCTTTTTCCATTCTCAGCTGTCTGGAAAGAGGGAGAGCTTAAAGATGGGGGTCTGACTGTGTAGGTCTGAGTCCTACTTCCTCCACCTCCGAGTTGTGTGACCTTGGCAAGTCTTGTAAACCTCTCTGTGCCTCCGTTTTCCCCATTTACCCGAAGTGGATAATGCTCTCACTTCCTGGCTAGCATTGTTATGAGGATGAAATCAGTGAATCCACGTCGAGTGATTAGAGCAGGACCTACCCTGTGTGAAATAATAAATGTTAGCTGCTACGTCATTGTTATTCCTCGGTTCTGAGCAATGTTTGGGCTCACGACTTGGTGAAGGATTCTCATGGCAAACTTGGTGCTGTTTCACTGCAGCTTGTGTTGAGCGAGAGTCTAAGAATATTTACTGAAAGCTGTAATTCTAAACCCTGAAGGACCCCAAGGCATTAGCAAAGACTGTGGGAAATTTGTAGAGGGCACCAGAGTCATTGCTTTCACTTAAATGATTATTGCTTCACCAGCCTTTTCCCACCCCTCAGTGCAAGACAAATCCACAGAATAATAAAAAACATGCACGGCAGTTGGGTCAAGAAAGCAGCGTAGAGCAGAAATCAGCAACAGACCTGCCCACGCTATTCAGCCTGGACCGTGATGCCCTGAGTTACTGTCCCCCGCCCCTTTCCTCCTGTGACTAAATGAGCTGGCCCCCAGCATGCAAACACATGTGCACACAATTCCCACAGCCACTTAAAGGAGACCCTGTGCCTGGCCAGAGTGAGCTGCCTCCTCGTGTCAGAGGAGGTGACCTCTCTGGTTCCAGGCTCTGGAAGGAAGCCTGAGGGGAGATGGCTTCAGGGGCAGGGACCGCAATGTGGTCTTGCCTGGAAGACTTAAATCCACCCCTTCCTCTGGTTTTCACTCACACCGTAAGCCAGGACAGTAGAAGAGTGGTTTACTTAGTCAGGTCAACTTCACTTATCCCCCTGGGTGTGTATAATTTCCTTCTTAGCCCACATCTCATATGGTAATATAACAACCAACCACTTCTATGTGGTCCAGTCCAAATACGCTTAAGAACATATTGTTCTTAGATTTATGGTGACTACAGTAAACTGATTGGAAAGGATCCCCTTCCACAGTTGGGAATTCATATCTCTTTCCTTAAACATATGTCAGGAAGCTTCTCTTCTCACCTATGTCTAGATTCTTTTTTGATAGTAAAATGAGACAAATTAACCCTCCATTTTTAGCCAGACTGATGACCAGAGTAGTCAGGGAGATGGTGAGTGCTCGAGAAAGGCCAGCATCAACTTGGGGCTGGCTTGTCCAGAAGGAAAAGAAATAATAGTTCTGGAGCCCAGGCTTAGAATTCATCAGGGATAGCTTTTCTTCCCTGAGCCCAATTCCAATTTCTGAATTACAATGAGTAGAATCTTCATATGCATTTAGGCTTAGAACACAGAAGTCTTGGGTTTGGGTTCTAGCTCTACTCTCACTTAACCATGCACTTGGACAAATCATAACCCCTGAGATTGTCTGCTCATCTTTAGAACAGGTGCTGAAAACACCCACCTCCGCCTTTGTGGGGATTAGGTGACGTCATGAATGTGAACCATTTTGTTGCTGTAAAGTGTAAAACAAATATGAAGAGTGCTTACTGCTGATTAGGACATATAGATGCAAAACACTAATACACATGATTTCACTTATCTGTGGAATCTAAAAAAAACCCAACTGAACGAACAAACCACAACAACAGCAACAGCAAAACAGACTCACAAATACAGAGAAAAACTAGTGGTTGCCAGAGCAGTGGGGGTGGGAGATGAGTGACATAGGGAGAGGGGATTAGGAGGTACAGACTTCTGGTTATAAAATAAATAAGTCACAAGGACAAAAAGGACAGCGTAGGGAATATAGTCAGTAATATTGTAATAACTTTGTATGGTGACAGATGGTGACTTCAGTTATGGTGTAGAGCGCCGTGTAATGTCACACACCTGATGCTAATATAGCACTGTATATCAACTAGACTTCAACGAAAAGTTTAAAAAAATAAAAGAAAACCAAACACTGAGGCCTAGAATTGAACAGTGCTATCTCTTCGTGGCAAGTTCTGAAGGTGAAACAAGATAACCTACAAATAGACTATGAATATTCTATTGCAGCGAACGTTGTAAGAGTATTGAGGTTAAGACACAGATGGCACAAGAGAGAACGAACGCTTCTGTGAAAAGGTGAAATGCTCCTTTCCACAGCACTGAAAGCATTCTCTTTTGCCCTTTGTCGGTGGAGAACAATTCCAGTTTGGTGCCCTTCACACAGTTGTCCCTCTGGATTGAAAAGCGTGCCACATTCGCCAGGAGACATTGTTCTTTACAAGGCCACTTTACTGATCTCAGCAAACGTCCATGTTTTCTCAAGTTTCCACTTGCAGATGAAAGTGGAATTTTCTCTTTTCTACTTTGGACTGCTTAAAAAAATGAGGTTTTATTTCAATACCACCTTTCTCTGTTTCTTTGTTCTAATTAAAGAACTCAAGATTCTACCAGATATCAATCTTCATTACTCTCCGGAGAGGCATGCAAAGACCGCAGATTTGGAAAATGGAGGCACGGATGTTTAAACCATTAGCATAGAGACTTATCCAAGGTCACCAAGTGAGTAAGAGGCAAAAATGGAACTCGTGGCGATCTGGTCTGGTCCTAAAGATCCCCTGAGAGAAACATCACTGCATAAACACTTGCGTGGCCAACATTTGCAAGACCAGATGTTTTATCAAGTCTACTGTACAATGAGGCCCACCCTTGCCTATCTGTTCCTATCTGCTTTTATTATGCTTTGGGGCTCTAGCATGATAAGACCTCCCATATGGTACTTGTATTAACATTAAATAATGGCCATTGTATTGTGTATACTATCACCATAGAAATATTTACTTAGTTGAACACAGACACCGGTCAAGCACAGTGACTGAAAACAAGCTAATCATAAAAACCATTCATGCTCACATCTATTTATAAAATCTGTTTCATTTGTGCCAGTTAAGTATAGGCTTTGTTCTAAACAAACACACGCAAACCTTCTGCCCATCCAGAGACATGAAAGGCGTCCCGCCTCCCCCACTGCAGAAAGCCTGGCCATGGGGTGTGGCCTGTGTGTAAAATAGCAGGCGTGCTTTCTGGGGCTCAGCTCGGCTCCTCTGAGGCTGGAGCTGCTGACCCTTGCTTTTAGGGTGCCTTTGTGTTCTCCCCTCTCTGGGGTCTCTCAGGCTTCCAGCTCTCAAACTGGGGTCTGCTCAAAAGCAGCCGGGATGTCTGGAATAACTGCCGTTGGTCAAGCTCCACACCAGAGACCCTCTCCGGGCTGCTGAGGAGCTGGGGTTTGGAAATGGAGTTTTAGGAAACACGCGGGTGGTTCTGGTTTTGAGGGTTTGTATTCTCTCACCGCTTGAGAAATGGCCCTTGGGACCAGGCTCTCCTAGGACTCCTTTCCCCCTGCCCACCCTCCTTGCCACCGCAGTCGCCATGGGGCTAGAGTTGGCACTACTGAGCGCTGCCTTTCCATGTGCTTGAATTTTGTTTCAACTGATAGCAGCCATTTCCATAAAAGTATATTCCTTCTGTGTGTATAGCAAAAGGCGTGAGAACCTAGGTTTTGGAATCAAGCAGTTTGAATTTGTTTCTGCAACTTACTCATCATATGGCCTTGTGCAACTATGCAACCCCACCAGGCCCATCCGCCTTTTTTAACCTATAAAATGGGGATGGGGCGCCTGGGTGGCTCAGTCGGTGAAGCATCTGCCTTTGGCGCAGGTCCTGATTGGTTCTGGGATCGAGCCCCACATCAGGCTTCCTGCTCAGAGGGGAGTCTTCTTTCCCCCTGCCCCCCGCCAACGTGTGCTCTCTGTCTCTGTCTCTCCAATAAATACATAAAAAAATATTTAAGAAAATACAATGAGGATAGTAAAGGCACCTGCCTCATTGAGTGGACGTGAGGACAATGGTCATAATGCACGTGGAAAGTGTAGGGCCCAGGACACAATTTGTACTATTAGTATTTCTGTTTCAAAAATAGAGTTGAATCGGGCTGTCCTCTCAGATCAGAGTGTTTGGGAAAACGCCACCTGAGGGAATGTGATGTGAAGCAAAGGACAGAGACGACCTGCGTTGATTCCTGGCATTGCTACCAAAGGCCTGAGTGACCTCGGTCTGGTCCTTCTCCGGAAGAATCTATAAAAAGTTACCTGTGAAATGAGAGGACTGGTCTAGAGCAGTGATTTGTGCACGTTAGGAGCCAGGGATTCCTGTTAAATACCAGTAACACAGTCAAATATCTGTTTGTGTTTATACACACGGTGTTTATGGACATACAATGAGAAAGGTTTCTCTGTATTTTTTAATTAAAAAAATGGATTTATATTTATTAAACTCAGCCCAATTTACACACGTTTGGGAAATAGTCCCGCTTCTTTTGGATGAGAGATATGATGGCCTTGCTCCACATGGACTCGGTCAAAGTCCACCCCCCTCCTGGGGCTTCAGTCCAAGTGGCACCAGCCCACGTGGACTCAGTCAACCTGGCACCAACTCACATGGGCTGAGTCAAAATGGCACCCACTCAAGTAAACTGTGTCCTCGTGTCACCAGCCCACAAGGCCTTGGTCCAAATGGCACCCGCTCAGGCTGCCTTGGTTGCCTGGCTCCGTTCACACGGTACCCTCTTGCACCCTCTCAGACAATAGACAGTGTTTGGCAAGTCATGCAATAAGGCTGGGCTCACAGCAGTTCCAGTCTCTCAGATGGCTGTGTGTGTGTTTTGTTTGTTTGTTTGTTTGCTTTATAGATGCCATTTGGTAAGAAGGTCGATCCGGCAGCTGCTCTGGACACATAGGGGTTGGGGCCTACTTAAGAGCTCCTCTTTCTCTCCCCCAGCTCCTGATCTTCAGCCAGAAAAGTCCTGCAAGGCAGTTCTGTTTACTCAGTAAATAGTTGCTGAGCACCTACTGTAGCAGGACTGTTCTAGATGCTTGGGGTATGTCAGGGAACAAAACTCCATGCCTTGCTGGGGAGTGCATGCCTCTGAGGTCACAGTTTGGAGGTCACTGGTCTCTCGGTGATGACCCTTAGTCTTCTGGGCTAGGATCCCTGGGAAGACCCAGGACAAAAAAAAAAAAAAAAGAAGCTCGCTTTCAGCCACCTGCTCTTCCCTTTACCTCCTCTCACCCCTTGCCAGTTTTTACAAAACTGGCAGCTGAGTTTGTGACTGTGGACAAATGCTTTTCTCTTTCCAGAGTTTAGTTTCCTCATTTACAAGAAGAGGGGCTGGGACTCTAGAGCTCCAGTCCTCTTCCAGCTCTGTAATTGAGTCTAATTAACTCAGCAGAAATAACACCACCCCATTTAGCCCAACTGTCTCCTCATCCTCCCCCTATATACGCAAATAAACACTTGGTGGTGTCTTAGAAACAAGCCAAGCAATGTTAGCATGACTTTGAAGCTATGCTGGTTAGCAGAGTTCAGGACTACTTCTCTCTTTAGATGCCAATCTTTCAACAGACATTCGAGAACCTTTCTTTCCTTAGGCCTGGCCGGGGATCCGTGGAGAGTGATAGCTATGGAGGCCAAGAGGATGGCATCAGGAGCTTCTGGCATGCTTGGATGTTAGTTGCAAAACCAACAGAAAAAAAGAGTGCTCCCCACCCCGCAGCCCCCATCACAGTGTCCTTTATCACTTTTCCTCGGGTGGCATTCAAATGCGAATGGGAACCGCATTCCTGGCACATGGTAGATGCTCAAGGAATATTTGTTGAGTGAGCAGACTCTAGTCCTTTTTTTGTTCACATGATTCTACCTACCCTTTAACCGCTGGCTCTGCTTTGGGAAGGAAGACACACCATGTTGGGTAGAGTAACCTGCAAAAGTTGAGAATAGGCTAAAGTCAACCATGTCTCTGTGCTGGATTGTTCCACGTTCTGCTTCCTTTGGGCTCGGTGTTCCTACACTTACCCTCCTTCACATCTGACAAAGCAGCAAAGGTCTTTCTGATGCATGGTCCTCTAAGGGAAATAGATCTTCAACAAGGACTTTGGGGAAAGTTGCCAGGAGGAGAAACTTCTGATTGGTGGTAACATAGCTAATGCACCCTGCGGTGGCAAGTGGGGGAACTTTGGGGGAGCACAGGCCGAGCCTGCTACACTTGACTTGCACCTGACACCAGGACCAGCATCCAAGCAACCTCTACCTACCCTCTCCCTGGCACTTCCAAGGGAGCCTTTCTGAACTGATCCTGCCTGGGAGAGGCATCTGATATACAAACCCATGGAGCAGGCCTTAGTGAATGCAAAGTGGTTACATTAAGGATTGGGGTTCTGTTTATTGACAGGGTCATGGCCTCTCCTGGTTATGACCCCCGAGGGACCCCGGCATGGAAACGGGATTTGTAACGTAACACTAACAATAACACACTAGAGACAGCCGTGACAGGGCCTGTTTCTCCTACACGCTGCAGCTGGCTCCCCAGGATGGAGAGAGAGCAGGGAGCGGACAGGGCAGGCAAGGGGGCAGGAGACAAAGGGGCAAGCATTGAGTCCGTGGGCCTGGAGGTCCCCAGCCAGGAGTCCATCGGGGGCTTCTGGGATCCTTGCTGTTGGAGAGTTTGCCCCCTGCTCCTGACACCTGTATCACTCTACCCTGTCTGGACAGTGCTGTTGGGTCTGGACGTCCACCCCCTCTCAGCCAGCTCCCAGGCTCAACACAGATCTCCTTCTCAGGAGGCAAACCTGCTCTCCATCCACCACACCCCCACTCCCCATCCCTCGTGAACATGTATTTTTTTTCTCTCTCAGGGGCTGGAAAGGTAAGAAGGCAGAACACAGAGAGGAAGAATGGGAACCTGAAGTCCCAGCGATTTTTCAGTCCATGGGCAGCGGGGGCAAAACTGGAATAGGATATTCCCTGCAGTTCCCTCCCTTGCCTCTTAGGGGCAGGGTTTGGGGGACTGTGGTGAATGGTTTTCTGATGAGGCAAAAGGGGTCCCTGAAATCACATCACAAAGGGAACCCTCTCCTCTGGCTTTTCATCAGTGGCTTCTTTTCTGGTATGCTTGAAAGGAGAAATCCGTGTGACCTCTGGGGCCGGACACGGGAGAATTTCCCTGCTGGCCAGTGAGTGAAGGGTTTAGAAGAATGGCCATCATCTCTGCTAGCTTTCCCAACAGCTCTGTATGTCTGCCCTTGCCCGTCCAACAAGCAAGAAGCACCAGTGAGTGGAGATTCTAGAATAACCTGGCATTTGTTCAGTGGTGGTTTCCAGCGGAAATAGTTAAGAACCTTTTTCTCCATCGTGCACTCTGGGAGTGTCGATTTCCTTGAACTGAGGCGTCATGAACAAGAACAGTGTCGGCAGCAGCCCCCCAGGGGTCTCCACTGAGGCCCTCCCTTCCTGAAATCCTCCAGTATCTCAAGTTTCCATCAAGTTTTCTTTTCTGATGCCAGCGTTTAGCCAAGCCTGTTGTCCCAGAGGTCCTCTTGGGGCTAGCCCTTCTTTGACCACACGGTGCTTTCTGCTTGGTGGAGAAGCCAATGAACTCAATGCTGTGCTTGAAGTATTAAAAAAAATAAACCTGAGAGCATAGCGCTGAACTTGCCTATACACTTAGCTTCCCATTCACATAGTGCGGTTGCAATGGTCACAAGGAGCTGGGCACACCCAGGCTTCACAGACAAAATGAGGGACCTTCCTAGATGGTTAATTTGCCACCTCATTGGGTTTCCATATGCGATGATCAGAGTTTAAACTGAATAAGGTTTCTCCTGGCCTTTTGGTTACTATGTGGAGATTTTGACCAGAGTACTACATTTTATGTCTTTCGTCGGCTAAATTTCTACATGAGGAGGTCATTGATAACCCAATGCGACTTTGTAAGTTCTTCCAAATAGATCTCTCAGTATGCGTGCAAACTCACATCCACCTTGGAATTCAACTCCCACCTCACTCGCGAACACTTCCTAGACCACTGTACCTCACAGATACGTTTTCTACCTGTGTGTATTTGACCCCTCTAAAATATCGTCTTGGATCCTACTTTGTACTCTTGTACCTCTTCATTGTTCAGTAGTCATGGGCATTCCTTATTTCTCTCAAACAGTGGTATGACCCCTGAGAGCAGACGCTTTAGGAATGCTCACACCATTCTCCGCAGGTGGGGACATTCATGTTTCTTATCAGCACATGCGTGTTGGCCACACGGGAGTATCCTCATGGCTTGAAATTCAGTGTTTGTTCAGAGCCAGGGATTCTCAGAAAGGAAGCCAAGGAAGAGAGTCCCAGATCACTTGTAAGTAGCTTAGATATTATTTTCCTCATCTTTGCATGAAAACTACATGATTAACGTCTATTATTTGGGTCCATTTTTGTCTCCTCTTTCTCAACTCTCTCTGGCTGTCCCCTTCCCCTTTTCCCCCTCCCCCCTCCCCTTTACACAAGTGGAGACAAAAGTTACCGGAAGTCTCAATTGTCAGACTTCAAAGTCTTTGCTAAACATTTGACATTTGACAGTGTGTCCCCCTCCCTTCCTCCTCACCCCCATCTTGCTTGCCTGGGCACAAGCCTCAGAGAGATAACCATATCAGGCAGAATAAATGAAGCTTGTTTCCTTCTAAATTTGCTTCCTCCCACACAGCATGGCTCTGTGCTCTGGGGTTGGCAGTGTACCTCACCCAGATCTCTCTCTGTTGACTTTTAGGTGGAGGCAGCGGGCTAGAAATGGTAGAAGAAACTACATTCACCAGACAGAAATCATGGACATTCTGCATCAGAAAGAACCTAACAGAGGGGCGTCTGGGTGGCCCAGTCGTTAAGCGTCTGCCTTCGGCTCAGGGCGTTCTGGGATCGAGCCCCACATCAGGCTCCTCTGCTGGGAGCCTGCTTCTTCCTCTCCCACTCCCCCTGTTTGTATTCCCTCTCTCGCTGGCTGTCTCTCTCTGTCAAATAAATAAAATCTTTAACAAAAAAAAGAAAGAAAGAAAGAAAGAACCTAACAGAAAGTCTTGTCTTACATTCCCATTTTATGGATGAGGAAACCAAGGTCCGGAGGAGCTCAATGAACTGTCTGAAACCACAGTTAGATAACCAAAAAATAGAACAGGCACTAGAAGCCAGAAGTCTCCTAACACCCAGTCTGGTATTATTTCTGCCTCCACACAAAGACTGAGAAACTACAAATTTCAGCAATAACACCGAAAGTTCAGAAGGTGGTCTTCTCCAGGATCCAAGTAGACAAAACTGTCCCATGAGCTCATCATGGGTGATACAGAGAAGCTTTGCCCTCTGGCAACCTGCCCTGGAGGACACATAGCTGCTTCCTATGTGACTCGGGGTCTGTACAAGGGGGAGGCGGCTGGGTTCTCTGCAGAGTGAGTGTGTGTGTCAGATTCTCACGTGCGCTGTGTGGTGTTACCCAGGGCGTGACTCCTGCAGCCTGCTCCCAACCCACTGGACACTGGTGGGGGTTCATACGGAGGCATCATGGCAATCACAGCCAGGAAAGGGAAGCAGGAGCCACTGGAAACAGGGACGAGATTCTGAGGAGGAAGAGTACGCAGCTCCCTACTGGGAAGTGAAGAGCATTGCTTCAAATGCCCTTCAGAGGGACAGAATTCCACTACTGAAGTTTTTTTACTTTAGGTCTGTAGGGGATTTAGAATGGAATCTATAGAAAAATAGAAATGACTCTAAAAATGGTACCTCCTCACTAGGAATTGGAAGATTGGACAGGGGTAAAAGTTGGAGGAGGAAAATGGAAAGAAGCCCCCAAATCTTGGCTGTCTCCATTCTACTCCTTCTAGCAGGTTTGTGAACAAACACACATACACGCACACACACACTTCCTCTTGTGCTGTCCGGAAGACAGAGACTGGCAAACCCTCATTCATCTGCCACCAACTGGCTGAAATAGATCTCTCATCCAGAGCTGCCTGCCCCCTGTCACCCGGGTGGGGGCATCAAGAGCGTGAGCTCAGCGAGGATGTCCATAGCGTCCAGCCAACCTTCTGCTTTTATAAGGTTTAGTGAATCCGGCCTGCCACAGCCCTCCTGGGCACCTGTAGCCCTCACATGTAAACTCGTTTTGTGCTTCCCCCCCCCCCCCCCCCCCAGTATATTCTTGTCCCACACTCCCAGCCTCCAGGGACCCTCTGAGGCAGGAGAACCTCCCACTTGCTCACCACTCCGCCTGTGTGCTTCCCAGTCAGCGAGGGCAATTTTTCAGAAAACTATTTTTAGAAATAGTAACCTCAGAATAAACACAGCACACCAGATGCTGGTGTTTTTCTGGGGCAACGGAGCTGAGGATCATTTGTTTAAAGAGAAAGGTAAAGCAGCCAACCTTGTTAAGGCGGTAGTTTGCAGATTGCTGGGTTTTACTCCCCCTAGTGGCAAGATTTTAGAAGACAGGACTCCTCCTTGACCCAGACTAGTAAGCCTTCATGGTGGGCAGAATTTTTACGGGAGCTTAATTTTACTTCTAGGCTTCTAGTTTGAAGAGTAAGGATAGATTGCACCTTAATTTGATGGGTACAAAATGTGTTAATAATATTAGGGCAATTTCTCTGCCTGTTTCCTTATTTCTGGAAGGATTGATCGCTAAGTAATACTATATGTTGAAAATCAGGTTATAGTAAAACTGCTGGGTACTTTTGTTCAATCAAAATCTATTCTTTAAACAGAATATGCATATAATAGAGGGAACTGATAAGGTAAATTCCACAGTATACACCTCTTTCCTAAGTAAAGTTCGGCAGTTCAGTTAGCTCCATAAAGGACATGATGAAAAAGAACAAGTTAGAAGGGGAATTTGTCAGTCTAATATTGTAAAGAAAACACAACAAAACAATAATAAAAAAGCTCTCTGACTGTAAGACTTGAGAGGCCAGAGATGCATTACCTAAAGTCACCAAGGTTTTTCCTTTTGGGAAGTTATAATCGTATTTCTTACAATCTTTTTTTTTTTCTTGGTAAGCTTGGTACAGCCTGCAAAAAGACAACAGAAGAAGCTAAATGACTTTTGTAGACCTTCCCAATCTTTTTTTTTTTTTTTTAAGATTTTATTTATTTGACAGAGATAGAGACAGCCAGCGAGAGGGAACACAAGCAGGGGGAGTGGGGAGAGGAAGAAGCAGGCTCATAGTGGAGGAGCCTGACGTGGGGCTCGATCCCATAACGCCGGGATCACGCCCTGAGCCAAAGGCAAGCGCTTAACCGCTGTGCCACCCAGGCGCCCCATACCTTCCCAATCTTAAGATTCCATAATGCTGTGCCGTGAGAATCTTCTGGCTGGGAGAAGGCTGTAAGAGGAAAGGCCTTCGCTGGCCTGAAGACCTTAATCCTCAGATCAAAGATGCCCCTCCGCGTGGAAAGAAAAGATGGACAATTCTCTAGTTATTGTAAATGACCAGGTTTCTCCTACAATGTGGCTGTGGCTCACAAGTATCTCGGTGACAGAGTAAACCCAAAATGACTGTGGCTGACAGAAGGGAAAACATATGCAGTAATTGATCAGTCAAATCATGCTCATATCTCAGCCCATTTTGAGTCACTTTTTGTACATTATGGAACTGTATTCATTCATGCCACAGAAAGCATTCCATTCACAAACAGTTCAGCTGAGCTGACAATTGATTCATTGTGAGTTCTTTGCTGAAAGGCGGACTGGTTTTCCATTGTAACAGCCTCTTCTTCGATTGTCCATCTCTCTCTATTCATATTCACCATTTTTGCATATTTTTACTCATAACTTATCTAACTTCTAGCAACTACTGGTATTGAGACCGGCAAACCCATCCCCCCATGGCCCATGGGTTCCAAATGACACATTTACCTCTGAAATGGCTAGTCACAAAGATTGTCCTATATACACTGCTGAGTTTCCCTTTGTTGCCATAGAAAGAGAGAGGTACACACCATCTGACCTTGAGAGCCAAATCATCCCCAGTTGAGGACCACTGACCTAAGAAGAGGTGTTGAGATTAGGAGAAATTTCATTTTTTCCTTTTTTGTCATTCACTGTTTTTTTTTCCCCATTTATATTTTTCAACAGCTAATTATAGAGGACCTATATTATGGAGTAGGTTTTAAGGATCAGTCAGTAGTGAACAAATATCAAATTCCTGTCCTCAACTAACTTATATTCTAGTATGTGTATGGGAAGGAGACAGATAGTAAACAGAAAACAAATATATCAGAAGGTTACCGAGAGTGATAAACACGAAGAAAATAAAACAAGGTAGTGAGTAAGAGAGTGACTAGATCAGACTTGACAAGGAAGTGCGAGGCCCTTGGAAAGCCCTGAATACCAGATCTTGTGTTCAGCTCCATCTTGAATCTCAACAGATGAGAGAGATTGCCGTGGTGGTGGTGGCATGAGGGGACGTTGAGAAGGAGACTGACGCTACCCAGGCCCTGTTGTGGAAGTTTCCTCTGAGAGTGGTCTGTGTGTAGAATATTTGGAAAGGAGAAAAGCAATGGGAGCCAATAAATTGGTTAGAAGATTGTTGCAATTATCAAGAAAAAAGATAACAGAAGCCTGAGGTAAGTGGTGGCAGTGGGAATGGAAAGGAGGGACTGCAAATGAGGGATTTGGAACAGAATTTCTTTGATCTGGCGTTTAAAAGATGAGTAAAAAAATAAAACCTTGTATGATTTTTCCACATGAAGATTTTAAAACAAATTAAACACCACAGGGGCACCTGGGTGGCTCAGTTAAGCGTCTGCCTTCGGCTCAGGGCGTGATCCCAGCGTTCTGGGATCTAGCCCCACATCAGGTTCCTCCACTAGGAGCCTGCTTCTTCCTCTCCCACTCCCCCTGCTTGTGTTCCCTCTCTCGCTGGCTGTCTCTCTCTCTCTCTGTCAAATAAATAAATAAAACCTTTAAAAAAAATTAAACACCACAATCAACTTGACTCTATGAAAACAAGACTGTTTTAAAACATGAAAAGGTAGAGAGAACATAGTCTCAGAATGAAGGGCAATCTTCTAGGTACATTTTAATTTTGTGTATAACTAACTGGACTGTCTTATTTTCCTCACTGCATCATAGAGCAGTACCCACCATGCAGGTCTATTATGGTTCTAAGACCAGCATTTTGTAAACTGTGGGCTCCGGGCTTACCTGAACACGTGATGGGCTATGAGGCTGGAAGAGAAAAAGTGGTATAGAAGATCACTCCAAAATTTTGTACTTGGATGAACAAGTATTTGAGGAAATCATTAATAAAATTTAGGAAGAAGAGGACGTAGGTTTGAACCTGATAAAAGGTTCGGCGAATAGTTGTAGACACAGTATGGAGATGAAGGTTAAGAGTTAGGACCACAAATCTAGATTTTTGTAAACAGTCAAATGAAAATAATTGAAGTCATTGGGATGGGCACAGTCTCTAAGAGAGAAAAGAAGAAGGAGAGGGGACTAAGACCAGAACATTGGAGAAAAATCATCAGGCAGAAGTTAGCCACAACTCAAAGGATAGTGGAGCCCAATGAGCCAAGAGGATGAGCGAAGCAGAGCGGTCAGATGCCAAAGAGTGAACTGGTTATAAGAAAATTGGGGACTGGATGGTAGACACCATCTTTTTAAATGTAAAAGGAAGAGCTGAAGGTATTTCATATGTTAGTAAGATAAAGGGAAGATATAATCTTTTTAGACCCGTGGCGATCTGGACATATATATAAGGAAGAGAACATGCATGATACATGAGGAAAAAGCAATAAAATGGCAGTAAAATGCCAAGAGAATCTTGTGGCTGTGTGGATGAATACATTTTGGAGGTAAAGGGGATCACCCTATTCCTTAGAGAAGGAAAGAGGATCTCATGGATGAAGATGTTAAGATATCAAAGCAACAATAAGAGTACAGTCACAAGGGAAGAGAAAAGATGGGAAAGAAGCCCTCATACATGACTTCAGCCATCTGCTCTAAGAGGTGAGGAAGGAGTAGGGTTTCAAGAATGAAAACTTTTGTTATAGCCCTGTGGAAATTTGGTAAGGAGTAAACAAGTTAAGCTGAAAAAGCATAACCAAGAAGGACTGAGGGGGCCAACTGGCTTTAAATAGCTTGTGTTTATTATGGACCAAATCAGTACCGTGTCATAAATTTTTTGAGCTACACTTGGCTTTTGAGGAGGAGGCAAAGAGAAAGCGAGAGTCAGACATTAGTACTAGAAGCAAGAAGACAGGTCAAAAAAATTTGAGGTGTCCAGAGTCTTAGAGGGAGAAACACTGACAGGGCCACATCTGGCCAGAAATGGGTGGAACAATTAGGAAATCAGGGATATGTTGAGGGACAACAAGTCACAATAATGGGAAGAGCATGTTCAAGGGATTTCGGCAAGGAGCCTTGTTGTGGCTTGAGTGTAGTCAGAAAGGAGGAGGCCTAAGATTAAGATTAATTCCACAAAAATGTTTTGCTCATCAGTTATGTGCCTGATGGTTCTGGGTAATAAGTCATGTGAGGTCCCTGCTTTCATGGATTTATAGTCTAGTAGTGAGAGTAGAAGGCAGGACAGGACAGAAAATTTAAAAAAAAAAAATGAGGAAAACATCAGGTGGTGATGACAATTTAAATAAAGTCCCATGATTGCAAGCGGCTGTGGTTGCCATACACTGGGTAGGAAAGGCATGTCTCTGAGGAAAGACATTCAAGCGAAGCTCTGAAAGATTAGATGGAGGTGGCCATGTGATGAGTTCACAAGACATGCTTATGTTTATTGGAGTGGGGGACACAAGGAAGAGAGGCATCAAGGATAACTCCTAAATGTTTGAATCAAAATAACAAGTGACTTTTTTTTTTTACTGAAATTGGGAAGACCACAGAGGAGTAGTTTTCAAAGAGGGTGAGGATTGGCAAAAAATCAAGAATTCTTTTTGCCACATAAATCTTAGCACATCAGATGTGCCATCCTGAACATGAAGATGTTCTAAGCATGAAGAGATCATGAGTGAAGGCCAATAGGGGTTGTGAGTAAAAACCTTGGGTTGCAAATATCATCCTTACTCAATATCCTTGAGGTTGTTATAGATGACAGCAGGATATCAATTAAAAAAAAAGAAAAAGGAACTTGGAGAAAGAATTGAAATTTCAAGGAATAATGCCAAGTTTTCTTGATGACATCCTAAAGGCTGGCGGATGGTGAGGAAAAGGATCTATAGATAGATATATAGATAGATAATAAATGAATGATAGATATAATATGTATGTATGTGTATATACATGTATATATGTATGTATATTTATATGTAAAGCAGTTGAAAATAGTAGTTGATGGAGGCTAAATAATTCTACTTGATAATGATTACAATAATATTTTAGCAATTGAGAAAGATGCTCATTAGCATAGAATGCATAAGAGCATAACTAAAATGTAGGTAGTGAGCAAACCTGTAATAGATGACAGCATTATTGTCCCGTTAAATATAGCAATCTACTGAGGCCTAGTATTAAGCGATATAGCCAGGATGTATTAGTAGTAGTACCAACAGCAGCATTGAAGGACCTAAGAAGAGCCAGTGTTGCAATTCTTACAAGTTCAACCTAAGATTTCCTCTCTTCTGCATCTACGTGTGTGTGTGTGTTTGTGTGTGTGTGTGTGTTCTCAGCACGGTTTTTGGCTACCATTTCTCTAAGTAAACATGTGATTCTAATGAAATTTGCTGAATTTCAAGCAGCCACACGTGTAGGAAAGCTGCCCAAGTTGGATATTTGCGGAACGCTGATTTTCCATACATATCAACATTTGGTAATTATCATCAGAACTATTCATGCACATTTAAAAATGGAAATAAAATGAAGAGAGATTCAACAGGGACCTCAGATGACCTATTGGGTAACCCTTAGAGGTAATCAGTCCTCTCAATGAGTGCATAGCCATTGAGCCCTGTGTGACTATTCACTCTTCTTAGCTCACTTCTGGAAATATTCTTAACAGAAACATCTGACGTTTCTTCTTTAAAACTCCACACATAGAGGTGGGGTGGCACCTCTCTAACGAGTGCACTACAAGCAAATCATAATAAGTATGTTTCAAAATTGACACTAGTCTGTATTTGCAACCTTTCGTAATTTTATAAATTTCCCAAACCCTGTTTCTTCATATTGTAAAGAATCTCTTTCAGAGGCTTAGCATATAGATTTTAAATAATATTCACTGACAAAATATATTAGTTATTGATTGCTGGGGACAAATCACCCCAAAACCTAGCTGTGAAAACAACAAATACATATTTTCTGTGGATCTCTGTGAATCAGGCATCTGGAAGAGGCTTAGCACATGGTTATGACACAGGGTCTATCTTAAGGCTAGAACCAAAGTGTTGGCAGGGCCTGCAGGCATCTCAAGACTCAACTTAGGGAGGACCCACTTCTAAGATTGCACACATGGCTGTTGGCAGCCCTCAGTCTCCTGTCATGTGGTTCTCTCCACAGAGCTGACTCCACAGAAGCTAACATGGTAGCTAGCTTCTCCCAAGATGAAATGATCCAAGAAAGATGGGAGAGAGAACCTAAGATAGAAACCAGAGTCTACTTATAACCTAATCTTGGAAATGACATCCCATCACTGCTACAATATTCTATTCATTAAAAACAAATTAATGACTCTACCTAACATTGAAGGAAAAGAGACTATACAAGAGTGTGAATATCAAAAAAGGGCCATCGGGGACCATCTTACAGACTGCCAACCATACTCAGTGAGTCCTACTAGCCTTCTGTTTCAGATGGGGAGACTAATATTCTGTGATCATTATAATTTGTCCTAATCTTTGCCTCTCACAAAAGGAGGAGAGCAAAAGGAGCAAAAACAAATATAAAATTTGCAAAACACATCTGATAAATGACTGTTCTCTAAAATATATTGAAAAAAAAAAAACCTAAAACTCAACAATAAGAAAACAACAACTAAAAATTAGGCCAAAAACTTTAACCAAAAAATATATACAGATGACAAACATATGAAGAGATGCTCCACGTCAATGTCATTAGGGAAATGCACATTAAAACAACAAGGAGATACCACTACACATCTGTTAGAAAGGTCAAAGTCCTGGGGTACCTTGGTGGCACAGTCAGTTAAGCATCCGACTCTTGGTTTCAGCTCAGGTCATGATCTCAAGGTTGTGAGATCAAGACCCATGTCGGACTCCTTGCTTAGTGTGGAGTCTGCTTAAGACTCTCTCTCCCTCTCTCTCTGCCCCTCCCCACCCTCTAAAAATAAGTTAGTCTTTTAAAAAAGAAGGAAGGAAGAAGGAAGGAAGACAAAAGGAAAGATAAAGAAAGAAAGAAAGAAAGAAAGAAAGAAAGAAAGAAAGAAAGAAAGAAAGGCCAAAGTCCTGAACACCAAAAATAGTAAATGCTGATGAAATTGTGAAACAAGAGGAATTTAGGAATTCTTAGTCACTGCTGGTGCGTCTGCAAAATAGTACAACTGCTTTGGAAGACAGTTGTCAGTTTTTTTTACAAAACCAAAATACTCTTACCATGTGACCTAGCAATCATGTTCCTTGGTATTTACCCAAAGGAGTTGAACACTTATGTCCACCCAAAAACCTGCCCAGGGTGTTCACAGTGCTTTATTCACAATTGCCCAAACTTGAAAGCAACCAAGATGTCCTTCAGTGGGTGAATGAATTGGTATATCCAGGCAATGGAACATTGTTCAGCATTAGAAAGAAATAAGTTATCAAACCATGAAAAGACATGGAGGAAACTTAAATGTATATTACTAAGTGAAAGAGGTTAACCTGAAAAGACTACACAGGGGATGATCCCAACTGTGTGACATTCTAGAGAAGGCAAAACTTTAGGAACAGTATAAAGATCAGTGGTTGCTAGGGTCTGGAAGGGAGGGAGGGGTAAATAGATGGAGAATAGAGAAATTTTAGAGCAGTGAAAATATTCTTTATGACACTGTAATGTCGGGTACATGTCATTATACATTTGTCCAGACCCGTGGAATGTACAACACTGAAAGTGAGCCCTAATGTAAACTATGAACTTTGGGTGATAGTGGTGTGTCAGTTCTAAGAAATGCAGCACTCTGGTGGGGGATGTTGACAGTAAGGGGGCTGTGTATGTGTAGGGGCAGCAAGTAAGTGGGAAATTTCTGTACCTTCCTCTTAATTTTTCTGTGAAGCTAAAACTGCTCTAAAAAATAGTCTTTAAAAAAAGACTATCCAAAAGAAAAAAAAAGAATGTAAATGCATATGAGACTGATTCCAAAATTTCATGTATTTCCCAACACATTAAGCTATAATATAATAATATTATATTGATAGTCACATGTAAAGCTGTATTTAAACTGTTAAAATAACCCAATATGGTTATGAAAATGGCTTACAAGTCTGCATCTCTAGAGCTTCATTTATCCAAAAACATTTGCCAACGACCCACTCTATGTCATGCACTTTTATGACTCCTGTCAATCAAAAGTGATAAAACAAGGTTTCTACCATTGAGGAGGTTTTTATCTTTTAAGATTTTATTTATTTACTTACTTATTTTAGAGAGAGAATGTGTGTGTGTGTGTGTGTGTGTGTGTGTGTGTGTGTGCGCGCGCGCAAGCGGGGGAAGGGGCAGAAAGAGAGGGAGAGAGAGACTCTCAAGCAGACCCCTCCTGAGCACGAAGCCTGATGTGGGGCTAGACCTCATGACCCTGAGATCATGACCTGAGCTGAAATCAAGAGTTGGATGCTTAACCAACTGAGCCACCCAGGTGCCCCCATTGAGTAGTTTGTAATTCAACAGAGACAAGCAAACCAATGACCAGATAATTACAATACAAACTGATATATAGAATACAGAACTACAGAACCCACAAAAGAGATGGAATAATTGTCTTAAATTGCACATGGATATGACATTTGAGATGGGGGGTGGCCTTAATAAATATAAATAAGAACCAAGGAGGAAGGGGAGAGGTAACTGATATTCCAAGTCGAGACAAAAGTATGCTGAAAAATATATTCTCAGGATAGCTTATTGGCTTAAAAGTGTGTATTCTTTTTACAACCACTCCTTATTGGCTATGTAACCTTGGGAAATTTTCAACCTCTGACTCAGTATCCTCATCTTTAAAATGGAGTACAAGAACAAAACCAGCCTCATGTTATTACTGTTAAGATAAAGGAGAAGGTAAAGAGCTTAGAACCGTGTCTAGCACATACTCAGCCCTCAAAAATGTTGGCTATCATGATCTGGAAGGGTATGACTCTTTGGCACAATTCTTTGGGGGACATGTTATTCCAGAAAATTGATCTTTAATTGTGGAATTTCAAGTACCTTATCAGGACTTTTGTTAAAGATTTTAGACTCAGTAGATGTAGGAATCCCTCTGACTCTGTTTCAGAGTTATAGGACTTTTTAGATTTATTTTTAAAGTTTTACATATATAATGTATCCAGACTTAAAGACCAGAAATGGAAGTTTTTGTGTCAGAAATGAAGAAGAAATCCACTCTGATAGTGATGACAGGAAGCTGGTGCTACACAGCCAATGAGATAAACCAGACTGATTCCAAGCTCCTAAAGGCTAGAGATTAAACACCTATATGGAATGAGACCTGAAGGGTATGTGGGTCGGAGAAGGGGAGAGTTATTGGGCAAAGGGTACAAACTTCCAGTTAGATAAATAAATTCTGGGGACTCTAGTGTACAACATGTTGACTACAGTTAACAGTACTGTATTACATGTACTTGAAAGTTGTCAAGAGAGTAGATCTTAGATGTTCTCATACACAAACAAAATGGTAATTACGTAAGGTGATGGGTGTGTTAACTAACCTTATTGTAATCATTTCACAGTAATGCACATATCAAATCATTACATTGTTCACCTTAAATGTATACAATGTATACATTGACATGCATTGATATAATTGACATATATATCTCAATAAAACTGAGGAAAAATTATCCCATAAGGATTCTTCACCATCTGTGAATCTGCACAACTCTCATGAAAGATAGCATCCATAGAAGATAAACACTTAGGTAAAAATTGTTAACACATACAAAGAAATCTAACACAATAGACTCTTGTTATTCACCATAGTTACATATTATAAAGTCACCACAAACACTGAATTAGCAAATACTGAATCATTGCCTTTAGGGGAAATGAAGGGGTTCCTGTAAGCCTCTGGTCACAACTTTTGTGCCGACTGATCAAGTCATAACATAGTTTTATGTATGCTTCTGTTAAAAGAAAATTTATTTAATATATATTGTTAGTTCTTTAAAATTGAGCTCATAGCCAACAGCACTATAACTCGTATCTGGTGAAGTTTGTGTAATGTCTATTTTTCCTTAAGGCACATCACCGCCTTCTTGCACTTAAGAGCACTACCCAGAACTTCAGCACACACTCAGGACCATTTTAAGCAGAGAAATCATTACCAAGAAGCACACACACACACAAAAGGGCAAAAAAAAAAAAATGGCACTATATATCCTATGAAGAGGATACGTTTGTAATATGAGAGCCAAACAGGAAGACAGAGCATCACTTTGTTCAACCTCAGCTGAGAACATCATGTGCATGCCTGCAAATGCCTGCAAAACTACCTCAGTATTGATCTGGGGGTTGTGAATAAATTTTAGCAAAAAGGTGAATTCACAACTACAGAATCTGTACTGAATGAGGACTGACTGTATTTAAAAGTACAGTCTACTGATCCAATAAACAGAGTAATTTATATTCAAATACGTAGAGATATGAGATTTTACAATAGGTTTAAAAATACTGGAAGAAATATAATTCACAAGGTAAGTACATGATTATAAAAAAATGAATAAACTGATATAGAAAAGAGCCACAAAAGATATTAAAGTTGAAAAAGACTGTTATTGAAAATAGAAAGTCAATAGATGGGTTGGAAAAATAGTAAAAAAAAATTATAAATAGTAAACAAAAAAAAAGGAGAGTTAAAATCTAGACTTTTGAAAAATATGCAAATACACATGAAAAAAGATATTAAAAATTAAATTGAAGTTAAGAAATATGTAATATAGAAAATCTAGCATTATTTCATAGAAGTTCCAGAAAGAGAATATAGAGATTGGGGAAGAGGCAGTATTTTAAAAGATAATTAATGAGAATTTTCTGGAATTGAAGAAAATGATGAGTACTAATATCCATAAAGTACATAAATATAGAGCCAAATTAAAAAAAAAATCCACCACACACATTGTAATCAAACAGGAGAATATAAAGTATAAAGCAAATATTGAAAGTTACTATGGAAAAGCATAAATATTGCCTAAAAAGGAAAAACACAAAACTTCTCACAAACAACTTTGGGTACTAGAAGAAAATGAAATCATCTATTTAAGATGTAAATAGCTTTGAACTAAATACAATTCTATAACTAGCTAATCTAACCATCAAGAACGAGGGGGAACATGGCATTGGTGGTATGATAGTGAGCGTACCTGCCTTCTAAGATTGAGGAAATAAAAAACAAATTTTTTAGACATCTAAGGGCTCACAATGCTACAATGAAAGAACTATTAAAAGTCATAGTTCAGCCAGAAGGAAATAAATCAAGAAGAAAAAAATAGTGTACATGGCCTAAGTAGAACAATGGTAATAGAATCATGGTAAACAAAAATATTGGTAAAACCTATTAATGAATCCAAAATAGTACTGACTTTAAAAATTATTGTTTATGTTAAAAACCATGGTTTGTGTTTAAAATCAGAAAAAAAACAAAATATTAGATGAACATGACTTATAAGATGTAAAGCGAGGAAAGTTACTGTACACTAAGGAGATAACAATTGATTTCATTAGATGGTTAAATTTTTAAATGTAAACTCTGGCAAAATAGAAATGGAGTCCATAGTCTCTTGTGGTTCATTTCCCCTTCTGTTTACTCCCCCTTCATTCTCTGGGAAACAAACTGAGAGGGAAGCCCAGTGGTGGGTATTAATGAGGGCACGTATTACATGGAGCACTGGGTGTTATACGCAAACAATGAATCATGAAAACTAAGGATGTACTGTATGGTGACTAACATAACATAATAAAAAATTTTAAAAAAAAGAATAGAAATGGAGCACATATCTTCCAAATCAGCAGAAGGAAAAAACAAGCAAACAAAAAAACAAAACAAAGAAAATTCCACTGCCCTCGAATGCCACTCTAGGCAAGATACACCGTACTCTCATAATCTGAGGAGGGTCCTGCACTGCTAGCATTTAGTGATGATAGATAAAATTAAAATAACAAAAAAGAAGGAAAAGATATTAAACATTTTTGAATAGGGCCTAGAAATTAATAAGAACCTAAACCAATGAGCAGGGAATGGGGCTGAAGCCTTGGGGCTGTTCCACCTGATAGCATGGGGCGGGATAGGAAACGTTTTTCATCATCTTTTGAGCGCATTTGGCATACTGAGCATTGTAACTGTCCCATACGTTGTGGGTGCCAGAGCCTTGTTTATAATTTGACTTGAGATGCTTGAGCCAAACTCACGAAAGAAGAATGAATAACAGTAGCTCCATCTGCTGTTTTTGATTTAAGTATAAAGATGGGTATGGCAGTCAGTATCCTTGAACCAGGCACAGAGCCAAGTTGCTCATTGCCTCACAGACTAGGTTAGAAATTTCATCAGTATCATAGTGGAACAGAGTGGATGAACAGATAATGTAAGACCTAACTCTTCAGAGGGGTTTCAAGATGTTACATGGATTTAAACCCCAAACTGCTAGACAACAAGAATGTGATGGATGAAGGAAAATATAAAGTACATTAATTTTTGTTATTTTCAGGGGATATAAGAACAGGCATACCAAAAGATAATACGTTGCTAGAAAAAAATGTATGGCTGAGTACATAAGTTAAAAATGTAAGGGTAAGTTTTCACTTCCAGGTCAAAGGGAGTGATTTATGGCAAATCAATGTTTCTAATAAACTACAACTAAAAAAGCCAAATTAAAAAAAATTGCTTTAAGTCCTCAGGTCACTGTAGATGTAGCAAAGCTGAGAGGGAAGAAGATTCTAGAGAAGAGAGAACTGTATGGAAGTAGCTACTTTGTTCTGGGAACTATTTCCTGCTTCTGATGCAGATAAACTCATTGTTTATCTGAACTTAAAATTCAACTGGGTGTCCTGTTAAAGCCTAAGCTTGACTCAGGGGAGAGAGGTAGTGCTGGGGACAGAGTCATCATCAGAGATTTTGGCTGGATTAATAAAATGGAGAACTTTTTTTTTTTAAGGTTTTATTTTTTTATTTACCAGAGAGAGAGAAAGAGTGAGAGAATATGAGAATAGAAGCTGGGGGAGCAGCAGGCAGAGGGGGAAGCAGGCTCTTGGCAGAGTAGGAGCCCAACGTGGGACTTGATCCCAGGACCCTGGGATCATGACCTGAGCTGAAGGCAGACGCTTCAGCGACTGAGCCACCCAGGCATCCCCAAAATGGAGAACTTATCCCACCTAGTTCACTCCTTGGCATATTTGCTGAATTCTAAATCTGCATAGGGTGGGGGCTAAAAAGCTAAGTCAGCACCTTCTAAAAGAAGAGAATTTTCCACCTTTACTGGTGAAGAGACAAAAACCACGGGAAAAGACGTGGTGGAAACACTCGCTCTCAGCTGAACCCCAATGGGTTACACAGCAGGAGAAAGGTGAAATGGAAGGACACTGAGCCTTACCAAATCTGACAAGTCTGAAATCACTCAATCCCTAGCTGAGCTGATCAGCCCACCTCATAATTTATTTGTCTAGCATTCACAGAAAGGTTAAGGTGATTTGTATGGACTCTATCTGCCTGTCAGAAAAAAAGATACTCTCTTGGAAGGAGATAAGACTATTCAGAGCAGTAGAAACAGACCCAAAGTGATTCAGAGATTAGAGTCACCTGGCCGGGGCTATAAAATAACCATGATTAATATGTTAAAGAAAACAGAAGATAAATAGAGAATTTCAGCAGAGAATTGACTTGAACCTATGAGTAGGAATCAGATGGAAATTCTAGAACTGAAATATATAATAACTGAAATAAATAATTCAGTAAATAGGTTTAATAGAAAATTAGACAGTAAAGCAGAGGATATGGGAACTGGAAGACACAGCAGTAGAAAGTATACAGTTTGAATGCCAGCCAGAAGGCATGATGAGAAATACAGAAAAGAGCATAAGAGATATGTGGGGTACAATAAGGAGGACTGGGATACTCATAATCAGAGTCCCAGAGGGACAGGAAGGGAGAATATGAGACAGAAATATATTTGAAGAAACCTTGTCAGAGAAGTTTCAGAAACTAACAAAACACACCAAAGCACAGGTTCAAAAAAATTAGCAAACTCTATTCATAGTATTTTAGGCATGTGATATTAAAATTCTCTAACACTCGGCATCAGGGAATACAAATCAAAACCACAATGAGATACCACCTCACACTGGTCACAATGGCTAAAATTAACAAGTCAGGAAACAACAGATGTTGGCGAGGATGCTGGAGAAAGGGGAACCCTCTTACACTGTTGGTGGGAACGCAAGCTGGTGCAGCCACTCTGGAAAATAGTATAGAAGTTCCTCAAAAAGTTGAAAATAGAGCTACCCTATGACTCAGCAATTGTACTACTAGGTATTTACCCCACAAACACAAATGTAGTGATTCAAAGGGGCACCTGCATCCCAATGTTTATAGCAGAAATGTACACAATAGCCAAACTATGGAAAGAGCCCTGATGTCCACAGACAGATGAATGGATAAAGAAGATGCAGTACACACATACACACACACACACACACACACACGCACTGGAATACTAGTCAGCCATCAAAAACATGAAATCTTGTCATTTGCAACGAAATGAATGGAACTAGAGTGTATTATGCTAAGCAAAATAAGTCAATCAGAGAAAGGCAATTCTCATATGATCTCACTCATATGTGGAATTTAAGAAACAAAGCAGAGGATCATAGGGGAAGGCAGGGAAAATAAAACAAGACGAAATTAGAAAGGAAGACAAATCATAAGAGACCCTTAATCATAGGAAACAAAGGGACGGTTGCTGGAGGGGAGGACGGCAGATGGGGTTAACTGGGTAATGGACATTAAGGAGGGCATGTGATGTAATGAGCACTGATGAATCACTGGCTTCCACCTCTGAAACTAAAAACACATTATATGTTAATTAATTGAACTTAAAATAATTTCTCTAAAATAAAAACCAAGAGAAAAATTCAAAAGCCAAAATTACAAATACATACATTACTTTCAAAAGAACAAAGTAAGAATAATGGCTAGCATGCCCCAAGAACAATAAAACCCAGGAGACAATAAAGTGGTATCTTTAAAGTACTGAAAGAGAAGAAAACGTTTTCCGTTCTAGAATTCTCTACTTGCTAAAAATATACTTTAAAAACGTAGGTGAGTACAATAGCCAAATCGTGGAAGGAGCCGAGATGCCCTTCAACAGATGACTGGATTAAGAAGCTGTGGTCCATATATACAATGGAATATTACTCAGCTATCAGAAAGAATGAATTCTCAACATTTGCTGCAACATGGACGGCACTGGAGGAGATAATGCTAAGTGAAATAAGTCAAGCAGAGAAAGACAATTATCATATGATTTCTCTCATCTATGGAACATAAGAACTAGGAAGATCGGTAGGGGAAGAAAGGGATAAAGAAAAGGGGGGTAATCAGAAGGGGGAATGAAACATGAGACACTATGGACTATGAGAAACAAACTGAAGACTTCAGAGGGGAGGGGGTGGTGATGGGTAGTAAGGAGGGCACGTATTGCATGGTGCACTGGGTGTTATACGCAACTAATGAAGCATCAAACTTTACATCGGAATCTGGGGATGTGCTGTACGGTGATTAACATAATATAATAAAATTAAATTAAAAAAAAAACGTAGGTGAGTAAAATCCTTTTCAGGCACACAAATAAATTGAAAAGTTTCTTTTTAGACAAATATTCACATGCCCCAACTTGAAGCAGAAGTCACAACATACAAATCTAAGACGAACACGCAGACAAAAACAATGGAGTCTCAGAAAGAAGTCTATGGATCAATGAGTAGGGAGGTCTTAATAGCACTCTGGCCCTAAGTAAGACCCAAAAACTTCAGTATAACCCAGGAGATGAAAGAAAAACCCAAGAAGGATGGAGTTTGATTTTTCACCCATCAAGTGAGAAAGAGCTTCAGAGTTGACATAGTATAATTTATATAATATAGGCCCCTTAACCTCTAACTGGTTTCAAAGGTTCTGTCATATGGGATATCCTAATATGCTCATTAGTTTGTTCTGATGTTAGATTTGAACAACAACAACAACAACAACAACAAAACCCAGTGCATTTGTTTTTCACCAAAAAAACAGTATTGGCCACAAAACATTTTCCAAAGAGAACCTCCAGAGCCCAGATCCCTTCTTCCTGAAGCTAAGCCTTATGGCATTATGTTCTTTAAAAGTGATTTCTTCACTAAAAATGGGCGATTTGTCTCTAAAAAACCCATTTTTCCAGGTTGTCATAGGCCTTTTAAATCCTAAGTATGTGTCATTGCTATATTAGTCTGAGGAATTCTGTGTGATGTGCTGTGTTTTACATATGTACCTTTTATGTTTTCTGTGCATGTGGTAACATTGTTGGAGAGCACAAGGTCGTGGACCGAGCTCTCTGACAAACCATGTGTCATTCACAAACACTTACTATGTATGTGGTCTAGCCCTGTTTCATCAACAATCCTTCCCCGAGAAGAAAGTCAACTTTATCTGAAAAGGGTTTTTCCATATCTGAATTTAGTTCCCTTAGAGTTGTTTCATCCACAGCTCTCTGCTGTCTTAAAACTTTTGATTCTTTAATTTTTTCCCATAACGGACACATTGGGAATGATGGTTTGGTGTTACCATCTACATTCTTATGAAGTGTAGAACTGCCACGTATATATGATTTTTTTCTCATTAGTTCGGCAACATTTTTAAATGCTAGTGATATCGAATGCATGTGAAGATACAGAGAAAAGGCAAGTCAGTATACATACAGGTGAGAGTACAGATTGATTAAACATTTTAGGGAGGCAACTTGGATTATCTTTCAAAATTTAAAATGTACTTATTCTTTACCCAGTAATTCCACTTCAAGGAATTATCCCATAGCAATACTTCATGTATAGACAAGAGTTATATAAAGGATGGGGCACCTGGGTGGCTCAGTCCACTAAGCGTCTGACTTCAGCTCAGGTTATGATCTCAGGGTCCTGGGATCCAGCCCCACTTGGGGCTCCCTGCTCAGGGGGGAGCCTGCTTGTCCCTCCCCATCTCTCCCACTTGTGCTCTTTTTCTCTCAAATAAATAAATAAAATTTTTTTTAAAAAAAGAGTCATATAAAGGTATTTTCACAATTAAATCAGAAAACGACCTTGAATTGAGGAAGCTTAGACAAATTGCAGAACTTTCATACTGTGAGTGTGCACTGTGACCACTGAAAAGGCTGAGATGGATGAAAAGAGACAGAAGACATAATTAAATGAAAAGAGCAAGTCCAGAAAAAGTTTTATAATTCCATATGCGTAGATATAAAATTTTAACATATAAGTGTGTATGTAGAAAGAGAAAGAGAGTATTCAAAGTGTTAGAGCTTTAGAAATACACTTGTCAAATCACTATGTTGTATACTGGAAACTAATATAACATTGTGTGTCAACTACGCTCAAATTAAAATAGAATACATATATATATAATGTATATATATATATATATAATGTGTATATATATATAATGTATATTTAAGAAAGAAATAATCACCCAGAATTGTCAGTGATGCTTGACTATCAGGATTGGAGTGGTTCAGAGAAGACTTATGTTTTATTCTCTACTCATAACTTTAAAATTTGGCAATAAGATTCGCTAACAATTGGGTAATGTTACATATATGAAAAGATAGAAAACTCAGCAAAATAGAGTTATGTAACAATTTTTCAAGGAAAAAAATTAATTTTGGAAATAATTGAAGAAATTCCAAAGAAATAAACTCATTTAATTGCTTAAAGTTAAATATGAAAATAGCTCAAAGGAAAGGCAAAAAACTATAATATTTGTTGCAAATATGAAAAATCTTATAATTTATTGTAAATACAAAACACAATCTGAAAAGGAAACTTTAAGGCTCCCACTAATACACAAAACTTTAAAGGATGGGTGTTATACGCAAGTAATGAATCGTGGAACTTTACATCAAAAACTTGGGATGCACTGTATGGTGGCTAATATAACATTATAAAAAATAACTATAAAAAATAAAAATAAAAATAAATAAAATAACCTATTTACTACAATAAAAAAATTGGGCAATGTTAGCCTCCATAAAACTAAGTATATACACATAACACCTCTGAATTCCATTGTATACTTATTAAAATTGCCATGAAATTTAATTAGAGCTAAATTTCGCAGGCTGTCAAGATGAGCATAAAATAGTGCCAGTGTTAAAATAAATTGTTATCGCTTCTCAATGCAATTTTGTAGCCTCTGTCTAGGTCCAATACAATGTTTATAACTTTTGATGTCCTCAACCTATTCTGGGGAATGTATTCAAATAGACTTTTCCAAGAAATAAAGAAAAAACCGACATATCTTATATGTTCATTTCAGAATGATTTATAGCCAAAAAAAAGTTCAATAGTAAATGAATGACTACTTAAGTTAGCACATATCTATATGATAGGATATTATATATTCATTTAAAATTATACTTGTGAAATCTAAAAAAAAATTAAAAGCATAATATGCCAAAAGTTATAGAACATCATTTAAAAACGTAGGCCTACTACTTGCAAATACAAAAAGAAAAAAAAAAAAAGCATACATTTGTGTCAGTAAGAAGTGGGAAGGAATGAACAAAAATGAAAGTACTGAACCAGTTAGGATGATAGGCTTATTAGCAATGTGGTATTCTTCTCTTTTAAGGTGCCTCTAACCCCATAGATATTTACAATCACAATAGAGTAACAAATTCATGTGTAGCTTTTGTGTTGTGACATTGATGGTAAGTCTATTGTTGAAGAATCCCAGGTTGTTGTTTTCTTCCTTTGAAAATAAAGTATATCTGTATCCCTACCTGGTAGGAACTTACTAATTTTCTGTTGCTTTTACAAGATTACAAACTCCATTATACACCATCACTGCTCCAAATTCTTTCTATTCCCTGGGAAGAAATTATTCTAGGCATGAATCTACTAAAAATGGCTAAATGCTCCTCAGTTCTTTTCTCTCTAATTTAAATTTCTTATCCTGATTTTCTAAGTATCTTTTCAGTTTAAGCACCGTTCTTCTGGAATCAAAAATGCTGCTTATGTAGTTTTGCCTTTTTTCTGCCTTATGATAACATTATATTATGACTCCCAACTAGCTACCTTCCACAGTCACCTTCCTGTTCCAAATATAGCTTGAAAAGTCTGTTTTGTTTTCTTGGGCCTTAACCTTCCTGACTCTATTGTTAGCAGTTTCTGACATGCTGCCTTCCATGATTCTGCACCCCTCTGTTCAGTCCATTGTTGGTGTGTAGACTTTTTTTAAGCTAAGTTTCTTGTAAAGTGATTTATATCAGTACATTGATTCTTAGTAGCTCTCCTCCTTAATGATCCTTGAATCATTTCATTAAGGGAGTTTTCTAACATTCTTGACCTTTTTTTTTTTAAATAAAATTTCAGGCATTCTTATCAAAACTGATTTCTGAAGTTTTTGGAAGGGGATCAAGTAGAGAAAACGGAGAGGAAAGAGTCATCACAAATAAAATGAGACAGAAAGTAACAATAACCAAATGCAATGATCTTTTCAACTCCTTTCCAGTGAGAATTGGAATACAAATAAAAGACTGAAGAACATTTGAGTGAATTGTTCCAGAAACAGATTTATGTCCAGATTTGAAAATGGGATTCATTTTGTACATGGGAGAGGAGTCAAACAGCTCTCTTCCCTACTAGAGAACTAAACCAATTTCAGCTTAGAAGAAACAGAAATAATGAATTGCTAAGCAACAGAGATCCTGTTTACATGCAAATATTGGTAGTAATAACAACAACAACAAAAAACCATAGTGCAAAAATAACAGAGGAAATATGATCTGAAAGCAAAATTGCCTACAATAAAATATTTGGGTTTTGTTTTGGAATTATTTGGTTTTCCACAAGTCAATAGCTATTTATGTTGACACCATCTGAATTAATCTGCCTCAAAGCTAAGCTGACATTTAGTAACATGCCATCTGTCTAGGAAGGTAGTTTATTCTGACAAAGGCCAAAAAGGTGTTTGTGTATCAGCTTATCTTTTCAAAGGAACTTAACCAGAAGGCCAGCTTTGTGGTGCTTCAGACCTTTCTTACTAGCTCTCAAAATCTAAGAAACACTGAAACATTAAATATTTCTACTAAGATATTGGCATTTGATCTTTCTTTATTCTTTTTTACTAGGGTGGTCTTTTTATCTTCCAATGGAACGCATGGATGGTGTCATTGATCTTAAATAAATTTTACATATTAATTTCAGAGGAGACCTGCTGTCTTGATTTAAGACAACTGTATAAGAGTCTCGTATTTACAGTGCTGCTGCTACAGATAAAAAACATTTGGGGTGCCTGGGTGGCTCAGTCAGTTAAGCACCAACTCTTGATTTCAGTTGAGGTCACAATCTCAGGGTCATGAGATCGAGCACTGTGTTGGGCTCCACTCCGGGCATGAAGCTGGCTCAAGTTTCACTCTCTCCCTCTCCCTCTGCCCCTCACCCCTGCTCTCTCAATCTCTCTCTCTCTCAAAAAAAAAAAAAAAGGATTAGAAGGATCTTTATGAATCATAATATTCATGTGCCAATACAGAACCATAAAGGTAGCTGGTCCTGACTCAATTACACTTGAATTTTTAAATCTTTAACAGTATTTCTATCTTCCATAAACCACCCCCTACCATAAAAAAAACTTCTGGAAGGAAAACAAGAAAAACTTTCAAAAATTATTTTTTATCCATTTTATTACCATGCTTTGCAAATTATTGGTATATAATAAATATTTGTTGACCAAATCCCCAGTTCATTGACTGACCTCTTAGTGCACTAAATATGCTGTCTCATTCACAGACTTAGTCATGTACTTAGTAACTACTTACTGACCACCTACTATGTGCCAGCAATGTGTGAAAAACTGTATATTTATTAATCTAAGATTTTACTGGAGAGAACAGAAAATTAGACAATAATTATCCAAGAATGAGTATTTGTGACAAGGTACTATGGAAGCATACAACAGACATCTCAGGGAGAAAGAGATATCTAGGCCAAGATCTCAAGAATAAGTGGGTATTATTCAAATAAAAAGGTTGGGAACATATGGAGGAGAAGTGGCAAAAACACTACAGATAAATTTAAATGGTGTGTGCAAAGTCCGAAGAATGCAGAGCGTGAGCGTGACATATCTGAGAAACGGAGGCAAGTTAAGCATGGCTAAAGCTTAGAGAAGTGGGTGAAAGAGAGGGGTAGACCAGGTTATTGACTGCTTTGTAAATCATTTTTCTTTTGAAAACAATAGACACTTCTCTAAGTTCCAACCATACTTAATTTTTTTAAACAAAATAAAATGCATTCATTCACAAATCCAGGGAGAACAGTTACGTTTGGATTCAGACTATTTTCGAGACTTTATCAAGTCTTTAGAACCATTAGAATGACCAAATTAATTACATTTAGCCTATTATTATTGTCCATTTAACAATTGTCAGATTATTACGACTTTATTGTTTTAAGAGCAGTTTTAAGTTCACATCAAAATTGAGAGGGAGGTACAAAAAGTTTCCATATACTCCTTGCCCCAACTCATGAATAACCTCTCTTATTATCAACATCCCACACCAGGTGGTACATTATTTACAATTGATTAACCTACATTGATTGACACAACATAATCACCCTAAACCCATAGTTTACATCACAGTTTATTCCTGGGGTTTGAAATTCTATGGGTTTGGATAAAGATATAATGACACAAGTCCTTTCTGGTATCATACAGGGGATTTTCACTGCCCTACAAATCCTCAGTGCTCTCCATATTCATAGCTCCCCACCACTCCAACCTTCGGCAACTGCTGATCTTTTTGCTGTGTCCATAGTTTTACCTTTTCCAGAATGTCATATAGTTCGAATCATATAGTAAGCCTCCCTCTCAGATGGACTTCCTTCATTTCAGTTTCCTCCATGTCTCTTCATGGCTTGATAGCTCATTTCATCCCAGCTCTGTATAGAATATTGTCTGCATGTACCAGAACTTATGTATCCACTCACCTATTCAAGGACATCCAAGTTCTGACAATTGTGAATAAAGCTGCTATAAATATCAGTGTGCAGGTTTTTGTGGGTTTTTTTGTGACATAGGTTTTCAACACCTTTGGGTAAATATCAAGAAATATAATTGCTGCTTCATATCGTAAGAATATGTTTAGTTTTGTAGCAAACTTCCAAAGTGTCCTCCACAGTAGCTCTTCCATTTAGCATTTTCACCAGCAATGAATGAGAATTCCTGTTGCTCTACTTTCTCAACAGCATTTGATGCTGTCAATTTTCTGAATTCTTGCTCATTCTAATAGGTGTATAGAGGTATCTAATGTTTTAATTTGCATTTCTCTGATGACATATATTCTGGAGCATCTTTTCATATGCTTATTTGTCATCTGTATATTTTCTTTTTTGAGGTGTCTTTTAAGATCTTCAGGTCACTTTTTAATTGTTTTTTTTTTTTTTCCTTATTGAGTTTTAAGAGTTCTTTGTGTGTTTTCAGTAATAGTCCAGCAGATGCACATGCTTAGTGTTTTAAATTTGCTCTTTGTTTTTAAGCATAATTTTATAAAACTTTCCCCATGATCAATCCTACCTGAAAATGTGGCAGTTTCGATTTCCTCCCGAATACCTCCTTCACAGAAATTGCAATCTTCCTTTTTCAATTTAGATGGGCCTTTGCTCAGGCCTATTGCAGAGCTGTCATCCTGATAACATGTCTTTTTGTTTTTAAGATTTCATTTATTTATTTATTTGAGAGAGAGAGAGTGTGTGTGTAAACAGCAGGAGGGGAAGAAGCAGAGAATCTCAAACAGACTCTGCCGAGCACAGAGCCTGATGCAGGGCTCAATCTCATGACTCTGAGATCACAACCCGAGCAGAAACCAAGAGTCGGACGTTTAACCAACTGTACACCCAGGTGCCCCAGATACATTTCTTAAATGTGATTTTTTTTTATCATTTTTAGACTCTCTCTTACTGTTTTTCTTTTTAATCGAATGAACACATTCATTCACTTTCTTAATATATTCTCTTGTTTTGATGGGACATATTTCCAACAACCTTTCCAAAAAAGTAGGAATGGAAGTTAGGCATTTATTTATTTAGTTAGTTAGTTGGTTTGTTTTTAGATTTTTTTTATGTGTGAAGATATTGTCTTTTTCCCCTCACACGTGTTAAGTTAGTGGTTATAGAATTTTAGTCTAAAATCAGTTTCATGCAAAATCTTGAAGGCCTTTTTCTAGCTTCCAATAGTGCCATTGAGAAGTCTGATATTTCCATTTGTGATTTAAGGTTGTGGACCTTTTTTCTTCATTTATTTCCTCTTTCTGTAAGATTTTAGAACTTCTCTTTATCCTTGATATACCGAAATTTCATAATGAGGTACATTATGTCATCCTTGCACAGGGGCCATGCTAATCTCTGTATCATTCTGATTTTAGTATATGTGCTGTCCAAATGAGCATGACGTACATTGGTTTGGATTCTTTCTTTCTTTCTTTCTTTCTTTCTTTCTTTCTTTCTTTCTTTCTTTCTTTCTTTTCTTTCTTTCTTTCTTCCTTCCTTCCTTCTTTCTTCCTTTCCTTTCCTTTCCTTTCCTTTCCTTTCCTTTCCTTTCCTTTCCTTTCCTTTCCTTTCCTTTCCTTCTTTCCTTCTTTCCTTCTTTCTTTTGAAAAAGAGGAGGGTAGAGACAGAGGGAGAGAATCTTAAGCAGGCTCCATGCCCAGCATGGAGTCTTATGTGGGGCTCAATCTCATGACCCTGAGATCATGACCTGAACTGAAATCAAGAGTCAGACACTTAATTGACTGAATCACCCAGACACTCCTGGATACTTAAAAAAAAAATAACAATAATTTCCTTAATATTCAATGTTCTTTCAGTTAAATGGCAAGTATTCTTTAATTATGAATAAAATTATAACATTTCATTGACAATTTCTTTATTTCTTTATGACAATCCTATTGGTTGTCAATAGGATATTATGGATTTATACTCCAATTTTTTTCATCTTTTGTATTCCATTTTCCATCAGCTTGCCTAGTAACGAGATCTCAAATTTTTATTTAACAGTTTTCCGAGATTTAAAAAAATTTTTAATTCCACTATGGCTAACATACAGTATTATATTAGTTTCAGGTATACTATATAATGATTCAACAATTCTATACATTACTCAGTACTCATCATGATAAGTATCCTCCTTAATCCTCATCACCTATTTTACTCATCCCCCCACCCACCTTCCTTCTGGTAAACCGTCACTTTGTTCTCTATAATTAAGAGTCCACTGTCTTGGTTTATCTCTTTTTTCCTTTGTTCATTTATTTTCTTAAATTCCACATGTGAGTGAAATCATATGGTATTTGTTTTTCTCTGACTGACTTCTTTCAATAAATACAATACTCTCCAGATCCAAACATGTTGTTGCAAATGGCAAGATTTCATTCTTTTTTTATGGCTGACTGATATTTCATTGTATATATATGTCACATCTTCTTTATCCATTTATCTATTGATGGACACTTCCATATCTTGGCTATTGTAAATAATGTTGCAATAAACATTGGGGTGAATATATCTTTTTGAATTAGTGTTTTCAAGATATTTATAATTTTTGATTTTATAGATTGAATTTTAAGAGCTTTTTATTATTCTCTAATATTTCTTGTTTATTTTATTCTGTTTTTGTTTTATGGATATAAGCTTTCTCTCAAGTTTCAGGAAATTTTCTGAGACTAGATTTTTAATTTGAGGCTCATGGAGACTACATTTTGGTGTGTGGGGGTGGCAGACATATAATAGGCAAAATAAATGATACTATTAAAATATTAGAACATATGTAGCATATTTAGAATATATTTATATTTATATCTATATTTATAAATAGTATAACAGTGGTAGGTAAAATTAATGAGATAAGAAGATAAAATGAAATTTGATTTCCAGTCCCACATCAGGAGTTCCACGGTTCCATAACCTAGTGAAAATTGCGAAAATCATTAAAAAAACATGTAAAGCCTCTGTTATTTATTCTAAAAGCAATAAAAAAAAGAAAAAAGAAAAAAGGAAGACAAAACATTTATTTAAGAAAATCTGTGGAAATTCTTTAAGAAAGTAAGCATCTGTTCTTTTGAACCATGACTTCTTCTCTCTCACCTTCTTGCTCAGGAAGGCAGAGACTCCGTTCCAGACTGCTGCAGCCAAGAGCACATGACTCCTTTACCCAGCTCCCAGCCAGAGGGCTTCATACCCTGAAGAAGCACAACTTCAGCATTTCTCATCCTGCTGCTAACTACCTGTCCTACGGGGAGTGTAATTGAGAGGTAGGGCTCCTTTCTTCTGCCTAATCCCCACTTATAGAATGGAGGCTCTACACTGGGCATGACATAATGATAATACTGGGACCCTAATAGTCCTTCCCATTTTTGAGTCAGTAGATGCATGCCAGGAGAGGCAAGATGAGAAGACCAACAGGCTACTGACCTTTCTCCAATGACTATTCAGATCCTAGAGTGAGAATGTCACCCAGAGAACGATTGCCATAATCTCTACCCGCAGGTCGAGAACCTTGGTTCAGAGATTTTGTTTAGAGGATGAAGCAGACCATAAAACAGATACTTCCTGATTTTTTTCCCAAAGGAATTGATTTCATTTGCAACGCAATGTAGAACAGTGTATTCTACGGACACTTTCAAGAACAGTGGTAACTGCTGCAAAGGAAAATTGGAAGGAGATTCACGTATCTAATGAAGATAGAGCCTAGACTGTAGTCTGGCTGGTTTACCTGAGAGAAACTGGGAATAAGACAGCCGGGGTCAGAACACATATCACTCACCTCAGAAACTATTCTTTCCAAGGAGCCACAATTTGATTGGATTAATTTAAAGAGCAATATATACCCCCAGGCATTGTTGAAAACAATAGAATGATTAGTTGGCAATTGGTAACTTTTAATGGCACAGTTTGGGCAAGAAAAGATTTTAAGAGAACCCTACCAGTATCACTGTCATCCCAGGGTGACTGTGAGAATACTCAGAGATGCACTGAGGAACAATATCAGAGCCTTAACACTGTGGAGATGAGGGTATCAACCTCATTGAAATAATTCAGCCAGGAACTAAACAGAAAC
The DNA here is from genome assembly GCF_002007445.2 of Ailuropoda melanoleuca. Lineage (NCBI taxonomy): Eukaryota > Metazoa > Chordata > Mammalia > Carnivora > Ursidae > Ailuropoda > Ailuropoda melanoleuca. Next base: position 23,227,782 of record NC_048225.1, on the reverse strand, counting down.
AGCCTGAGGAAGGGAGTATTCAAAGTTGGTACAATACATCATCTAAAATATTTTCTAACAAAAAATCATGAGACATGAAAAGAAACAGGAAAGTATGACCCAAACATCCCAAAGAAAGCAGGCAATAGAAACTCATAAGAGTGTAAAGTAGCAATTATAAATGTGTCACAGAACTAAAGGAAAGCATTTTAAGGAATTAAAGAATTTAAGGAAGGTAAAAGACAATACCACATCAAATAGAGACTATCAATTAAGAAATAGAAATTATTAAAGAACCAAATAGAAACTCTGGAGTTTAAAAGCATAGTAACTGAACTAAAAAAAAATTATTAAAGGGGCTGAATGGTAGATTTAAACTGGCAGAAGAATTAACAAGCTTGAAGGTAGATTGATAGAGATTATGAAAGCTGAAGAACAATGAGAAACAAAGGAATGAAGAAAAATGAGACTCGAAATCAAAGAAATGTGGGACACCATTAAGTACAGCAACATATGCATAATGGGAGTTCCAGGAGGAGAACAGAGAAAGAGAAAGAATTAAAAATACTTGAAAATATAATAGCTGAAAACTCCCTAAATTTATTTTTAAAAGATTATATCACATCCAGGAAGCAAAATGAAATCAAAGCCCATAAATAGACACAGCATAGAAAAGGAAAGAAAGAAAGAAAGAAAGAAAGAAAGAAAGAAAGAAAGAAAGAAAAGAAAGAGAGAGAGAAAGAAAGAAAGAAAGAAAGAAAGAAAGAAAGAAAGAAAGAAAGAAAGTTAGTTCTGAGTCAAATATAGGGAGAATATTTTGAAAGTAGCAAGGAAAAAAAAGTTATTTATGAGGGGATCTCAAGATTAATAGCTAAGTTCTCAGCTGAAACAACAGAGGAAGAAGAAGAGTGGGATAGAATATTCAAAGTAGTCAAAGAAAAAAGCTATAAACAAAGAATTCTGTATGCAAAAAAGCTGTTGTTAAAAATGATGAAGAAATAAACACTTTCCAGATTGAAAAAACTGAGAGAACTTGATGCTAACAGATACTTACAACAAATACTAAATACTAAATAATTACAACAAATACTAAAGGTTAATTTCTTCGGGCTGAAAGCAAGTGATTCCCCCCCACCCATGGTAATTCAAATACACAGGAATAAACAAGAGTGAAGGTAAACAAACAGGTAAAGGCATTCATGTAAATATAAAAGACACTAAAAATACTCTCCCTTTTCTCTAAACTGATTGGAAGTGCAATTGCATAGCTTATATGTATATAATGTATTCTTAGGCTTACAACATATAGAAATGTAATATCCATGCAATATATTTGCCAATAATAATAATACAAAGGAAGTGGGTGGGAGAAAAGTTGTAATAGACTAGGAAATGAAGACAGACGGCAGTGATTATAACAATGGATAACAACTGTTGAGTCTGTAACATTAATAGATATAATATATATAATGTAACAAAAAGGAGGAAGAGGCAATAGAGATATATAGGTGTAATATACCAGCATGTTACTGGAATTAAGCTGCTATAAATTTTAAGCTGATTTTCATAATTTAAGACATATATAGTAAACTTTAGAACACCGCTAAAGAAAATCCAAAAATATATTGAAAAAAGTCATTAATTGAATTAAAATACTACATTAGAAAATACTAAATGCAAAATAATGCAGCAGTTATATTGTGAATGATTATATTAAAAATGATGAGAGATCTCAAATCAATAATCTAATCTGTCACATAGAATAACAAACTAAATATAAAGCAAGAGGAAGAAGGAAAAATAAAGATTAAGCAAAACTTAATTTTTGAAAAGAACAGAAAAACCAAAAGCTGTTTCTTTAAAAGCTCAACAAAATTGACAAAATTTTATTTAATTAGACCAAGAAAAAGGAGAAAAGATTCAGATTACTAAAATCGGAAACGAAGGGAGAGGCATAACTACTGCCCTAACAAAAATTAAAAGGATTACAAAGAAATACTACAAATGACTGTACACTAATATATTAGATAAATTGGATGAAATAGACAACTTCTTATAAAGACACAAACTACCAAAACTGACTCAAGAAAAAGTAAACAATCTGAGTAGGCCTATAACAAGGGAAGAGATTGGACAAAAAAACCAAAAAAACAAAACAAAACAAAACAAAAAAAACTGCCCACAAAGAAGACCCTGGCACAGAGAGCTTTCCCACTGAATTCTACCAAACTTTAAAAGAAAAATTAATTCCAATTCTTTACAAACACATCCAAAAAATAAAAGACTTGGAAAGATTTCCCAACTTATTCTATTACTCTCATAACAAAACCAAAGACATTACAGGAAAACAAAACTACAGAACAATATCTCTTATGAATATGGAGGCAAACATTATAAACAAAATATTTGCAAACTTAATCCAGCATCATATAAAAAGAATTACTCACCATGACCACGTGGGATTTATCTTTGTGATGCAGGATGGTTTTTCATCTGAAAAATCTATGTGTGTAATATTTCTTATTAATGGAACAAAAGACAGAATTCACATTATCATCTCAGCAGGTGCAGAAAAATATTTGACAAAACATGATAAAAACAGTAAAGAAAGTAAGAATGTAAGGGATCTTCCTCCACCTGCTAAACAGCATCAATGAAAGACCCATAGCAAACATATTTAATGGTGAAAGACTGGATGATTTATTCCTACGATCGGGAACAAGACAACTTCCAGCCAGAAAAATTAGGCAAGAAAAATAAATAAGATATTCAAATTTTAAAAGAAGTAAAGCTATTTCTATTCACAGATGACTTGGTATTTTGTACAGAAAATCTTAAGGAATCCACTAAATATTATTAGAACTAATGAATGTGTTCAGCAGGGTTGCAAGATATAAGGCCAATATGCAAAAATCAATTGCTTTTTTATGTACTTGCTTTGAATAATAAGATAATGAAGAACAATTCCATTAACATTGTATCAAAGTGAATAAAACAGGAATAAGTTTAACAAAAGGAATAACAGGAATTTTAACAAAAGGAATAAGTAAGAATAAATTTAACAAAAAGTTTTTAACTTATGAAAAACTGTAATACATTGTTTAAAGAAGTTAAAGAATATCTAAATAAATAGGAAAACATCTCATATTCATAGGTTGTGTTTTTTTTTTAAAGATTTTATTTATTTATTCGACAGAGATAGAGACAGCCAGTGAGAGAGGGAACACAAGCAGGGAGTGGGAGAAGAAGAAGCAGGCTCATAGCGGAGGAGCCTGAATGTGGGGCTCGATCCCATAACGCCAGGATCACGCCCTGAGCTGAAGGCAGGCGCTTAACCGCTGTGCCACCCAGGCGCCCCATATAGGTCATAAGTGTTAACGTTGCTATGATGACAACACTCCTCGAGCGGACCTACAGGTTCAGCACAATTACAATAATCCCAGCTCACTTTATAGAAATTGACAAACTGATTCTGAAATCTATACTGAATTAGAAGGATACAAAAAAACCAAAACAATTATGAAAAAGAAGAATAAATTGAGAAGACTCATATTTCCTGATCAAAACTCATATAGACCAACAGTAATCTAGACAGTGTGCTACTGGCAAAAGAGTGTGTGTGTGTGTGTGTGTGTGTGTGTGTGTGAAATAAAACTGAGAGTCCAGAGACAAAACCACACATCTATTGTCAATTGATTTTCAATAAGGACAGCAATACTGTTCAATATTGGATGAATAGTGTTTTCAACAAATGTTTCTGGGACAACTGGATAAGCAGAGGCAAAAGAATAAAGTTGGACCCTTATTTACACTATATACGAAATTATTATAAAAATTACATATTATGTATTATTCACATTATAAGTGTAAGAGCAAAAATCTTTTATAAAACTCCTAGAAGAAAATATAAGGATAAATCTTCATGACCTTGAATTTGCAAAAAATTCTTAAGAATGACACCAAAAGTGTAAGCAACAAAAACAACAGCAAAACTAGATAAATTAGACTTGATCAAAACAAGACTTACACTTCAAAGGGCACCACCAAGAACATAGAAAGACAATACACAGGATGAGAGAAAATATTTGCAGATCATATGTCTGATTAGAGACTTTCATCTAAAATACATAAAAAATCTCTAACAATTCAATAATTAAAAGACAACCCAATTAAAAGTGGATAAAGAATCTGAATAGTCATTTCTCCTAAGATATACAAATGGCCAATAAGCATATGCAATAAACACATAAAAATGTGCTCAGTATCATTAGTTATCAGGAAAATGCAAATCAAAACCACAAGGAGTTATCACTTTACATACGCTAGGATGGCTAGAATAAAAATGAAACTTGAATACATTATGCTAAGTGAAAAAAGCCAGTCACAAAGGACCATGTGCTATATGATCTCATTCTCATGAAAGTCCAGAACTCAGAAATATATAGAGACAGAGAATAAATTCAGAGTTGCTTAGGGCTGGAGTGGGAGAAAGGCAGATAGAGTGATATTTAAAGGGTACAAGATTTCTTTTTGAGGTAATGAAATATTCAAAATAGACTGTGGTGATGGTTGCATATACTTGCGACTATAATAAAAATTATTTAATTGTACCTTAAAAAGGGCAAATTTATGATATATGGATTATGTCAATAAAACTAATAAAAATGATAGGAAATATCTGTGCTTATGTATGGTCTCATTGAAAAAGTAATCTTTGACAAAAGTGAAGAAAATGAAGAAGTTAAGATAGATGTCTCTAAGAAGAGTGTTCCAAGTTCAAAAACCCTAAGATACAAAGTAAAAGACTGTCAATTAATCTGTGTTATCTTTGCATAATCTAATCCAGTGCTATTTTTGGATTATACTAATTTAAACTATAAATCTGCTTTATACATAAGCCAGGTTGGGGGAGATTTTCTATTATTTACAACCAAAAGGATACTAAGCACTACTATGAATTTTGTCCCAAAAGTGGTGTGTTGTAATTAACAGACACAAAAATGTGAAATGGTTCTTGTCAAAGAGGTAGGGTTGAAAGCAAAGTACCTTGTGTTTTACGCTTGGTTCCCAAAACACATAGCTCTGAAAGCTAATACGGCTTGGGTTCTCAAGATCCCAGAGACTATAGCAAACAAAGAAACAGGGTTTTTGTTTTGTTTTTTGGGTTTTTGTTGTTGTTGTTTGTTTTTTTTGTTAAAGGTGGGTGAGGGGGAGAAGGAGAGGGAGAGAGAAAATCTAAGCAGGTGTGGACCCAGTGCGGAGCTGGAAACCTGAAGTAGGGCTCAATCTCACAACCCTGAGATCATGACCTGAGCCAAAATCAAGAGTCAGATGCTTAACTGACTGAGCCACCCAGGTGCCCCACAAAGAAACACTTTTTAACAAGCCCCTGAAGACTTGCCATGGCTATGACCTCAGGGCTCAGTGCAGAAGGAACAGACCCATCTCCCAATATTTCCCTGCAAAGGCCTATTTGAGCATCTTAAAAGCTGCGGCCTGAGGGTCAGGGTCCTAGTTTTGACTCATCTAGGGACAAACTGCTCTCCACTCTGGAGACAGGAGAGTCTAGCAGACACCATCTCCACATTCTCCCTCTAACCTGCTCCAATTCGCCAATGTCTACTTGGAAGAAATTTACACATACATATTGGTATCCCAGCTTTTGTGACTGCCACCCAAGGTCTCCTCCTTAATTACCTGCCACTGATAAGGAGTCAATGTCTAGAATATACAAGAAACTTATACATTTCAATACCAAAAAAACAAAAACAAAAACAAGAAGAAAACTCAAAAAATAATTGAAAAATGGATCTAATAGACATTTCTCCAAAGAAGACATACGAATGGCCAACTGATATATGAAAGGGTGCTCAACATAATTAATCATCAAGGCAATGTGAATAAAAATCACAGTGAGATAGCTCTATACACCTGTTAGGATGGCTATTTTTAAAAAGTCAAAATATAACAAGTGTTGGTGAGGGTGTGAAGAAAAGAGAACCCTTGTACACTGTTGGTGGAATGTAAACTGGTAGAGCCATTATGAAATATAGTATGGAGATTCCTCCAGAAGCTGAAAATGGAAATACCATCTGACCCAGCAATCCCACTATTGCTTATATACCCAAAAGAAAAGAAATCAGATATCAAAGTGATACCTATGCTCCCTATGTCCTTCACAGCATTAATCACAATAGCCAGGGTATGGAAGCAGCCTAAGTGTCCACCAACGGATGAACAGATAAAGAAAATGTGGTATATATGTGTAATGAGATACTATCCGTCCACGGAAAAAGTGGGGAATGAATCCTGTCATTTGCAACTACATGGATGAACCTGGAGGACATTACACTAAGTGACATTAGCCAAAGACAGACAAATACTACGTGAACTCCCTTATCTACAGAATCTAAAACAGTTAAGCTCATAAACATAGAGTAAAACAGTGGTTACCAGGAGCTGAGGGGGGCGGAAATGGGAAGAATTTGGTCAAAAGGCAACACACTTTGAGTTATAAGATGAATATCTCACTGTGATTGTTCTTTCTGTTCTAGGGAATTAATATACACCATGGTGACTGTGGTTAATAATGTACTGCATACTTAAAATTTGGTACAAGAGTAGATTTTAAGTGCTCTCACCACACTAGGAAAAAAAAAACGTAACTGTTAGATTTGCTAATTAGCTTTATTGTGGTGATCATACAAAACATCACATTGTACACCATAAATATGTATATATACACACACACACACACAATTTTATTTGTCAATTATACCTTCCTAACAACACTGGGGGAAAAAAGAAAACAAATATTTATTTGAAATAAAAAAAAATAAAAAGGAGTGTGAAATTTAGCCTGAAGTTTCAGGTAGTAAATCAAAAGACTTTCTCTGGCTCTCAGCATGACACCTCTCGCTCTGTCTCCTTGTCTGTCTCTGTGTCCATCTCTGTCTCTGTCTGTCTCTCCTGGGGGAATTAGGGTACTTGAATTTCACCAGTGTTCTATTTTATTTTGTTTCTGTTTGCTTTGTGATCCTCTGTAGCAACAACTCTCAAGCTATTTATGGAGAAGTCAACTAGAGCAATTCTCCAAGGCACAGCTGGAAGATTCTTGTTGGTCCCTATAGACCTTGAATCTCCATGAAGCCTAGTGGGATTTTAAAGTGGGAGTGGGTGATATTTTGAACTTCACAACCATAAAAGTTATGATGAGCTGAAGATATGGGTCATTGGATCCAAACTTCCTCTGGAATATAAATATCTCAAGTATGCAAAGGATACTTGATCATGCAAAACGTGGACTGGGGGAGCTACTAAGCGATTCAGTCTGGCCACACTGTGGACTTCCTTCCAAAATAGGAGGAGGCTGGAAAGAGCAAAACCGGCTTCAGTTTAAGGACTTGTCAAGAAACTCTAAAAAAAGAGAATGTACCCTCATGCCCTACGACCTAGCTTAAACACGAGACACAGAGTTTGGAGGCAAAAAAATGAGAGCTGTGTGTCCTTCCCAAAGTTATGAACTGCTCTGAGCCTTCACTAACCTGACTGAGAATGGAAGCAATCATACATTGAATGTGAATGTATTGTTTAGTTGCCCAGGGCAGCAGAGCTCTGTGTGTTCACAGGGAGCTAGCTAGATGTGTCCAAGTCTGAGAGTGTTGAAAAGTGATTTTGGAGAACTGGCAAACAATTTTAATCTGAGCCACGGGCCCTGAATGAGTTTTGTATTCTACTTTCAGTAACTTAACTCTATTTCAGGCATCAGAGTTGAGATTCAGACTTTTCACTATCTTTACAGTCTTTCTAACCCTAATCCCATTCAGTTCCCACAGATACGAAGACCAGCCGGCTCTGGCTCCTTGTAGCCTTTTCCATGCTTCAGGACCCCCAGAGACATTAAAACCTAGATTTTGTGGGGTCATTTATTCTGTAATTTCCCCATACATACTGAATACAGAAATTCTAAAATGTGTTTTCATGGGCTATTTATTCTGTTTCTTCTCTTCTCTCCTTTTTACTTAAATTACGATAAAGTTAGCTCCAAAGCACATAAGGGCCAGTGATTTTGCTTTTCCTATGCTACATTTCTATTGACTTTAAAATTAATCTGATCATTCGAAAATCTACCAAACCAAGCCCTGAGGAATAAAGAAATAAGAGGCAACCTTAAATGGGGGGAGGGTGGGCATCCAAGGCTGCTAAGAGAGCACTTCCCCCAGGTGTGATTATATTAAAACCATATTTCACTTTAATAGGGAAGGACTGGGGAGGGACTTGGGGGGCAGGTGGCCCCTCCTGATGCATGGAACTCCATTTGGGCTAATAAAAGAGCACTTAGCTATGAGGTCTCGTTACAGTTTAAATTGTCTCTGAACAGTTGGTTGCTTGGTAAATCTCAAGAGTACAACAGCTGGAGCATATGTGGTTGGGGAGCTGAGGTCTGCCCCTGGCCCTGGAGCCAGAGTGCATTCAGCGACCCTTGTAAATCTAACTGTATAGAAGATGCCGCTGAATGTCCTCTTGGCCCTTTTTCTCAGCAGAGGACCCACAGCTAAGGTATTGATCTGCCTTAAAGCTCAGCATAACCTATCTTTTTCCTTTCTCATACTTTTCTTCTCAAGTATTGTCTCAAGGGAGTGTTAGTCTCTTTAAATGACCTGAGGATTGTTCTTTCTGTCTTTACTTCCGGAAACAATTTAGGAAACAGACAATATTTAGTATTGGATAGTTTAATTGAACTTGCCATAAAGCCTGAGCCCAGTGACTGTGTTTGTAGACTATTATTTTTAAATGTACAATTTGGTAAGTTTTGACATATGTGTCTACCCATGAAGCTATCACCATGATCAAGATAGTGAAAGTAATCCATAATATCAAAAAATTGCTCTTACCCCTTGGCAGTCCCTCTCTCTAGTTCCTCCACACTCTTAGCCCAGCCTGGGTCCTGGGCAAACATTGATTTATTTTCTGTCATCATAGTTTGCATTTCCTAGACGCTTATATGAGTGGAATAATACAGTATATACTCTTTACTATCTGACTTCTTTATATGAACATAATTACTTTAAGATTCATCTATGGTGTTCAGTGCATCAGTAGTGGGTACTTTTTATATGCTGAACTGTATTCGATCGTAAAAGCAACAGTTTATTTACCCATTTACCTGTTAGCCAATAAAGATGTGGGTTGATTCCACTTTGGGGCTAAAAATTAACATGTGGACAAATCTCTGTATGACCATATGCTTTCAGTTCTTTTGAGTAAACACTTCGGAGTGGAATGGTTGTATGTACGTTCGATTCTTAAGAAATTGCCAAACTGTTTTTCCAAAGTAGTTGTACCATATCACCTTTTTACCAACAGTGTATAAAAATTCTAGGTTTTTAAAAAGATTTTATTTATTTGCTTGAGAGAGAGAGACAGAGGGAGGGAGAGAGGGAGCACAAGCAGGGGGAGGGGTGAGAGGAGAGGGAGAGAGAGAAGCAGGCTCCTCACTGAGCAGGGAGCCCGATATGGGACTCGATCCCAGGACCCAGGATCATAACCTGGCTGAAGGCAGACGCTTAACCGACTGAGCCACCCAGGCGCCCCTAAAAATTCTAGTTTATCCACTTGTTGCCAATACAGTATAGTTAGGATTTTAATTTTAGCCATTCTAATAGGCATGCAGTGATAACTCACAGTGATTTTAATTTGTATTTCCCTAATGACTAGAAGTGTTGTATGTTTTTCCACGTGCTTATTTTGTCATCTGTATTATCCTATTTGGTGAGCATCCATTCAATTCCTTTATTTTATTATTATTATTTTTTGTATTATTACTATTGAGCTTGGAAGTTTTTTATATGTTTGGAGTGCAAGTACATTATCAGATAAGATACATGATTTGCAAATATTCCCACACATCTGGGGCTTGTTTTTTAATTCTAAGAGTGTCTCTCAAAAACTAGAACTTTTTAGGTGAAATAGGGGAGAGAGATTAAAAGGTACAAACTTCCAGTTATAAAATAAACAAGGCATAGTGATACAGTGTACAACATAGGGAATATAATTAATAATATGTAACAACTTGTATGGTAACATGGTAGCTAGATGTCTCATTGTGATCACTTCCTGATGGATTTAAATGTTGAATCACTATGTTGTATACCTGAAACTAATACAATATTGTATGTCAAATGCACTTCAACAACAACAAAAAGCAGAACTTCTAAATTTTAATGAAGTCCAATTAACCAATTTGTTGCTTCGTGAATCATGCTTTTGATGTTGTAATTCAGAAATCTCTAACTCATTGTCACAAAGGTTTTCTCCTGTGTTTCATTGTCAAAGTTGTACAGTTGTAGGTTTACATTTGACTTTTAGTACATCATTCGACTTAATTTTTGTATCTGGTATGCCGTATAGATGAAAGTCTTTCCTTTTCTCCTTCTTCCCTCCCTCCCTTCCTTTTCCTCTTCCTCCCCTCCCTTTCTGTCCTTCTCCTCCTTTCTTTTTCTTTCTTTCCATATTAATATTCAGTTATTTCAGAATCCTTTCTTAAAATTATTATCATTTTCTCACTGGCTTTTCTTTGCACATTTGTTGAATATCTGTTATTCACATAAGTGAGGTTCTGTTTCTGGACTCTCTGTTCTGTTTCATTGCTCTGTCTATCTCGATACCAATACTTTATCACCTTAATTAATTAATACTTACACTATACTTTATAGTATAATACTTAATACCACACCATAACTTTATGTCTTTAAATCAGCTCATGTTAATTCCTCCAACTTTGTTTTTCTTTTTTAAAGTTGCTTTGGCTATTCTAGATCTTTTGTATATCCACATGAATTTTAGAATCAGCTTGGCAATTTTCACCAAAAAATCCCATTGGGGTTTTGACTGAGATAGCAATAAATTTCAATTTACGGGAGACTTGACATCTTTTGGTCCACAACCAATGTATAACTCTCCATTTATTTAGGAATCCTTTATCTTCTATCAGCAATGTTTTATAGTTTTCTGTTTAGTTTTATGTGTACAAGTCTTGTGTTTTGGGCCAATTTATCCACAAGTATTTCATCTATTTGATGTTATTGTAAATGGTATTTCTTTTTAAATTTCAATTACTGATGTGTTGTTAGTACATAAAAGCACAATTAATTTTTGTGTATTGATCTTGCATCCTACAAACTTGCTGCAAATCTACAAACTTGTCCAACTAACTTTTTAGTTTTAATTGCTTTTAAATAGATCCTCTCAAATTTAATATGTGGTAATTATATCATCTGAGAATAAAAAACAATTTTACTTCTTCCTTTCCAATCTGGATATTTTTTTCTTACATTAATGTGCTGCCTAGAACCTTCAGTACATTGCTGCTGAGAGGTGAGATGAGAATGGATATTCTTATCCTGTTACTGGTTTTATGGGGAAAGCATACAATATCTCACCATCAAGTGTGATCTTAGCTGCCAATTTCTCATAATTGTGGGAGTTCCCTTCTGTTTCTGGTTAACTGAGAATTTTTATCCTTGACATAAAAGGATGTTGGATTTTGTGAAATGCTTTCTCAACATGTTTTGAGATGATTATGTTATCTATCTTATGCAGACTGTAAATATGGGAATAATATTGATTGATTTTTTTTTAATGTTAAACCAACTTTGTGTTCTTGGTATAAACCTCACTTAATTGTAGTGTATTATCCTGTTATACTGTTGGGTTTGATTTGCTAAAATTTTGTTAAGAATTGTGCATTTATGCTCTTGAGGAATAAATAATTGGTCTACAGTTTTCTTTTCTTATAATGTCTGTGTCTCGTTTTGGTATCAGGGTAATTTGACTTCATAGGATAAATTGGAAGGTGTTCACTCCTATTTAGTTTTATGGAAAAGTTTGCATAGACTTGGTATAATTTTTTCCGTAAATGCTTTGATTCACGGTTAAAACATTTTTAAAGCTGATTTTTAACCACGGATTAAATTTCTTCAGTAGATATAGGACTATTCGTGTTATGTATTTCTTCTAGAGTGTCTTTGGTACTTTGTTTCTTTCAAATAATTTGTCCATTGTACTGAAATTCTCAAATTTACAAGCACAAAATTGTTCATACTTTCTTATACTTTTATTTGGTAGACTCTATAATGATATTCTATTTTATTACCAATATTATTAATTTGTATCTTGCTCTTTTTTCCTAATCAGACTGGTATTTTAAAATGTGGGTTTTATCTTTATTTAGATATGGTAAGGCCAACAGATCTAGAGATGATTACCATTGAAAAGATACTTGTTACAATTTCCAAGAGGAGTGGGAATACCACGCCAGGCCACGTAGGGCTACTTACAAAAGCACCAGGATGGGTCAGGAGGCAGAAGGAACAAGGTAGAAATGTGTGCAAGAGCCTTTCTTGTGGTTTCTGCAAGAAAAAATAGACAAGGCAATGCAAGTAAATTTAGGATTGGGTAGTTTGAATCATTTCAACAGTCTTCAACAGGGTTAAGGACCATCTCTATTTGTCTGATAGCTGACCCTGGGCTGATTAGGACAGTGGAATAATGGTCAAGATGTGAGTCCTCAGAGAGCCCTATAAAATGGGGGTTGGGGTTTGGGTTCTGAATTGGTAGGTTTGCATGTGAAAGGTGTGCTCTCAGATGAATTGTTTACTATCCCCAGGAATTGGATGGCCCAGGGAGGGGCAATCTCTCCAGGGCTAGCCAAGTCTCAGAGTCCAAGCATCAGAAACACAGAAAATAAAAAGATATGATTCATAACCTATAGGTATATCATTTTATTAAATTTCTCAAAGCAACAAGTTTTGCTTTTATTAATTTTCCCTATTGTTTTTCTGTTTTCTATTCCATCCATTTCTGTTTTGATAGTGATTATTTCCTTTCATGTGCTTACTTTGTATTTAATTTGGTCTTTTGCTTCTTAAGGTGGAAACTGAGGATATTCATTTAAGACTCTTTCTTTCTTTCTTTAAGATTTTATTTATTTATTTTAGAGATGGAGAGAAAGAGATCATGAAGAGGGGAGAAGAGCAGAGGGCGAGGGACAAGCAGACCCCACACGGAGCATGGAGCCCGACACAGGGCCCCACCCCAGAACCCTGCGATCATGACCAGAACCAAAATCAGGACTGGGATGCTCAATCAACTGAGCCACCCAGGTGCCCAAGACCCTTTTCTTTTTCTTTTCTTTTTTTTTTTAAGATTCTATTTATTTATGTGACAGAGAGAGAGACAGCCAGGGAGAGAGGGAACACAGCAGGGGGAGTGGGAGAGGAAGAAGGAGGCTCCCAACGGAGGAGCCTGATGTGGGGCTCGATCCCGTAACGCCGAGATCACGCCCTGAGCCGAAGGCAGGCGCTTAACCGCTGTGCCACCCAGGCGCCCCCCCCCCTTTCCTTTTGAAGACATTACTTACTGCTAGAAATTTCTTCCTAAGTACTGCTTTAGTGGCATCCCACAAATTTTGAAACGTGTTTTTATTTTCATTCAGTTCAAAATATTTTCTAATTTACGTTTTAATGTATTCAGTATCCATTGTGTTGGCTAAAAGTGTGTTCTTTAGTTTCCAAATATTTGGACTTTTTGGAGATATTTCTGTTACTGATTTTTATTTTAATTCCAATGCCATCAGAGAACAGACTTTCCATGACTTGATTCTTTTTAAGTTTTACATTGAGATTTGGGTTTTGGTCCTAAGTATGGTCTGCCTTGGTAAATGTTCCACATGAATTTGAAAAGAATGGCTTATTTTGGCTTATTTTGTTTATTTTACAGTTGTTAGGTGGAATGTTCTATAATTGTTAATTAGGTCAAGTTGGATAATAGCATTGTTCAAGTCTTCTAGATTTTTATTGACTTTAAGTCTATTTGTTCTACTCATTATTGAGATAAGAATGTTAAATTCTACCATAATTATAGATGTGTTGATTTCTTCCTTCAGTTCTACTCGTTTTTGCTCTGTGTTTTCCAAAGTTCCATTATTGTGTACAAACATTTAGGATTATTATGCGCATTTGAAGAATTGAACCTTTTTCATTATAAAATGCTGTGGTTGATGTTTTTTACTCCTAGCAATATAATTTGTTCTGTAATACATTTTGTCTGTTACTAATCTAGCTACTTCAGCTTTCTTTTGAATGAGGTTAGCATTGTATATATTATTTCATCATTTTACTTTTAACCTATTTGTGAATTTATATTTAAAGTGCATTTCTCAGGGATGGCATAAAATTGAATCTTACTTTTTATCCAATCTGACAATCTTGGTTTTTAAAATTAGGGTGATTAGAAAATTTCCATTTAAAGTGATTATTGATAAGGTTGTATTTCAGTGTACCATTTCACCATATGCTTTTTATTTGTTCCATCTGTTTTTTGTTCCCTTATCTCTTTTTCCTGCCTCCTTTTGGATTGAGTATTTTTTTAGTATTTCATTTGATCTATATTTATTAGGTTTTTTTAGTACACATCTTTATCTCAGTTTATTTTCTTTTTTTTTCCTTTAAAGATTTTACTTATTTATTTATTTAGAGCACATGAGAGCAGGGGGAGGGGCAGAGGGAGAGGGAGAGAGAGAATCTCAAGCAGACTCTGCACTGTGACCCTGAGATTGCAACCTAAGACAAAATCAAGAGTTGACGCTCAACCAAATGAGCCACCCGGGTGCCCTATCACAGTTTACTTTCAAGGGACATCATACACATCATGTATATTATAAGAACCTTGGGGTAAAATACTTACACTTCTCCCTGTCTTTATGTTATTGTTGTATATTTTGCATATATTGCTATAAACCTTGTTTTTATTTTTCTATTTAAACATCCCATTATCTTTTGAAGATATTTAAATAATAAAATATCTTATGTACATATATACATATGTGTACACACATGCATATATACATATATGAACATGTACATATGCACCTATGTAATTAAGATGGTTAATATTCATCTTTTGGGTATATCTATATATCCATATAATACCATTTTCATCTGCCTTAAGGAATTCCTGCAACATTTCTTGTAGTTTTGGTCTTGCAGTGATGCGTTACTCAACATTTTATATGCCATTTTTGGAAAATATTTTCATCAATATAGTATTAAACATTTAGAGTTTTTTTTCCTTTCAATATTTAAAAGATGTTGCTTCATAGTCTTCATGCTTTCATGGTTTCAGACAAGAAGTCTACCATCACCCTTAACTACTTTTTGTAGTGTTTCTTTTCCTGTGAGCTAATTTTAAGATTTTTCTCTTTATCACCAGTTTTGATCAATTTAATTATAAGTTTTGGTGTCACCTATCCCTGAACTACACCTAGACAGTCAAGTCAGGTGGGAAATCTTAGGCCTTATTCATTTCTTTCATGAATCTTTCTGAAGGATCATTGTCATTTGTGCCCACGCCTTATGCCCTAACCCTGGTAACCACCATTCTACTCTGTCACTATGTATGAGTTTAACTTTCTTAAAGATTCCACATTTAAGTGAGATGATATAGTATTTCTCATTCTGTACCTGGCTTATTTCACTTAATGTTTCCCAGGTTCATCCATGTTTTCACAAACAATAGGATTTTCGTCTTTTTTTAAAGGCTGAATAATATTCTATTCTATATATATTTTTTCACATTTTCTTTATCTATTCATCTGTACTCTTATGTTGCTTCCATATCGTAGCTACTGTCAATAATGCTGCAATGTACCTGGGAGTGCAGGTATCTCTTCAAGATGCTGATCTTATTTTCTTTGAATATATATCCAGTAAAGGAATTGCCAGATTATGTGCTGGTTATATTTTTAATTTTTTTTTTTTTTTTTTTGTGGAAGGTCCATACTATTTTCCGTAATGTTTTGTTGAGAATTTTTACATCTATGTTCATGAGGGATATTAGTCTGTACTTTTCTTGTAATGTTCTGATTTTGGTATGAGGGTAATGCTGGTTTTGTAGCATGAGTTAGCAAGTACTCCCTTTGCTTCAGTCCTCCAAAAGAAATTGTAGATAATCAGTATAATTTCCTCCTTAAATATTTGGTAGAATTCACTAGTAAACCCATCTAGCCTGGTGCTTTCTAGTTTTGAAGGTTATTAGCTACTGATTCAATTTCTTTAATAGATATAAATCTATTTAGATTGTCTATTTCTTCTTGTATGAGTTTTGGCAGACTGTGTTTTTTAAGGAATTGATCTATTTTATCAATGTTATCAAACTGTAGGCAAATCTAGTTTTTGCCTTATGTAGTTTGACTCTCGGCTGTTAGGTGCATACACATTAAGGATTATTATGTTTTCTTGAATAATTAACCACTTTATCATTATATAACTCTCTTCTTTATTCCTGATTACTTTTTTTTTTGAAGTCTGTCTGAAATTGACATAGCTACTCCACTTTTCTTTTGATTAGTGATACCATGATGTATTGTCCATCCATTTACTTTTTTTTTTTTTTTTTTTTTTTTTTAGAAAGAGACAGTGGGGGGCGGTGCAGAAGGAGACAGAGAGAATCTTAAACAGCCTCCATGCTTGGAGGCTGACACGGGGCTCAATCTCAAGATCCTGACATCATGACTTGAGCTGAAATCAAGAGTTGGATGCTTAACTGACTGAGCCACCCTGGAGTCCCTCCATCTATTTACTTTTAATCTTTAAATCACAAGTGGTTTTCTTGTAGACAACATTTAGTTGGGTCTTAATTTTTTATTCACTCCAATATTCTCTGCCTTTTAAATGGTCCATTTAGACCGCTTATAGTCAAAGTGATTAAAGATACAGTTGCATTATTATCTATCATATGCATTAGTGTTGTCTATTGGCAGTCCTTGTTCTACAATTAAGTTGAATTTTCTCTCCTTTCTTAGCATACCATTTATACTTTTTAAAAACTTCTTTTAGTGGTTGCCCTAGAATTTGCAATATAAATTCACAGCTAATCCAAGTCCCCTTTCAAATAACACTATACCACATGACAGATAGTATGAGTACCTTACAATAACAAAATGATCCTGATTTCTCCCTCCCATCCTTTGTATCACTGCTAACATTCATTTAATTTACATGAGTGTGTGTGTATGTGTGTGTGTGTGATAAATACATAAGCATACATAATTGAATACATTCTTGATATTATTTATTTATTTATTTTTGAACAGACTGTTACCTGTTAGGTCAATTGAGAATAAGAGAAATATGTTTTTATTTTACCTTCACTTATTCCTTCTTGGATGTTCTTTCTTTATGCAGATCCGGCCTTCTGAACTACATTATTTTACTTTCCTCTTAAGAAAATCTTTGAGAGACTATGGACTCTGAGAAACAAACTGAGGGCTTCAGAGGGGAGGGGGGTGGGGGAATGGGATAGGCTGGTGATGGGTAGTAAGGAGGGCACGTATTGCATGGTGCACTGGGTGTTATACGCAAACTAATGAATCATTGAACTTTACATCAGAAACCAGGGATGTACTGTATGGTGACTAACATAATATAATAAAAAAAAATTAAAAAAAAAGAATATACTCCACCTGATTCACAGATTAAGATATTTAGGAACAGCCATAAAGTTGTCCCATTTGCATGCAGAAACAAAATAAATCCGTTTATCTGTTAACATTTAAAAAAAAGAAAGAAAAGAAAATCTTTTAACATTTTTTTAAAAAGTCAGATTAGTTGGCAACAAATTCTCTTAGTTTTATTTTGGTCTGAGAAAGTCTTCATTTCTCTTTCACTTTCAAAAAATAATTTTGTAGGTACAGAATTCTAGTTTGGTGGGTTTTTCCTTTCCACACTTTAAGTATTTCTGTGCTCTCTTCTTGCATGTTTTCTGAGGATAAATTAGATGTAATTATTTTTGTTCCTCTATAGATCATGTTTTTTTCCTCTGGCTTCATTCAGTAATTTTCTTTTATATTTGATTTTCTCTAGTTTCAAAATTATTTGGCTAGGTTTAGTTTGTTTGGTATTTTTTCTGGTTACAGTTCTCTAAGCTTCCTGAATTTGTGGTTGGGGTCTAACATTAATTTGGGAGAAATTCCCAGTCTATTGTTTCAAATATTTCTTCTGTTCCTTTCTTTCTTCTCCTTCTGGTGTTTCTATTATGTATGTTACACCTTTCGTAATTGTCCCCCAGTCCTTAGATATTCTGTTATAGTGTTTCAGTCTATTCTGTTTTCATTTTTTGAAGATTCTACTGATACATCTTCTAGCTCAGAGATACTTTCCTTAGCTGTGTCTAGTCCACTAATAAGCCTATCAAAGGCATTCTTTATTTCTTTTACAGTGTTTTTCACCTCCAGTTTCTTTTCGGTTCTTTCTTAGCATTTCTCTCTGCTTACCTTGCCCATCTACTCTTGTATGCTGTCTACTTTATCCATTAGAGCCCTTAGCATATTAAACATTGTTGTTTTATTTATTTTATTATATTTTTATTTTTTTAAAGATTTATTTATTTATTTGACAGAGATAGAGACAGCCAGCGAGAGAGGGAACACAAGCAGGGGGAGTGGGAGAGGAAGAAGCAGGCTCATAGCGGAGGAGCCTGATGTGGGGCTCGACCCCATAACGCTGGGATCTCGCCCTGAGCCGAAGGCAGACTCTTAACAGCTGTGCCACCCAGGTGCCGCTAAACATTGTTGTTTTAAATTCCCAGTCTGGTAATTCTAACATCCTTCGTTCTGATGCTTGCTCTGTCTCTTCAAATTGTGTTTTTCCCTTTCTTTAGTATTTCTTACAATTTTTTTGATTGTTGGACATAATGTACTGAGTAAAAGGAATTGCAGTTATAGGTCTTTAGTAACGTGGCAGTAAGGTATTGGGGTAGGGAAGTGTCTACGGCCCCATGAATAGGTCTCATCTTTTAGTGAGCCTATTCCTCTGGACTGTGTATTTTACAAATGTTTCTTAGGTTTTTGTCTTCTCCCCCTTAGGTGAGAAAGGGTGGCTAGAGCCAGCTGGAGGGTATATCCCTTCCCCCAGGTCAGCTAAGCTCTAATAATACCTCAGCAACTTAGATTCTCGCTAACTAGTTTCTTCTGAGGGCAGACATTGTTAAGGAAAGCAGAGTACACTGGTGTATTTCAAAAATGGTTCCTTTTCCCCTGCCCTTGACAGAAACATGAGGGAATTTTCTCTGATATTTACTGTGGAAACCTGGTCTAGCTCCTGGAGACAAATGTCACAATATTGTGCACCCTCCCCACCCCAACCCCCAGATTGGGTCCTCTGGGAGTTTTTGACTCTCAGAATTGTCCACACTAAGCTTCCAGCAATTTGTCAATTATGGTTTAGATTTTCCTCTACCAACAATGGGAATTCTCTTGGCAGTTTCCATTCTTGAATCTTTGGTAAGTGGTGACTCTTTGTATCTGCTGATTGTCCAGTCTTGTGGGCAGCAGTTTACTCTGTAGTCGTTCCTATTTTATGTTTGTTTTTTAGCTTATTCAGTTTTTTCCCTTATTCCAATATAGTGGTGACTCTAAGCTCCTTACATGTGGAACTCAATACTATTTTTTAATTCTATGATTTCCATTTAGTTCTACTTCTCCAGAGATTTGGTGTTGTTGTTGTTGTTGTTGTTTTTAACTCATCACAAGCATATTTTCCTTTATTCCACAGAGCCTACTTGTATGGCTGCTTTAAATCTTTGTCTGTTTATTCAAACATCTGTGTCATCTTGGGATTGACTTCTAATAACTTCTTTGGAGTGGATCTCATTTTCTTGATTTGTTATATGTCGAGCAATTTGTATGATGTCCCAAAGATGATGAATATAATATTGTGGAGTCTCTGGATTATGATACACATCTTGAAAAGTTTAAACGTTTTTATTTATCAAGCAGTTAACTTGGTGGACCTGAATTATACAATTTGTCTCTTGGTAGTCAGCTCAAATAGCAATTCAGTTATTTTATCATAAGCTGAATTGCTTACCTTCTACCTGCATGTGTGTATTTACAGAGTCATCCAGGGCCTTGACAGAGTTAAACACAGAATTGGGGGTTTTATCAATCTGGCTCTTTCTTTTCTATAAACCCCCCTTTACAGTGGCTCTAATTGCACATAAATCTGTTTTCTTGTTCTTCAGCTTACAAACACAGCAGGTTTTTAGATGGATCTCTGTTTCCTGGGGTATTGTGCAGACTGCAGCTACCCAAAACTTAAGCAATACAAATAGTAAATCCACCCCTTTCTGGTCTTTCAAATTTTGGGTGCCTTTCAAATTTTTCTTTAGGTGGTTGTTTTCACTATTTTGCTCAGTTTTAAGCTGTTATAGGCAAGATGGTAGGTCTGTTAGGCCATACCAGAAACAGAATTTATGATTTGATTATTTAAAAACTTGTCTGAAAAAAATACTCATCTGAGTACCTTTGTCTTTAAACTAGAAATTCTAATCTATTTTCATAAATGATATAGTTGGATTTACCCAAATTTATCCAATTTATCCATTATGCCACACTCTTTTTACTTTTCTTTTTCTTTTTTTCTATGAATTTTTTTTCTTTCTTTAATTTCCTCTGTGACTTTGGAAGTAACACACCTCATCTCTACTTGTTTAGTCATTATTTTTAAATTTTTAGTATACGTAGTACAATCAAAAGTTAATTGATATCTACACTCTTCCAAAATGTACAAAAATCTTAGCACGCTGTCACTCTGATGTATCATCAGTCCCTTGCTCATATTGTTTTACATATTCCACATTGGTGATGATATTTTTTATCATCAGTCAATGTTTACTCAATTCTTATTTTCACCTTTTAACCTTATCACCATTGCTCTTTTTTTCATATTATTTTTTTCTGCATTCAATTTTCTTCTTGAAATGTACACACACACACATGCACACACTTTCAATGAGTTATTTGTTTTTAAAATTTACTTTTTTCTCACTTTTGAATGATAGTGTAGTAGCTGGGTATAAAATTCTAGACTGAGTATTGCAATATTTTTTCATTGTGAAGAAGTCTTCTGTCAGTTTGTTTGTTCTAGTGGTTTTGTGTGTGTGTGTGTGTGTGTGAGTAAATTGTCTTTCCGTTAGGCTGCTCTTATAATCTTTTACATTTTTTTTTAAGGTGAGTATAGTTTACCTTGACTTATCTTTGAATATATTTATTTTTACTTTCCTTTTTTGCTCAGGATTTGGGTGTACTATACTTCTTGAACCTGATCATTCAGATAGCTTGTCATTTGTGAACATTTCACTGCCATTATCTTCATGAATATTTCCTCTCCTCCTTTCTTTTTTCTCCTGGTATTCC
This sequence comes from Ailuropoda melanoleuca, assembly GCF_002007445.2. NCBI lineage: Eukaryota > Metazoa > Chordata > Mammalia > Carnivora > Ursidae > Ailuropoda > Ailuropoda melanoleuca. The sequence goes on along the minus strand of NC_048225.1, from coordinate 23,206,550 downwards.
TAGAGGATATATCTTAGTGTTTCTTATCCCAGCTTTTCTGTTTCTTATCCTCTTTCTCAACTTCTTTTGTGTTTTCCTTCTCTCCATCTCTCATTGCTCTAGTATGAGTTATTTATTAATATTTATCGTATAATTTATTAGTCCTATATTCCTTTTAATCTAATCTGCTTTTTCAGCTATTTATTATTTTCAGTGACTCTTTTTAATTTCTGGAACTTATACTTTATTCTTTTTTGTACCTGCTAGGTTTAAAAAAATAGTTTATTAGTATTTTCTTGTACTTTTTTAAACTTTATTTCTTTAATGCTGAACCTCAGAACTACATTAGTATGTTTTGGGTTATTATTTCATATTAAATAAGGTATGTCTTGCTGTAAAAAAAAATAGTCATGTTTTGTGGCCAGAGTTTTTCAGGTATTTTTACATTATAGTTTTACATTTGCTTCTGACAGGCAGAACTGAGAATGGGGAGATGGGATGAGGCACCATCTTTTTGGGCTCAACATGATATACAAAATGGAAATAAGGATGATTCGTAATTCACCTGGAGTCTTTTCCACCCTAAAGATTTAGGAACTCTCTATTTTATTTTATTTTATTTTTAATATTTTATTTATTTATTTGACAGAGAGAGAGGGAGAGAGAGAGCACACAAGCAAGGGGAGTAGCAGGCAGAGGGAGAGGGAGAAACAGGTTCCCCATTGAGCAGAGAGCCCTACATGGGGCTCAATCCCAGGACCCTGGAATCATGACCTGAGCTGAAGGCAGACACTTAACCAACTGAGCCACCCAGGCACCCCTCAATTTTATTTTAAAATTAAGTCCTTTGTTCTTTTCCCACTAAAGATAAAAATACCTCTGCTCCTTGCATAATAATAAAGATAAAGAGGAGCAGCACAGCACGAGCAAGCTGCCAGCAACTACATCCATCACTTGTAGAGCATGCTTTGAAGAAGAATTAAATTATATATAATTAATTAAGAGGTTCTTAGCTTAGAGTCATAAAAATGTTGACTGAAGTTGTCTTTTTTTTAAGTCTTGAATTCTGACTACTTGTACATGGAAGCATAAAAAGATGGAATTGGTACTAAAAAATTTAGAAAAAAAAGACAATTATTCAAGGCCACATGAAACTAAAAAGGAATTCAGAAACTACTAGCAAAAGGAAATTTCTACTAAACTTTGGTCCTAAATATGATGGGATCGAATGTAATTATCAGAGCTATACTCCACATTCATTCATTTACTCATTATATGACAATTATTCTGCTAGGCCTTTTCCATATTGAAAAGGAAATGAAAGTGGTCAAAGCAGAAATGGCTGCTCCTGTCTTAACTTTAAAAGTGGCTTTTTTAATTTTACATAAGTTAATTATTTATGAAATTAGATGTGATTATTTCATCATGTGGGTTAAGTCATTCTCAACGCATTGTTTATTTGTCATTAAAGAATTCTAACTGTACAATACTCCAAATATACCTTAGCTTTCAGAATAAAGAACACACTTTTGCTCCACCCTACATCTCTGGTCTTACTTCATCTCCCCGCCCCACCAATCTTACTCCCTATTTTCAAGCTGCACTGTCTTTTATTTGGGTTCTCTGATTGGTGAACTGCTCTGACCATATCTACTTCACATAGTGAAGCTCCAATTATACTTAAAATATGTCTTATCATATTTTATATATGATATACTCCTTTATTGTAATTACTACAATTCACAAATACATATATTATATAGATACCATATATAATTAATATATACTAATATATATTTATAATGTTAAGATGCTTTTCATTTTAAGTCACATAAAAACAGGGCTCAAATCTTTGCCAAAATAAGGAGGGTTTTTTTTGTTTGTTTCATTTAGCTAGGTAGGTAGAGTAAGGGTTTCTTTACTTTTCATTGTAAGGAGCTCCTTTTTCTTTTTCTTTTTTTTAAAGATTTTATTTATTTATTCGACAGAGATAGAGACAGCCAGCTAGAGAGGGAACGCAAGCAGGGGTAGAGGGAGAGGAAGAAGCAGGCTCACAGCAGAGGAGCCTCGTGGGGCCCGATCCCACAACGCCGGGATCACGCCCTGAGCCAAAGGCAGACGCTTAACCGCTGTGCCACCCAGGCGCCCCTGGAGGAGCTCCTTTTTCAGCTAATCACATTGCCCCAGGTCTGATTTCTGGGAGGATATGTCATCCAATATCCACCTTGGCCACAATTGAAAGGGACATTAAGAAGGATGCAAACTTACTGCTTTAATGATCTACTTCCTTTTGATATGAGTTAAGGGACTTGGAGATTGCTGGTGGCCAAGAAATCATGGCCAAGTTTGGTATTTTATTTACTCAGTGAAAAACTCAGAGGCTTATAATAAAAAGACAAAATTCTTATCTATAGATCTGTAACAAATAGGTACAGCTCTGTTTCACACTGCAAGCTTCACAATGGGTTCATGTCCACTTTATGTCTTATTTTGGTTCCTTGGCCCCTGGCTGGATCACTGGTGGTTGTTACTTTTGGTGTGGTTTTCTAATGGTATTTCAGGGGCTTCAGAGCCCAAACTTTAGAAGTGTATTTAAGGCATCCTCTAGTGTCACATACACTGATATTTCATTGACTACAGCAAGTCCCTGGGCCAACACCCAATATAAATAAGAAAGAAGCTGCTTTGCTATTAGTGGAAGGGTACCACTAAGTTACATCATAAAGGATGCGTATGAAAATCCATGTCACAGTGGACAGTAATCCAGCCAACCAACAGAAGTGATATTGAAAGGAATATACTTTTTCTTTTGACTTCTTGCCAGAATTTACACTGGTGATAAAGTTGGTGGGATTATTTACCTACACTTGACATTTTCTCCCAACTTTCAAGTTACGCTTCCCATATAATTTAAGTAAGACTCTCTCAGTTATATATAGCCTATATACATGCGTATATATGTGTATGTACAGTGAATATATATACATGTATATATGTATATATGGTGCATATATATATACTTATTGCATACAGTTTTGTTGTCTATATCTATAGCTCAGTTATAGATAGTTACAGTAGTTTCAATTATATGTACTCTTGTTGTCATGAAAATTATTTCCAATGTTATCAGTTGACTTGAAATTCTGTTGTCTTCTAAGTTGGCCATTTTTTTTCTAGGAAAAGTGAACCCCATATTTCTGTATGGAAAGTCCAAATAATTCTTCATATAGCTATATGTCCACTTGTCACTAGGTAAGGCTTACTGGACAATCCCTTAAAGAAAGTGTGCTAAGCAGATATGATTTTGAAAGTTTTATTGTGTAAAGTTAACACTCCTCCTACCCTTTAAACTGTCTGACAGTATAGAAAGTATTAAAAAACGTTAATGGCAGACTGCCTGTTTAATGACATAACACAACGTCTGTATAATTCAGAAATTTTGTGGAGAGGTGTTCACTGGGAGTTGTTCTTCACACTGGGCTTCAGATCCTGCTGCCTGCACTGTCTTGCTCTGTAGAACCACTTTGTTTTCTGTGTCACTCTTCATTGGCAAGCTGGTGGGAGTGAGTCATGCTCCTAGTTAAGTTTACTATAGAAGTCACATGTGCTTGGGAAAATACCAAACTTAATAGATCATTCTGTGATTAATGAAACTCACACAAGGGGACATTGAGCTCATAAGGAATGGATCTCTTAGAGAAGGAAAATGTGAAGTGATCTGACATTTCTATCAGATACAGGCAGTGTCTCTAGACTGAGAAAGAAAATGATTTCAGCGAGAAAGGTCTGTGCAGAATTTATCAGTCACTATTTGACTTTCTACAAATCCCATACCACTTGATATCTGCTTTAATCAAAAGATAATGCTATTTTAATCAGTTCATCCATTTGTAAATTGCCCATTTATTTTCCAGTAGACCATAGAGCTTGATCTTTCATATTGAGATCGATATGAACCAGAAGAGCTATCTCTGGGCTTTTTGGAGACATTCTTATCTTGGAAGTGAGAAGAATGTTGATGTGAAAACTTGAGATGTTTTGATGTTAAAAAATGCTGAATATTCTATAATCTCCTCCAAGAAGCTTTCTCATATTTCTGCATCAGAATCATTTCTGCACAATCTAAAATCTTTTTGTAGCTATAGTAAATACGCTCATTCTTACTCAAGTGCAAGTTATTCTTACATGATGTCCCAGGATAGGGAAATTTACTTTTCTATATTTTTCTGTGAAATATTTTAGTCTGTGTAAACACAAATCTGAATCATTTTTGCTGGCAATCATTTAAAAGATGGGATATGTTTTAAAATGTAACCCTGGGATGATTAAGGGAAGCTGTAGAAAATAAAACTGAGTATCAAAAGTATGCTTTGGTATGATTTTGAAATACTGGATTAAGAGGAGTGAGGTAGATGGACGAGAAACTCCTCTATATCCTCTGGGCTCTGATATGAGGTTATCATAAGAGCGGAGTTAAGGCTACAGTGCTCTACACCTTGGCGAGGGGGTTGGAAAAGCACCTCTGAATGTAAGTGACTAATTGGTCTAGGATAACGGGAAAACTCAAAGATGTAAGAGGTAACAAACTAGGCAATAAAATCAGAAAACTGTAATACATCATGATGAGAGAAGAGAGAATTATTTTATTATGTATGTTACTGAAACAGAGTAAAATAAATTTATACACATTATATTTAACTTTCATAAGAAGTTCTTGAAAAGTTTTAAAAGAAATTATTAAAAATTGATATATTATGAAATAACATTATTTTTAAAAATTTGTGTGAGGTTCTCACTACTGTTTACTGGATAACACTTTTGTAGATGTTGATTTATTTTAAGAGATGGTATAATATATCATGAAATTCTTTGATGTGCTTACTGAAATATTGTTAAAGACATTGTTCAATAAATAGTAAAGTATATTCTCCATGGGAAACTATAGGTTCAGGGGACTTTTTTTCTCTGTATCAAAAATAATTGTGCTTTATCCGCACAACTGGCTTATTTCTACCTTAAAACATTCATTCACTGAAAAATAACTACTTAGTGCTTACCATGTGTTGGCTGTTGTGCTAGGTTCTGAGAATACAGCAGTGAACAAAATAGTAAAAAATCCTTCAGGAAGCTTATATTCTAGTGGGGAAAGTAAAGCAGATAATAAATAACAAATATGGATAACACACATCGTATGTCAGATGATGAAAAATGCTGTGGAGAAAAAATTAAAAGAGAACAGAAGATAGGGTAGGGATGGTGATCAAATAGGGAGTCAAAAGAGTCATCATTGAGATTGGGACATTGAAGCGAGAGCTCAAGGAGCAGGCAGTATGCGTGTCATGACTCTCAGGATGTAAGAGAGAAGGTTACGTGTGTATCTGGGGGAAGAGCTTTCCAGGCAGAGGGTAAAGCATGTGCAAAAACTGTGAGGTGGGGACATGGGTGTAATATTTGAGGAATGGCAAGGAGGCAAGGGACTGAAGCAGAATAAGCAAAAGAAAAAGGAGTAAAAAATGAGGTCAGGGAATGTATCCATCCCAATCCTACCAACAGACAGAAAACACCGTGATTCGAACAGGGAAAGTGTAAGATAAAGAAATGTTCATGATAATGAGAGATTGGAGTAATAGTAAGGGGAAGAGAACTCTACTGAACACAGACATAGCAAAAGTGGGGAGTAACTATTACCCCTAGGGCTGAGATAGAGCACCCAAAGAAGGAATGAATCTGGAGAGGGGCCTTCCTCCCACTGCTGAGATCTAGACCACATTGGTTTGCAGTATTTTTAGTGTTTCTAAATTTCCATGGTAAAAATAAGAAGATGGCCTCCTACAGCAGCGTCCAAAAGACAGGCTCTGACTCAAATTTGCCTGTATTCAAAATTGCAGCTTCAACTGTTCACTAGTTTCACTACTTAAGGATCTTGTCCAAGATACTTAACCTCTGTGCTTCTGTTATTTTACCTGTAAATAGGAATAATAATGTTTAGTCACGTAGAATAATCATTCTGAGAATTAATAAGATAATCCCTATAAAGCACTCAGAGCACTGCCTCCCACCTAGTAAGCATTTATGAAGTGTTAACTGCTGATACTAATATTCTTTGACAGATTTCACATTGTTTTTACACTTTACAAAAATGGACAGATTTTTGTAGTCACTACTATTTGTTATGTTATGATAAAAATTTTTCCAGAAAAAAAAAATCTTCCTCATTAAGTCTTGATGCAGGGACAAGTTCAATTTAATGCAAAGTTGATTGAAAACAGTTGCTCCCTCCCCCACCCAATTAGTGAGGATGAGTACAAGAGATTCTTTTGAGATATTGCATGTGAGTGCTACCCTAAGTTCCTTTCCAGGCATGGGCTTCAGGAATGATGGCCAGTTACTACTCGTACCCACTGAGTTTGAAAGAGAGGAAATGGGGTGAGATGGCATGGCCTTGTGTCATTGGGGATGTGCTGGGGAATAGTATCTATTCCAGAAAGAGGATGACTGCACAGTCATGAACCTGACGTTCAGCCTCTTAGAAGCAATAAACACTGAACCCAAGAGCATTAGCCTTCTCCATGACTTCTCAATCAGTACTGCAAAAATAAACAGTTTATACATTCAAAATAACCCTAGAATACCCTCACCAATTATTTTATAAGTATTCCTTGGAAGAACAAGCACATTTCCCTTGCTCCCCTGTCCGCAGCAGCCATTCGTCTGCCATGAGTTGTCTGAGTGGGAGGGTAGCCTAATTTCCCTGGGGCCTCAGGCCCAGAGCTGTTTTGAGTAATAGGGTATCCGTACTTTTGCCACTCTCTAACTAAGTGTTCCATCATGTTAAGTTTCCTTCTCCATAAAGCCCTTCTACCTGTCCACCTGTGTGAGGTTTTTTATCCCTGGACTATTTGAGCATTGGTGGTTGCCCGGGGAGGTAGCAGAGATTGGAGTGTAATGCAGCTATAGTACAGCTAATACTAGAACTTTTCCTCTACTCAGATCCCTGGAATGATAAAAACATCCACCTCTACTGAGCGCGCACTATAGGTCAGAGACTGTTATTTAATACGGATGAATTAATGGATTTAATCCATATTCATGTAATGCTTCATGGGTATTATTAACCCTTCTTCATTGGAGAGGACCAGACCCAAGATGACACAGCAGGTCAGTGAATGACTCATTTCTCAAATGCCACTTGCACTATTCTGATGCCATAGTCTTTCTACTATGATGTGCTGTTTCCCTGTAAGGGCGTGTTGCACGCAGTTCATGACTCTCACGCGCTGGGTATGGCAGCAAGAGATGAACGAGCACAGTTGCCAATCTTAAGGAGTCATGCACGTAGGCATGGATCAGATAGGGAGGCTAAAGTTGATTTTATTGTGCAAATTATTCATGGTCACATAACTAGAAAGCGATAGATCTGAAACCTGAACTCAGATCTCTTTTCCAAAGCACACACTTTTTCCAATTTATATTGTTGCTTATTAATTGAGTCAGAAATCTATCTAAACCAATCTATTTATCTCATCTTCTCCAATCTTAACCATGGTCGATAGCTATGGATCTGAGCACATTACATTTCCCCTAAAAGAACCTAATTTCTTAACTTATTGGGCAGAGCACTAACTATATTAGTAATCTTTTCCCCCAATATTTTAGTGTTTCATTAATCTAGCGATTGCCTTTTTTTTTCACTTTGCCTTTTATTAAAAAAAAAAAAAGATTGTATGCAATCTTTTTCCTTTGAAGAGCTGATATAAAAACTACCATTTCTTTAAAGCCATTTTGTCCTTAGTGAAGAGACCCTTCCAAAGTCCTCCAGGATTTCAAAGTTTTATGGACTTCATCATTAAGGACTGGATTTTTATTAAGTCTGAGATATGTTTGAGTTCTAGATGAAATACTTGAAGCTCCAACAGGCCTTACAACTGGACAACTATTTTGTTTCTCATCTGAAAACCTTTGTACTCTTTATATATACTCCTGATCAATTGTAGGTTAAAGTGAGCTGGATCTGGGAGAAGGATTGAGATTATTAATAAGTCAAATTATATCAACAGTTCTATCAGAGTCAACTGAGAAAGTTGGGAAGGAAGTAAAATTATTTATAGAAACCCTTCCTACAAGCTTCTTATTAGAAAGAGACTTCTCTTAATCCAACCCAAGATCCAAACAAAGGCTGGATTATGGTTTTAGAGTGTCTCAATAGTATGTAGAATTTAAACTTGGAATTAACCTAAAATTAGGGTACTGGCTTCAGAGTTGAGAATACATGAAATTCTTTTTGTAACATATAGGGTTTGTTGTGGAAGTAGTAAATCTATTGGGTAACATTTTAATGCCAAACTCCCTCTTCTCTCAAAAGCCACTAACTTTGAGTGAGAAACAAACTAGTCATATCCTAAGATTGATGTGAAACCAAATGAAAAACAGAGGAAGTTGATAATATCATTGGTTATTATTTCAAATACTGACAGCTCTACAGCTTTTTAGCTAATGAGGATCCTTGATTAAACTCTCTTGTAAGAGAGTCTAGGACTAGAATGAAGGCACTTCCTCCACTACTGGAACCTAGCCCTTAGCCCCTCGTTTTACCTTCTTGACCGTTCATTTTATTGCTTGTCTGTTTCACTAGATCGTGACGCCCGCATTGCCCAGGTGGGGTGCATAACAGCTAACATTTATCAATCTCTAAGCTCATGCTAGCATTCTTCTAAGCATTTTTAAAGGATTAATGCATTGAAATACCTTAAGACCGCTATCAGGTAGCTACCATCGTTACATCTATTTTACATGTGAGGAAATCAAGACCTGTATAGGTTGAGTAACTTGCAAGGACACACAACTACTAAGTGGATTTGAACAAGATTTGAACTTGGAAAGTCTAATGTCAGAATCCAAACTTTAAACCACCAAGCTATACTACGTCCATAAGTAGTTGTTGAATGGATGTCTACAGTCCCTATTAATGTATTACATATGGATATTTTCTATGGGCAATAATTCAGCATACTTGTATATATTTATATTAACATATAATATCTATATGCTACCTATAGTTTATTTTATATTAAGTTTGCCAATATATCAATATTTATTTATTGAATATTTATTGAATAAAATCACATATACACGCCCAGACATAATTATATCCCATATATGGTAATTGACTAGAAAATTATTCCACAAATATTCGCTAGGGTAATGTAGTATCTGTATTGTTATATATGATGTACATAATAAATGAATATTACATTCTTGATCTATAACTTGTAAAGCATGAATATGAAGTTAATGCTAATATTTCTTTGGTGAATGAATGAATGACACCTAGTCCCTGTGGTCAGCTTAGCCTCTTCCTGTAGCTCTCGTGTCAGTCAAATAACAGGGGCATCTGGATTCAGGTTGTTTACAGAGAAGTAAGGACATAGAAGCATGTGTAACCTCAATTACTTCTGTCATTTCCCCCGTTCCTGAAAGAACAAATGCTCTTCACTATGGTAGTTTCTTATCACTAGTGTTTCTTGTTTACGATGACAAAGCAAAACTTGTGTTTCTAGGATCTTCTGGCCTCCAAAGCTTTTTTTGATTCCTTCTTCCTATGACTTACCAGGGACATATAAGGCATGGGTAAGGGCCTCATAATTATGGCCAAACACGCTTTTCTCAAGATGAATCTGAATATTGGTGGAGGACATAGCATCACCTTTTACAAAAGATCGTTTGTTTACTTTGCCTGAAAGATGACCATGCTTCGAGCTTTCCCTGCTAAAAGACAAATACGTGATTCACCCTGTACTTTGGCAATAAAATGAGAGATTAAAAAAATGACAACAAAATCTCCTACAATATTTTTTTGAATGAGGAAAAAAACCCCTATTGTTTGATCAGACAATACACTGAAGACTAAGAGGGGAGTCTGGGAACATCCGCTCTGTTGATTTAGATTGTGGAATTCGGGCCACATTCCCAGGTTGGAAATGGGGCAAGAGATGACCATTAGAACCAAGAATGAAGGAATTAAGAATCCATTATTATATATTGCTTCATCCAAGAATCAGAATAGACAGATCTTCAATGAAATAACTCCAGCTTGGCTAATAAAAAAATCTCTCTCCCTCTTTCTCCATATATACATACATATATATGTATTTTTTATTAGTCAAATAAAGTTGTTTGTATTCATGCTGTTGCTTTAAGACCCCAGCCTTTAGTGAGAGCTTCCATTTTCCCAGAGCGGTTCAAATGAACATGGAATTGAAAACAGATGTGGGCTCCAGAATGTTATTGCACAAGGGCGAATGGGGCATAGGGCGGGGAAGGAGGGGGAGGTGGCAGGGACCGCGTGAAGGGACCTTCAGCAGCCCCAGGACTCTCATCACTCGAGGGGGTCTGAACTCCAAATTCCACCAGCCTGCACTCTGAAAATGAACTCCTAACAGAAACCAGATGGGAGCGGACCTCAAGGTGGGGGAGGGGAATGAGAAGGCGGCCTGATGGGGAGAGTGTAGTGAGGAAGGTCAGGGAGTAAGCAGCGTTAGAGAAGTGCAGAGTGTGGGTTTATTAACATTCCCTGTGTAGGGAAACACAAGTGCTTGAGGAGGTGGTGGGAGCTGGGGGTGAGACATGCCTAGAACACCTAGAGCCTCCTGCAGGCGGAGTTCCCATTGCTTTTGCCCTGCTGAGAAAAACCAATGACGTCAAGTTCCAAGAGCAGGAAGAATCAGGCCAGTTTTTTTTTTTTTTTTTTTTTTTTCTTTTTGCCTGGGAAACATCTCATCCAAACAGACCACTTGCTTTTGCAAATGCCAGTAGTCCTGATAAATCAAACTCACTGGAGTCAGCACAGTCCTCATGTTACTTTCCATAAGGGCTTTGTCTGAGCAGAGGCATGCCAAGGAGTGTGGGGGTGGGGGGGAGGAAGCATAATCTGGACAATAATACCTCCTGAGTCTTTCCATTCTGGGAACCACAGTTAATTCACTTCTGTTTTCTTGGACCAGCTTATCAGAGATTGGACAGTTCTCAGATTTGAATGAACCTTTCTTTTCCACATCTTTTTTTTTTAAACAGCTGATCATCCTTCCTCTAAGTGAAAGGAAGATGTAGATAGCTCTCGGGCTATAGTGAATCTAAGTAGAATGCCATTTTGGGATTGCCGTGTTGGGTTGTGAGAGTGCCCTTGGGTTATTTGGCCCTTGGTGTACTTATTTGGTACGATAGCTTTATTTTATTTTATTTTATTTTAAAGATTTTATTTATTTTTTATTTATTTATTTATTTTTTTTTAAAGATTTTATTTATTTATTTGACAGAGATAGAGACAGCCAGTGAGAGAGGGAACACAAGCATGGGGAGTGGGAGAGGAAGAAGCAGGCTCATAGCAGAGGAGCCTGATGTGGGGCTCGATCCCACAACGCCAGGATCACGCCCCGAGCCGAAGGCAGACGCTCAACCGCTGTGCCACCCAGGCGCCCCGGTAGGATAGCTTTAAATGTCCTTATGCATACCATATAAAGTAGTGGTTTTCAATGGGAGGATGGGGTGAGGGAAGGGGATTTGGCCTCTAGGAGACGTTGGCAATGTCCAAAGCAAGTTTTGTTTTGATTCCCATAACTGGAGAGGGGGTTACTATCTTTTCAGGGGGTGGAGGTCAAGAATGATGCTAAACATGCTCCAATCCACAGGAGAGCATCCCCACAACGAATATCTGACCTGAAGTGTGAGTCACTCCAATGTGGAGAAAACTTGATTATAAAGTTTTTATGAACCTTGTGACATTTGGAGGACAAGGATGGTAGGGATGTATAGCATTCAAGGATTGCCCTTGAATCTCATTTTAAGATCTCCTTATCTTAAAATCCTACACACCCCCAAAAAAACTTCAGAATGGTGATAATAAAATAGCAATAATATTTACTAAATTATATTGCCCTTTATACCAGGCACTATTCTAAGCACTTTACATATTAATACATTTGGTTTGCATAACAATTTTATGAGATAGGTATGATCATTTCTGTCATTTGCAGAAGGAGAAACGGAGGCACTGAGAGGTTAAGCAATATGCCTGAGGTCACACAGCTTCTAAGGGCAGGGCTGGCTGCACAGGTATTTAACTTGTTCAATTGCATAGAGCCCCATGCTCAGAGGGGCTTGGCTTAATGCTCTGTTACTGCCATCTTAAAATCCTTCTTAATTTTATCTTTGAACTTGTGCTTTGTAACTGAAGCCCAGTGGAACAATAGAATGTGTATGAGTGGAGGATGTATGTGTGATACAGGAGTCTCCTGTTCCTGGCTGCTCGATTCACATACAGCGTTTATGGTGTGCAGAGTTCGAGTGGAACGACCCCCCATGCATGGGAGTTCAGAGAAACTCAAAGCGAATACAAAGTAACCATGTTATTTTTATGACTGAGTGGGGATGCTGACAGCCCCAAGAGGCTACACTCTCTATTCAAACCAGAACTTGCACTGAACACAGAAAGAAGACAATGGCATTCTAAGAAACACAAATGCCTGGGCACCCTGTCGTATGTCTTCTTATTCATGTTACTTCCTTGTATTACCAACAACTTATGCTTGAAACGATGACATGGAAGGAAAGAGAAAGATAGGACTACCCATAATTCCTTTGCCTTCCAGTTTTCCCTTCCTCACTGGTAAGCCAACGGTAGAATGTTCATGTATCAAAAAGGGAAATTAAAACAGTTTTGTGCTGCATTTCCACTGTTTTGGTAAGAACAAAATACATATGCTTATATGAGCTATGGAATATGAGCTGTGTAATTTCAATGATTCTCCGTACAATTTATAGACTTTTTGTTTAAGTAGTCTCTACATTCAACAAGGGGCTCGAACTCATAACCCTAAGATCAAGATTTCCATGGTCCTCTGACTGAGCCAGCCAGGCGCACCCCCCCCTTTATTTTCAGACTTTATTTTTCAATTTAAATGCTCTTACATTTGCATTTAAACTGGTGTTATATAATATAAAGATGAATGGTAAAATTTATGCTAATAGTATAAAATTTTAATTTTTCTTTAATTAGACCGATGTTAACTAGCAAATGAAACACCATGGTAAGAGAAAGAGACTGTGGAAAAAGGAAAAAGCTATGTATTTTAGTCTCTTAAATGGCACTTTCTTTCTGACTTTTGGACAAGGGACCCTGCATTTCCATTCTGAGCTGGGCCCTGCAGAATATGTAGCTGGCTCTGAATGACAGTCATGGTTTGAATCCTGGCAGCGTGGATCTAAAATATATGCTCTTATCTACTAGAATATCTATTTTCCATTGTAAGATCCAATGTGATAGACATGAGCTAGACGTTAAAAGAAATATTTTAACCTGTAAGCAGATGCCTCCTGGGGCAGAAACGTCCCCAGTCTGTTGGAGTGGTGAGCGTGGGGGTCCATTTCCTCCAAATTGCAATTGTTGGTTTCTGTGGGTGGTGAGTCTTCCCCGAAGGGCTGTTTCCTGAGCAGCACATTCAAAACTGTCTACTGGAGCAGCTTAGTTCTTATGCGGTATACTCTAATTTGTATGTTTTGCTATCACATTTTCCAACGATCTATGATGCTAGTTGGCAATACATTATAAAGTTTATCGATCCCTGTGATTTCACATCTATTATCTCATTATACATCTATTATCTCAAATTAATCTTCCTTATGTCTTTAGAAGTTGATCTTCTGAGATCAGCTGTCTCACAGAAGGCAGTTGTGGAACAGAAGTCCATAGCTCATTTAGTTCTTAGGGGTCTCCTTTACACTTATTCCCACCCCCCCCCCCCCCCCCACCCCCCGCCACTATAAAGTTGTCCAAGTCTGGCCAGCCTTTGTCATGTTTCAGTTGAACATCTTTTGCAAACTGAAACATTATTTTGGATACTTCCTGTGACTTTTAACATATGCAGCAAGGCTGACATCTTTGGAAAGCTGCATTTGTATAAGACCGCTTAATTTGTATCATCTTGCTTTCAAATCAAACTTACTGAAATAAATTATAGAGCCTAAGAGAATCACTCAGTAGCATTTTGTTGAAATAAATATGAATGACCCAGAAATGTTTTCCTCTGAAATACATGAGGATAGAAAGCTTGACGTGAAATCATTTTCAACTGTTACATGTGACTGCCACATTTTGATGTGTTGGTGATGCCACTGGTTTTATCCTGCATGCAATCATCAATGCATTTTTTTAGCTTTTGCTTTGAACTTTTTAAAACTCAAAAAAATGCTCAAAGAAAGACAATTCTAAGAAAATTTGATCTTAATCTACATGTCTACACTTCAACATTGCTGAGAAGACCACATTCATCTTTAGGAATATATTTATAGACTCTGATATAGCCCATAAAACGATGAAAACCTTGACACACAGCTTCCTTAGGGTCCGTGATGTAAGTATGTATCCTAGCTCCCTGGCTCTAAGTATGGTTCAGCACACGGGCCTCAAAACACGAGATATTGGAGCAATGGACAAGATCTGTGGCATCTTATCCTCTTCAAAGAATACCTTTCCTTCAACATTTCAGGAGAAATACAGAGAAATGTATAGTCCTTTGGAAGGTGATTATTCCTTAAATGTGTGGTCTGTGTGTACCTCTTATTTACATACTATCTCTTTGCCTTTTTTTTTTTTTTGCCAACTTGTGTAAATCAAGATAGTGGAAAAGCTACCGTAGTTTAAGAAGGCATGCATAACTGGGCTTAATTCCTAGCATCTCTGCTTAATTCCCAGCATCTCTACTTGTTGCCTTTTTTTAAAAAAAATCTTGGGTACATTTACCTAACCTCTCCAAACCTCTCTCTCTTCATCTATACGTGAAAATAAAAGCAATCTACCAACCCCATAGGAATGTTAAAAGATTACAAGTCAGAGGCATAAATAGACTGGCAAGTGGTAAATGTTCAAATCAATACATGGTATTTATTACAGTGTGGGCTTTCGATGCTGCTGCAAGACCAAATAATATAGCTCACTATTTTGTTCTTAAATATTTGGAAGAGCTGTGCTGAAATCTGTCCAATCTCTGTTGACACCAGCATACTACAACTACCAAAGCACAACTGCCAAACACTACAAAAATTCTTGCAACACTATATTTTATTTTTAAATGATAAAATGCTTGGCCAGCCAAGACACATAATTCTGAGTTACTGGATTTAATTTTTTAGTATAGGATTTCATTTTATTGGGAAACTGGAAATTGTTATATTAAAAGTAAAATTTAGGGATGCCTGGGTGGCTCAGTTGGTTAAGAGTCTGCCTTCGGCTCAGGTCATGATCCCAAGGTCCTGGGATCAAGTGCTGCATCGGGCTCCTTACTGGGCAAGGAGCCTGCTTCTCCCTCTGCCTGCCGCTCCCCCTGCTTGTGCTCTCTCTCTCTCTGATAAATTAAAATAAATAAATAAATATATAAATAAAATCTTTAAAAAAGTAAAAAATAAAAGTAAAACTTACATGAACACATAAGCAGCAGTTGTAGTTCTGTGATTTCTCAATTCATTGATATGTAAAGTATTTAAAATCCCTGCTTAGGGACCCTTATAACTGATGTCTGAACATAAACACTGACATTTCCATTGAAGGGAGTTTTGCATATTGATGTTAATATCTATTTTTCCCTTAGATTTGGTATTGAGTTAGGAAAGAATATATATGTGTTACAGTGCAATATCTATAATATCATGGATTAGCTCTGTAGGTTTTTTTTTTCCTTTTTTCATCATTGACAATTTTTGTTCTAGAAAACTTTTAAAAGACAAAGTATGGAGGAGTTTTAATGAGTTCTTTTTCCTGTTAACTAATATTTACATCAGAAAAAGCATCCCAAACCCCATCAACCAGTTTAAAATTTCTTTACTACAAAATTATGCATATGTCACTTTTCATTCATTATCCTGAAAAAAAAAATTTGGACGACTTATCCGATTTTATAG
Source organism: Ailuropoda melanoleuca (assembly GCF_002007445.2). Lineage (NCBI taxonomy): Eukaryota > Metazoa > Chordata > Mammalia > Carnivora > Ursidae > Ailuropoda > Ailuropoda melanoleuca. The sequence continues at coordinate 23,190,623 of NC_048225.1, read as the reverse complement.
GACAGACACTGAATTTAGGCAGACTCAAGAAAACTGAAGTGAAAAGATCAAGAGTAGAATTTCTTGATGATGTTGAAATGCAAGCATAGTGAAATTTAGACATAAAGTATTTGATTCCCTTTGATGGCATTATAAACAGAAAAGGATGTCATTCATTCATTCTTTTATGCATTCCTTTACCATATGTGAGTTCCTGTACAAAGTCCTGATTCTCTATTTTCCTATGACCTTATGGTCTTCAGCACCTGTTTTTCAAATAAGAGCTAACTGCTATCCTGACCCCTGGAAACGTGTGAATTTTCCAAAGGTTATCGTAGCTCAGTGTCTGCTAAATGCAGTTCGAGAAGCCCCAAAGGAAACACAACTTAGGAACTGTGTTCTGAGCTTTGTTTATCATTAATCTGGAGACAGAGAGCCTTTTCCAGCGAACGTGGAAACTCGGGCATGGAGGTCCATACACACACACAGAGGCACATTCACGCCCAAGTGTTTTGCTGAATCAGTTGAATGAAATGAGCCATGGGAGACAGCGTAACTGCCCTGTCAGTTACACATCAGATAATTGATGCTATTTATGATAGAAACTGGAGACGGAGAAACTAAAAACAACAACAAAAACGCTTCTTTGGAACTGCACTTCTGTTTTCTGTGGAAGAAGGGAAGGAGCCAGTGACTCGGTTTGGCAAAACGCTAACCTTATCAGAGCGAGCAATGCCAGATCCTGGGGTAAAGTGGAGCATCCTGCAAGAGAATGTAATAGGCAGACCTATTTCACAACCGTTTCCTGGCAATCCGATTCACTTTAAGGAGAAGACAATGGACATGTTTGAACAGGAGGGGAAAAAAAGACTGAATACAATCAGTTCTAAATCCTTTTTAAGCAAACCCAAGAATCATGCCATATTATTAACGAAAACTACAGAATGCTTCCTAGACTGTTAGAAATGGATGTGAATGTGAGACTTCCTATGGCTAGGCGATATGGATTATACAGTGTTGCCCATTCGATGTAGTTAGAAGACTATATTGAAAGAGAAGTTCATGATAATGATAGTATCATAGAGGAAGCAGCTCCTAGGGTTTTAGATATTTTACATAATATAACTAAATTAATCCTCACAACAGAACAGAGGGTTGGCAGTGTTATTCCCTTTGCAACTGAAGAACAGGAGGCTTGGAGATGATAGGAATAAAAGAGGAACAAAAGATTTTCTCTGTTGCCCTGTATTTGGTGAAGCCACAACATACTGAAATGTAAGGGAGGTGTGGTACTGCCTGTAAATACAGGTGACAATTGAAAAGACACATGAATTTTAACATTGACAGAGGAAAGGGTTGTTTCTTTATAGATAAAGAAGATTCGACTTACATTCTCTTCCTGGACTCATCCATTTCCAGATTCACTTTTCTCTAAGGTCTGGGAAGTGAGAGATGAATAGAGAATCCCTATGTTCACTGTTTGCTGTGCCTTTTGACCCATAGTTCTCAACCAAGCTCTGCATGGCTGGGGGTGCTATCCATCAGAAGCCCCTGAAAGAGTTTTTTCAAACTATATAATCTAGTCTTCCCAGTTGATCAGAGAGATGCCAGTGCTCTGGGAGGAAGATAGAACTGAACATGCTATTATTTCAAAGGGGCTTCAAAGACCACACAGTAAGGACAGTTCTATTCTCCTTCATCCTTCACAAATATAACAACTCAGAGCACAAAGTGCCCATTCACTTCCATGGGTTCCTTCTCACAACAGAAGTGGATTTTCAATGGGCCAGGATGAGTCTCTCAACACTGAAGGGTTTCCTCAGGGCTTCATCACTCAAGGCCACCAGGAAGCCTTTCCAAATTTGATAGTGTACACCACCTGGAATTACACGTCTTCCATAAAACATGTTCATGCAAGATGTTTGGAAACTGTAGTTTATGTTTGTGAGTGTGAGTTTGTGAGTGCATGAGAGAAAGAGAGAGAAAGAAAGAGGGAGAGAGAGATTGAGTGTATATGGCAAGCATGTTTGTTTTTAATTTCCAAGACCTCTTTCTTGTTTTCTGATTGTTCCTTCTACACACTTTCCTATTCCTACTATAAGTGAATACATACACTTGAATTTTGAAGACAATGATTTGAATAACATTAAATTCTTTTTTTTTTTTAAAGATTTTATTTATTTATTTGCCAGAGATAGAGACAGCCAGCGAGAGAGGGAGCACAAGCAGGGGAAGTGGGAGAGGAAGAAGCAGGCTCACAGCAGAGGAGCCTGATGTGGGGCTCGATCCCAGAACGCCGGGACCACGCCCTGAGCCGAAGGCAGACGCCCAACCGCTGTGCCACCCAGGCGCCCCTGAATAACATTAAATTCTTGAATTAATATTCTTTTTCCTCTGTGTGTATATGTGTACCTGCATGTGTATACGTATTTATGTGCTTGTACAGAGTATTTCCTTATTCAAAGAAAGATAACTGTACCTAATTTAAAAACTAAATTGCCTCTGTATGACTGCAAGGAACAGTGATGTTGAAGGCGGCCATAGCTGTTCGTACCTCTCACATCTAGTGTCTCCTTTTTCAAATGACTTTTTGTATTTCTTTTTTTAGCTGGCTACAGGGGTCTCCTCAGCCCACTGTTCCTTGATGAGCTCTTCTGTATAATGGGTATGATGTGTTTGTGTAAATGACTGGGATAGCCCTGAAGCACATGAGGGTTCTTCCCACTGACTACTGTTAGCAAGAGAACAGTCTGTTTGTTATAGGCTTTTCTCAGTATTAGCGGTATTGCTATTTCCTATTAAATCTGGAAGGAATTTATATACATTAATAGTTATTATGTAATGTAATGGCCACATGGTCCCTGATAACTTCTACCATTTACTGAGCTTCTATTTCATGTCAGAAACCTACAAACACTAGCTCATTCAATTTAACAATCTAAAATCATATAATATAGCTGATCAAATCCCATTTTATAGATAAAGCATCTAACGTTTGGATCTAGGAAGAAACTTTCCTGAGATAGCACAGCCAGTGAGCAGGAGAAGTGATAGAGCACTGAGTCAGACTCTGATCTGTTCAAAAGTCCCCTCCATCCAGCCTTAGAAAATGTGGGTCACAAACTTCGATCATCACGGATTCAGCAAGTATTTGCTGAGCACACATCACAGGATAGGCACTGCCGTAGGCCCCAGTATATGGTAGTGAATAGAAGGAGGTAACAGTGGAGACTCTTCCCCTGCCTGCCTGAGCTGCCTGGTCAAACTCTATACCTCATTTTCTTTGCTCTCCCTAGGATGCTGCTAAGCGGTGTCCAGACCCTATTCTAAGCCCATTGCTAAAGATTAACTGTCATCTGTGATTTAAATTCAGTAGCTTTGATTTCCTATCAGTCCCTTTAGGGGAGGATAATATCATTCCCACAGGGTCCCTAGAATTTTCCGTTCTTACTTGCCTTGTGATTGCAGCTCACAGTTCTGCACAAGCAGCAGAGTTATGAATGGTTCTTCCCCCCCATTCTTTCCACTCCCACCTCTGGCTCTCAACGGGAGCAGCTGTTTTCTATTACAAAATAGTCTGACAAGGTGCTGGTCTGGAGCAGTGTCTCTTTGGCAGGTAATTTTGATGAGGCCCAGAGGTAAGGGGGTGGGTGTCTCTGATGGGTTTCCGGTCCTGTTATCAGCCCCATCCGGCACCCCCAGACATGGCTGCTGTCTGTATAGAAGGCTGATTTCTGGCTTGGGGCCCACGCTTGCTGAGAGCATCAGTCATCTGTCAGGGCTAATCCATTAACTTTTTTCTGTTTAAGCTGAGAGCTTGGATATGAGGCAAACATCCAGCGTCCCTCTGGCAGAGAACTTGGTCCTTGAACACTGAGTAACCCTACCAGTTCTGACTGGACACTCGTGTTTTGTTTGTTTTTTTGTTCTTGATTTAGGAAAGTAAAGTAGCAATTCTAAACATGAAGAAACAGTACAGAGAAAAAGCAAAAAAAAAAAAAAAAAAAGTTTCCCTTCCCAGCCAAGCTATCTGCAAAAGAGTGGACCCAGTCATGTTCCTGCAGAGGCGACTTTAACCTGTGGTTCCAATTAGACTTTACATCGTTCTTGGTTTTCAGGAAAAACAGTTACCTTAACAGCAAAGCTTTTATAACCTGGGTCCTATTCTACTTATTGGCCTTCTGATAACTGTTTCCAGGAACTGGTTTTCTCTTGCACTCAGCTTTACTGTTTAGATGCAGCAAACAGCTGGATAATCTAATAAATTTATCATTAAGAAAGAAATTGTTCTTGTCCCTAATTGGCTTTGCTAGATCTGAATGCTTTTTTTTTTTGTGAAGAACACCGGATGTCAGGAGACTTGGATGCTTATTCTAACTCTGTGATTAATAATGATGCTGTCAGTAGCAAACAGAACAGAAGCATTTAGCATTCAGTAGCATTTAACACTAACAATAGTTATCAAGCTCTTCCTCTGCATTAATATGGAATAATGTGTGCATGTAACATACATTATCTGATTTAAACTTCACCACTACTCTGATAAAACTGATATTATTATTATCGTCCTCTTTTACGAATGAAGAAACTGAGCCTTAGAAAGATTACATAACTTGTCCAAGGACACTACTTATTAAAATAGTAAAAATAAAATTTACTGCCAGGTTTATCTTTTTCCAAAGCTCTTATCCACTGAGCCAGCCTGCCTTAACAATTACCCTATAACCTTGGACATGACCTGAGCTCACTTCATCATACGTAGAATAGAGGTTGCAGGGCATATTTGTAAGTTTCTTTATAACCTCATGACCCCTTTTTAAACATTTTTTTAAAAAGCAATTCATTTATTTTTGAGAGAGAGAGAGTGAGCAAGAGTGGGGGGGTGGTGAAGATGGAGGAAGGGGGAGAGAATCTACAGCAGACTTCCCTGAGCATGGAGCCTGATGCAGGGCTTGATCTCACCACCCTGAGATCATGACCTGAGCTGAAACCAAGACCCAGATGCTCCACCGACGAGACACCCAGGCCCTCCAACCCCATGATCCTTAAGAGAAAAAGACAGGATATCATGACAGGCTCTAACAAGTTAAATGAAGCATACATTATTAGTGATGATAATGATACTATAACAAATTTACAGAGTTCTATTTAATTTATAAAACTCTTTCATTTTATTGCTGCCATGAAGTGAATGTTTGTGTGTCCAAAATTCATGTTTAAGCCCTAATCCTCAGCGTGAGGGTATTTGAGAGGGACCCTTGGGAAGTAATTAGGTTTAGATAAAATCATGAGGGTGGAGCTCCTATGATGGGATTAGTGCCCTTACAACAACAAGAAGAGAGCAGAGTGTTCTCTTCCCCCCGCCCCGTCTCTCTGTCTCTGTCTCTCCTCCTCTTCCTTCCCTTCTTTGGCCCCTCTCTGTCCCTCCCTCCCTCTGTCTGTGTCTCTGTCTCCCCTTAAGATATAGCAAGAAGACTGAAAGCCAGGAAGACAGCTCTCACCAGATACCTGGGTCTTGGATTTCCAGCCCCCAGAACCGTGAGAAACAAATGCCTGTTGTTTAAGCCCCTTTCTCTATGGTATTTTGTGACAGCACCCGGAGCCACTCAGACAACTACCTTATAGGTTTCTCACAATCAGTCAATCGGTCACCTGACTGAGATGATGGAATACGCACTACTATTCCCGTTTTACACCTGAGAGAATCAAGTCAGAGCTTTACTTGCTGAGAAACATACAAGTGCCTGCAAGTGTCTGCAAATGCTGCCCCTGACCTCAACAGTCTCCTTCCCTCCCAGTTCAAGTGTACAGCCTGAGTGCATGATGAATTCTGTATTATTGGAGCTGCTCTAATGGGGCGTTACTCTGCTTTTGCTACATTCTTTCCAGGTAACCACAAGTATGCACCCAGCCTCAGAACTTTCCTTCTGTATGCAAATAACTTGTTGCTACTTTCAAGTCCAACTTAACGGGGCGCTGACTTCTGAGATGAGTGGTACTAAAGACCTGGGACCGAAAATTCAATTGAACTTTTTACTCACGATTCTCTAGTTTTCATAAATTTGAGAAGAGCCCTTTTCGGGCTCAGAAATTTCAGCCCTAGGAATCTTTTCTCAGTCTCTCCTGCTCATAAAATATAAAGTTTCCTCTCGCCCTCCACCTTGGTTGCTTGTTCTGCTCAGCAGAAATGCCTGATGACTGACCTTTTCAACGCATTACAGCAGGAGAGCTTGATACTGGACAGAAGCAACACGAATGTACAGACTTCCTTAAACATTCTTCATGGCTACCTCTCTGGGTTTTGGTCAAGTGGCCTCTTTGGATGGATATCTGGACATCTTTGAGACCAAAACCTTGGGATCTGATACCTCTCCTGTACAGACATATCTATACTGCTCTAATGGGGCTTGGCCCTGACAAAATATATACAGTTGTTGGTTAAGGCTTCATTAGAGAAGTCAGTTAAAGTGTCTGTGACATTCTCAGTTTCTTGATCCTGATGGATATGAGAGAGAGAGGAGAGAAGGCAAGAAGCACAGTGCTAAATGGAACTTCCTGTCTGGAGGAAGGTCAAGCACATCAGGAGAGCTTGAGAGAGTTGCTTTTGCTCCCCATCTTGTCCTCCTTCAGACTCTCCCAGAAAACTAATGATGGGCTCCCCCACTCAACGTGGCTGAGACAAGACAGCATGCACGTCAGCATCCTGTCATTCCTCTCTTCCCACCGTTTTATCTCTTTCCCCACAAAACACTTCAAATTTAGTTGTGGGTATGACCCTTGACCCCAAACACTGAGCCAGAACCCATTTAATCCTCCATGTTCTCTTTGAGGAATCGACAAAGCCAAGAGAATCCAATGACAGATAGTTTCTGGTGTGAGCTTAATTCCCTGGCAATTCATCTCCTCTGCTTTGACACCATGTCTTTGGGGAAGTGTCCCTCTTAACCAACAGAGACATTGAGTCTACGTGAACAAATTGCATGTCATCCCCAAAAGGTTCCCCAGCCTGGGGGAGTTAGTAAAACACAGCTTTGCAGACACCCACACATCTTTCACACCACGTATTAAAACTCTGGCATATTTGACTCATCTCCTTCTCTCTTCTTCAGATATAGATAAAGTGGATGCCTGGCAGTTAGCTGTGTGGGAAGGGTTTGGTTGAGGCTAGGAGAATATATAACAGATTGTGCAAGTGATAAGAAATGAGCATACGACAAAACTAGAATGGGGGACACTTTGAAAATTTGGACTGTGTATGGTCATTGAGTCATTGGCTGGTGGAACGCACGCACACGCTGGACATCTTAAGACCAAGGCTTTGGAATTATTTTTTCTTTTGCAATACCTTTCCATCATTTTGTCAGTTTTTCTCGCAACTTCACATTATGCTGTAGAGTTACCTGCATTAACAGTGTTAAAACTAGACTTCAGGAGACCAAACAGGACTATTGAAAGTACGCTTACAAGGGGTTTGCCTTCAGGAGCTCTGACTACCTCCCAACACCTTCAAATCAGCTATCCCTAGTGTGTCTTAAATTCCGCAACTAGAAACCCATTTCTTTGATCTCACAAACCGAGGAACTAAATGAAGTATTCAGGCTTCGGAGTTAGAATAGTCTGGATTCAAATCCTTACCAATCAAATGACATTAACCTTCATTTGTAAAACAGGGACAAAGAAATAGTATTCACCTCTATGGTTATTTTAAGGGTTAAGTGTGGGGGTATCTCAAGTGGCTCAGTTTTAAACTCATTGGTATCACCATTATTGCCATCGCCACCATAAACAAGCTTCCACTGAGGTGAGTACTGGTAAGTTCCAAAAGCCATATTCATAAAGGTTTTATCCATGCTAGACTTGACCCACTCTGGTGATAGAATCATACTGTCTCCTCAGACTGCCAAGTAATTTTTCAAAAGTCGTAATTGTTAGAAATTTCTGCCTAAATTGGAGCTTACCCTGCATCCCTCTAACGTCCATTTGTGCATTTCAGTGAGAACCCCTAAAGCAAACGAATACAAGCCAGGGCAGCTCTTCCAGTATTTGAAGGAATTTGTGTTGACCCCACTCTTTGTTCTCCTTTGTTCTCTTACTTGTTCCCAGTAAGATGTATTTGGAGTACCCTCACTATGTTGGCTGTTCTGCTTGTATAGATGCTGTCCCTTAAAGTCGCCTCTTAAATTTTCTAGGTCAGAAAAACCCATAGCAGCGCCTGGGTGGCACAGCGGTTAAGCGTCTGCCTTTGGCTCAGGGCGTGATCCCGGCGTTCTGGGATCGAGTCCCACATCGGGCTCCACTGCTATGAGCCTGCTTCTTCCTCTCCCACTCCCCCTGCTTGTGTTCTCTCTCTCGCTGGCTGTCTCTATCTCTGTCAAATAAATAAATAAGATCTTTAAAAAAAAAAAGAAAAACCCATAGCACTCACTAAGCCCTTTGAAGTTAGGGATTTTTTTCTTAATTGAAAGAGAACAAATGTTAATAAGCACGCATTTGTCCATCACCAAAATGGAATAACTGTTCATATTCTTCCATATTTTCTCCAGACTTGTCTAAAGGCAAAAGAACCACACAGATAAAGTTGAGGTCTCCATGATCTCCTCCTTAATTTCATTCCCTTCCTTTCCAGAGCTAGCCATAGGAAGAATTTGATATGCATTTAATTCCATAAATTTACTATATTTGTAATAAATGTTATGTATATATTAACAAAGCTATATAAGTTCTTTGTGGCATTATTTAAATTAAATACAGTATATGTCAAGTTTTCTGACATGCTTTTTCACTCAATATTTTATTATACCTATATAGGCTATTCCTTTTTAACTGAAGTATATTATATGAATATACCTCTATCAGTCCATTATCCCTCTCTCTCCCTTTCTCTCTCCACTGCTTCTTGACATTTGGATTACTCACATATTTTTGCTAACAGTGTTGTATTGGATACTCTTCCATATCATTATACATTACTCTTTGTAGTTGTGCACAGTTTTTCTAGGGCAAACACACATGTATGCATACACACATATGTGCACATACTCTCAGCTTGGATGCTAGGTCATAGAATACGTAAGTTTGGGAGTATTGCCATTGCTCTTCATGATGGCTCTGCTAGGTTATACTGGAAACAGTATTAAAAAAGAGGTCCTACTTCCCCACATGCTTGGCCAGACATCGCTATTTTCCCCAGACTGGTAAATTTCAAATCGTACTTCACTTTTTGAATTTCCCTGATTACTTGTATCGTTGAGTATGTTTTCATATGTATTTTGCAAATTCAGTTTTTATTTTCTATAAATGGCACATGAAAATACTTTGCCTATTTTTCTATTGAGTTCTTTTATATTTTTCCTTATTGATTTATATTTCTCTTTATATCCTGAATATAGAATTAAATATGCTGACCATATCTCTTCTTAGGGGCTTTCTACTTTTGTTTATACCTTCAGTCATGCAGAAGTTTTAAGTGTAAAGTGGTCAGGTTTCCCAGGCTTTTCCTTTATTGTTTTGACTTTGTATCTCCGGTATAATAAATCTTTTACAACTCTGAAATCTTAAAGATATATATTATTTTTCTCTCAATAGCCCCACAGTTTATTTTTACATTTTAGTTTTAATTTATTTTTTTTAATATGAACTAAGGCTCTCTGCCTATCGATGATTTATATATTATATATTATACATATTATATGTGTAATATACTACATATATGCATAACCAGCATTTGTCAAATAATCCATTCTTTTAGTTCACTAATTCTATCTTCATGCATGTCCAATTTAGATTTTATTCCCTCTACTGCAATTTTATTTTAATGATTTGAATTGGTTGGTTTTCACATCACTTGTTTTTGTTTTGTTTTACAGAACTGTTTCTTTTTAAGTAGGGTCCATGCTGGCACTTGCACCCACAGCCCTGAAATCAAGACCTGAGCTAAGATCAAGAGTTGGATGTAACTGACTGAGCCACCCAGGCGCCCTTACAGGGCTGTTTTTATTTCATGAAAAATTTCCTCCCTATCCTTAAAAAAAAGAATCCTAAAGATGTTAATATTGTTTTCCATTTTTCCATTTCTTTCCTTATTTTCTAAAGCGAATTTCTGTCTGAAATTTCTGTCTTTTCTAAGTGATTGTCTTCATGTACTCTGGAATTTTTATTTGCAAGCTCATCTTGCGCAGGAAATGTTTCCCCTCTGTCTCTCCCTCTGTGTACTTATTTTCCCTTTGTGACCCATCCAGCTCCTTTCACACTCCCAGCAGGGCAGAACTAGGTCTTTCATCTGCCTCCTATTCTGCCTTGTGACAACAGCAGGAAGCAATTACTGCACCAGCTGACCAAAGCTCCAGTGACACAGCTTTGTGTCAGCTGTGTGCCTGGGTACAGGCCACTACTGCGCTCATTGAGCCCCCTGCCAATGAAATTGGATTTTGTCTCATTCACTGCAATGGAATGTCTTGAACACCAAGATCCCACAAGAGTTGAGCTTACCGCTACACATTTTAGTTCCTTTCTGGCCCACAGTGAGACTTGTCTTGTTTTTGAAAATAGCTGTGTGTGTGTGTGTGTGTGTGTGTGTGTGTGTGTGTGTGTTTCATTTAGAATACAGTTTAAAATATTAATTATTCAGAGGGGAGTGTATGCTGTGACCACAAATTTGATATGGCATAACTGCTCTGCATGAAATAGAAACTAAAACTGATTAGATAATCACAGTGAATGAAGGAGTGAATAAAGAAAAAAATATCAGATTTTCTTTTCTGGTACAGTGGTTTGGAATAGACCAGAACAGTGGTCCCCGATCTGTTGTATTGAATGATCTGGAACTTCAGGTATTTTTTCCTGAATTTTCCAGGTAATTGTTATGCTCAGTGAGGTTTGGGAACCACAGATCTAAAGGAACGTCCTCTAGACAAAAGAGTCAGAAAACATGATATCCAGTCCCATCTCTTTTTCTTAACATTCATCTTGACTTGATTCAGCTAAGGACTCTCTGGGTTTTGATTCCCCCAATATAAAGTGAAAAGATTGTATTGTACAGTCACTGAGAACCTTTTACATTTTGAATATATTTAATCCTAGTATTAAAATCCTAGTATTTTAGTAAGGTGGCACCCACATCCCACTCTTGACCTGGATTAGAGAATGTAGTCAATTAAAATCCATAGACCTTTCCCATATATTGCCATCAAGCCAACATCCCTCTAGTCGGCAATTAACTTTTATACCTAAGTAAAGGACTTTATATTTTTCTGGCTTAAATTTATTTTAATATTTGTGAACATTTTTTATTGAAACTATAATATGCAGAAAGATAAACATATCCTAAATATACAGCTTGATAAATATTTACCAACCATATTTATGCCTCCAGCACCTAGGTCAAAGAACAGAATATTTCCAGCAACCCAGAAGCCCCTCTTTATGTTCTTTTCCAGTATATACCCATATCACCTTGGATAATTTATATTATGACTTCTAGCAGATTAATTTTGCTCTTTTTTTGGACCTTACAGATGGAATCACAAATATGTGCTAAGGTAAGGCATCTTTCGCTCAATATTATGTTTATGACATTCATGCATATTGCTTGAGTTATAGATCATTAATTCTCATTGTTGCATAGTATTCCATGGTATAAAACATGCCTTAGTTCATTTATCCACTCTAGTGTTGGTGGGCATCAGGATAATTTCCAGGCTTGGCTATTATGAATAACGCTACTATGAAAATTCTAGTGCACGTCTTTTGTTGACCATACGGTTACATTTTTCTTGAGTATTCAGTGATATTGCTGAATTGGTTACGGATATGTTTAGTTTCTGTAGATAAGACTGCACAATTTTCCGGTGTGGTTGTACTAATCTTCCACCAGGAGTATATGAGTGTTCTTGTTGCTCTACCTCCTTGTCAAACTTGGTATTTTTATGTTTTTTATTGTAGTTATTGTGGCCTGTGTGTTTTAGTATCACATTATGGTTTTAGTTAGTATTTACCAATGATTAATAAAGTTGAATAATTTTGTGACATGATTATTGGTGATTTTGATAACTTGTGAGATGTCTACTCAAGGCTTTTGCCCATTTTTCTATTAGGCAATTTGTCTTTTTATTGATTTGTTGTAGTTCTTTATTTATTCTAAATGTGAATCCTTTTATTTATTTATTTATTTTTTTTTTTTTAAAGATTTTATTTATTTATTTGACAGAGAGACAGCCAGCAAGAGAGGGAACACAAGCAGGGGGAGTGGGAGAGGAAGAAGCAGGCTCCCAGCAGAGCAGGGAGCCAGATGCGGGGCTCGATCCCAGGACCCAGGGATCACGCCCTGAACTGAAGGCGGATGCTTAAGGACTGAGCCACCCAGGTGCCCTTAAATGTGAATCCTTTTAAAAATGTACTTATTATAAATACTTTCTCCCACTCTGTGGGTTACATTTTCACTCAATCATGTCTTAACTTCTTAATTTTCAAAATTTCTTAATTTTTAATTAATTTCAGAATTAATTTGTGAATGTAAAATGTGATTTTATAATGTAAAAGGTACACATTTTATTCATATGCAACTGTGAGCTATCTTTTTTGGCCATAAGTTTTACAAAGTCCAAATTTTCCTGTGCAAAAATTTCAGATCTAAATTTGTGAAGATAATTTAGTCTTTCAACATTGTATAACTTCACTTATTTTTGGACTGCATACAATTAGTTCTATAAAGTTTTTTTTCCCCTTTTTAGCAATAGGATTAAAGTAGGTTTTTGACCAGTGTTTAATTTACAAGAAATTTTACTGTATGGAGTTTTTGCCACCATTCACTGAATTTCGTATTGATAACTTCTAGGGTGGTTGATTTTTTTAATGTGTCAATTGTGAGAATTTTTACTTTACTAGACAATTATGACTCTTGACTCAATTTTTTACTTGTAACAAAAGAATCAAAATGTGTTGCTGTTTAAATTTGACTTTTGCTTTCTAAATCTTCATGAAATGGCCCTATGTCTGAAAATTATTTTCTATTCTTTAGAAATATGTGTTCCTGTGGTTGATCAACCCCTGACCTCTGAACTTCAGGTAGAAAACAGGCTGGGATGATAAGAAATCTGAAGTGAGGACTCGCTCTGAGAATAGCCATTTCTGGGAGCAGTTATGACACACCTTCTAAGTGGTGTTGAGTGATCTTTAGGTTTTCGGTAAAACCTGGACAGTAGCCACAGCTGGTTCTCAGTTGTGCCAGTGAGAGGAGCAACCTTCTGAGAAGCAACCAGGCAGAAACCAGAATTCTTTCAAGCCACAGTGGAGGTGTCAGGAGGTATCACCTGAGAAAGGGGGTTGTCCTCAGCAGCCACAGCGACCAGATGTGGAAGCCCAAGTGAAAGAAAGAGAAACCCCTGTTGTACAATACACAGGAGGAAATACTCTGGAAGCTCAGAGCCAGCTCAAGGAAGATTCACAGTGGGGTGCCAGGTTGGCAGGGAGGCAGAAGTCACAAACTGAGCAAAAGAACAAAGTGCAGTCTTATATTGAGGCCCACTGAAGGGAAAGGAAGAGCATGGCTTTGGTCAGAGCAGAGCACACTGATAGAAGGGGCAGGAGAGGGGGTAGGATGTGCCAGTTGGCTCTGAGCTGGGGTGCTGTGTAGCCCTAGCTGCAGAGTCAGATCTTGCTCCTTCCTGCGAGCACATTAGCAGGAAGAAGGCAGTGGATGCGGTGAAAGTGACATTGTGAAGGAAATATAGTGCATTTCTTTCAGCATCAGTTTCACTCAAAAATTTTTTGAGGGGGAAAGATAGGTGCTTTAACTCATAAGGAATCTAAAATATAACTTTGTGTCTAAAAGCACACGGAAGTGAATGATGGTATCACTGCGAAATCAGCATGCAACTTAAATCTAAAGTGAGAGAATTCAAAGATGTATGGGATGCAACTGGGGTAAGGGTTTCCTGTACTCACTATTTGAGATACTTGGAAGGAAATGTTTAAGAATCACTAATAAGGTTCATGGATCTCGGAAGAATTTTGAACATGAAGAAGCATGATGAGAGAGATGCTTTAGAAATATCAGTATGAAGATTCTTTGCAGTGTGGATTTTAAAGGCGGTGTTATGAGGGGAAAAAAAAGAACCCAACTTACTAGGAATGAATTGCGATGTTCTGTGTCCAGATAACTGATAGCTTGGTAGCCAGAGGAATAGGGAGGTGAGGAAGTGACAAATTCAATAGGCATTTACAAAGGAAAAGTCATTATGATGACTTGGTGAACTAACAAAAGATGAGAGAGGTAAAAGACGAATGTAAAACAAGATTCCAAATCTTCAAATGTGGACAATGAAGAAAATGGTGACACCTTTGACATCTACAAGGGAAAGAGGGAATCATGTGATTTGTTACTTTTTGCTGTGGTTTTCCTTGTGAATGTTGGCTGTTGGAAAGGGTAGAAACTCCTTTCTCCATTCAGATCCCCCTGGGACATCATCTCCCAGGCCAAGTCAATCCCCTGTTTCCTCTTAAACGTGTGTGCTGAATCCTGCAGTAGAAATACTCTGAATTCCACTTGCGGCTAAGGGCTTACTTGAGCACGGGAGAGGTTAAGTCTCCTGACTTAGGGCTTCTTTGTGGCTATTTGAAAGGAATCAGAGATGAGCATCTCCTTGAACTCAAGGGGGGGTTTCTCAGGGAAACATCCAGAGTCAGATTCCTGCACTGAATAGCCTTTGCATGGCTTCCCATGACCTACTGATATCTGAAGAATTTTCAAATATTAAGGGAATGACTTCTTGTTTATAATCAAAGAGAATGCAAGACTTGAGGGGTTTATTAGTAAGGCCTGAGGGATAAGCATCTAAATTCTTCATTTTGGATAAAGTTGCTCTCCCTGGAACCTCCTAGCACTGTTGGTTCTTCTGAGCCACATGCTTCCTCAATAAGCTTCTGGGGCAGAGGGGCGCCTGGGTGGCTCAGTCGTCAAGCGTCTGCCTTCGGCTCAGGGCATGATCCCAGAGTTCTGGGATCGAGCCCCGCGTCGGGCTCCTCTGCTGGGAGCTTGCTTCTTCCTCTCCCACTCCCCCTGCTTGTGTTCCCTCTCTCACTGGCTGTCTCTCTCTCTCTGTCAAATAAATAAATAAATAAAATTAAAAAAAAAAAAAAAGCTTCTGGGCAGAGAAAGAAGGATCATCTCTCTCTGTATCTATGCTCCTAAAAGATGAAGGCCAGATAGCACGTTCTGTATTCCTATGACTTGTAGAAACAACACTCATTCGTTTGTTCACTCATTCATTCGTTCGTTCATTGTTTAGAAAAAAGCACGTATTAGTCATCAAGCTCGGCATGGCACTGTTCTTTATGTTGTGGGGAAAAAAAAGGAAACACAGCCAACCATAGCACATTGTGTCTTTCCTCGAGGAGACAATATAAAAGAGGGAAATAAGATGAATGATATTACATTCCAAGTCAATGGCCCAACATTATCACAAGAATTCTACCACGTGAAGCTCGAGAGTATGGAGAAAATATGAATGTGCAGGTGCAAAGACACACCTTATTTACCATGGATGTAATAAAGACGTGGAGGCAAAGATACTGAGTCTGATGGCTCAAGTGGAGTCCGCAGCACTCACGTTGAGAAGCGGTAAGAAATAAGAATTAGGACAGAAAAGGTGGGTGGAGGCTACAGTGCAGAGTGCTTTGAATGGAGGGTGAATCTCTTCTCCTCTCTGATGAGCATGCATGGCTCCAAGAAACTGGCTTCTTCTGTTAATGGACAAAGTTCTGAGGGCCAGATGTTTTCTACTGTCTTGCCCAAAGTAACTATTCTTCGATTATACGATGAAAGCAGAATTTATGATTCCTCTGGGGAAGTGGACAGGAAACCAGACGTAGGACACCAGTGCAACCCAGTGAGAGATGGTAATTTTTATACATATAAACTGATCAACCTTCATAACAGCCCCTCATAATAAGCAGGGGATCTATTATTGTATGATTTTATAAATGAATACGTTGAGGTTCATAGAGGTTAAATGACTTATTAAAAGTTACACATCAAGGGGCACCTGGGTGGCTCAGTCAGTTAAGCGGCTGCCTTCGGCTCAGGTCATGATTCCAGGGTCCTGGGATCGAGTCCTACAACGGGCTTCTTGCTCAGCAGGAGCCTGCTTGTCCCTCTGCCTGCCACTCCCCCTGCTCGTGCTCTCTCTCCTTTCTCTCTCTCTGACAAATAAATAAATAAAATCTTATAAAAATAAACAAAAGTTGCACATCAAGTAAAAGCATGAACTTTTACCGGGCCCCCAGTTGTGTGTCTTTGGCATAACAAATCCATCCTGTTCCAAAAAGCCACCAATCCTATATACTCTCAAATATTCTGTGAAATGTAAAATTTGTTTTAATAACAAGGTGGCTCTAATTTTGATTCACAGAGGCAGGGTGGGAAGACAGGATTACGGAAGATCCCTTTGCAGAAACTTTTAACAAGGAGAGGAAATATCTACTGACTTTTTGAGTAGCAAGTCTTAATCCTGTACAATTCAGTGTCTTGAGATGAAGAGACATTCCTTGAAGCCTAGTGAAAATATAGCCAAACTCAGGGCTAACTTTATTCCCTTCTAGTCGGTGACTTCTCTCTGGCATCTTAAGAAGACCAGCCAAAGTTGCTCTGAATTGCTTCTTCCAAGGCTTCCTTACTCTAGGATTAAAAAAAAAAATCCTTCTACTCTTCCTCTTCCTGCCCTACCCCGTGCCAACCACTGGGAATATGCTGATGTAATTCCAGGGCTCATATGCTTGGGTGACAGGGATGTGTTTTGATGCTGAGGCAGAAGAGAATTCTACTCACTTGGCAGTGGCATTGGACCAAAGAATAGCTATGTAACTACTTCGCCCCTGGGAGGTGGGTCCCCACAATGTCGTGTTTAAAATTGTGGTTTATTGCAATCTGAGTAGAAGTTCTGCATTTCTGCAAGAGTCGGGTTTGTTCCCTAACCTGCCTCTAGTGGCAAAGGCACTTTGGGAACAGTTCACCACTATGCTTGATTTTAATGTGGAAGACTGAATTCTGGGTGTGTTAAGATGGTATTAATCATGTCAATGTGATGTCACTAAGTTTAACGCTGTTGTATAAAAAAACCATTTTTTTAAAAAAGCCAATCTACATACTAAATTGCTTCCAGATAATTTTTTATTTCCTGAAGTGTAGTGAGGTTATCTGGAAGCTTGGGTGCATTTTTTGGACAGCTGAATTCAGCAGCACAGAGCAACTACCTCTGTCTAGTCGTAGGTTAAGGGGCTGGGGTTGGTTTTGTTTTTTCATTCCTCAGAATGAAATGAATAAATAAATGAAATTTCATTCCTCTGAGCAGAAATGACAGGTTTTTGTTGTGGGGAGTAATGGCCAGAAGCAGAACTTAAGTTTTGGTCTTGATCCAGAAGCCTTACAGATGGCTAGACAAAAGAAAAAAAAAATGAAGAAAAAGAAGCTTCATTTAATGCTTCATAGATAGCATTTTTATTTATAGCACCAACGTACATTTTGAAACTTTCTTTCAGAGGTGGGAGTTAAGGGGAAGGAAGGGGTAGGTGTGAAGGAGGAGATGAAAGTTTGAATTGAAAAAGAAAAAATTTGAGTAAAGGAAATTATTTTGCTTAAATATATTTTATTTGATCTGGGTATGTGGGGACCACGTCCTTAAATTGTTTCAGGTGCAGATGGGTTGCTCAAGTGAGTGTAATGAGCCACATATGGACTGCGTTGTGTATCACTTGCCAATGTCACTTATAAAGTACAATTCTGTACTGTATGTAGGAGGCGTGTTCCCTTCTCCTTATTTGTATGTTTACTATACACTTTGATATTTGAAATGTTATGTACTGGACAGGCCACTTATATTTCTAAAATGGGTTAGATTTTATGCAACCTTTTTTTTTTAATTAATAGCAATTAAAACCATTTTTACACCCCCCCCCACAACAACAATGAAATAGAAACATCTACGCTGATGGGCAGAAATGTGAAATCTGTTTTTAATTGTGCCAAATTTTAGAGTTAACGCCATTTTGTGGAATCCCTAATGTAGTGTTATTAAAAAAGGAATCTTGTTTAACTTAACACCCATTTCCTTGTACTAGTTGTGATGGTGAGTCACATGTGTTAACTTGGCTAGACCAAACACCCAGCTTTGAATCAAACACTAATCTGGGTGTCGCTGTGAAGAAATTTTGTAGATATGGTTAACATCCACCATCACTCGTCCGGTAGTAAAGATTAACCTTGGTAATGTGGGTGGGTCTCATCCAATCAACTGAGAGCCTTAAGGACAGAAACTGAGGTTTCTCAGAGAAGGAATTGTGCCTCAAGGTCACAGCTTTAAATTCTACCTAATTCTCTAGGCTGCCAGCTTGACCTATAAATTTCATCCTTGCCAGCTTCCCCAGTTCTGTGATGAGCCAATTCCTTAAAGTAAGTAAATGAGTAAGTTTGTGTATGTGCGTGTGTGTGTGTGTGTGTGTGTGTGTGTGTGTGTGTGTGTGTCTTGATTCGGCTTCCCTGGAGAACCCTGATTGATACATAGTTTTCTTACATCTGCTACTGAAATGCCTGCTTTTAAGGAGTAGATGTTGCTAATTTGATTTGTCACTTTCAAGAGGCAGGTTTAGGTCAAATTCACGAATGCCCTAAAATGGTATAGTCCTCTCTTCTTCTGCTTATATTCCTTTTGTGCCAAACTTTCATATATTTAAGAATTTCACATTCATTTGTCTTCCCATGGGCCAAATGATTGTAGTTACTCAAGATGGCCTAATTCAAGAGTTTCATAGATTCATTAAACGTCAGACATAGAAAAGATCTTAGAAATCATCTAGTCCAAATTTCCACTTAATAGATAAGGAAGATAAATAGTAAAATGCTTCCTAATGTTAAAAGTGGGCTAAGCAGTCATGTTTTGTCAAGCGCTATTACACCATTCCACTCTATCATCCTGTTCTTCAGGCCAATAGTCTCCTCCCTGCCCAGCCCTGGAATATTGTCAGATTCAGCTACCATAGGGTAAGCTGAACTAGCTCTTGGGATGAAGATAGATGGTTATGGATGGGGTGGAAGAAACTATGGAGAAAAATCGCTACATTTTGTTCTGATACCCTACCATGCACAAAGGCATCCAGGTCTCCCAAAGCTAAGGTGACCAGCCACATCCTCTGATTTTTGGAGGCCTTGACAAACTCTGGCATAATCAAAACTAACATCATCCATTTGAATTCCCATATGGTTTAAACATGCAACTTCCCCTGTCCAAAAAACACAAACCCAAAACATTCAAGAAACAAAAAGAACTTTGCTTCCAACAAGGACCGGTAGAATTTGTTTCTCCTCAAATGTACTTTTATTTTCAAAATTAAGCCTGCAGAGATTAATGGACAGATTATGAGACTTGGTAAAAGAAAGTGAAACACGATATTTCAGACTTAGTGCTGAATGGGGCCATTGGCTTTCTTCTGGAAAGTATGATCCTTCATGGCGTATAGTTGTATTCTTTTGGCCGCCACTGGATACCTTTGTGTTAGAGAGGCATGTGGTATGGGGTGGGGGAGTGAATTTGGGTTATGGAACAAATATATACTAGTTCTTAATGCCTAGAAACAGATTGAAATGCAGTATTACAGGTCTTACAAAATTTCCCCGCAAAGATATAAAATATTTGTAGATTCTTGCATTTTAATCACACTAAGTTACATGCCTAAGTCTTTTACTCCAAATTTTGCACACTTAATTCTAAGAATAAATGCATAGAGTGTTCTATGTCTATAAGATTTCCAGACAGAGCACCTCAGTAGATCTCCCTCTTACCTCCATAAAGCATGTTGGACAGCAACTAGAAAACTAAGGCAGTAGAGATTTCTCATTTCCCAATACCAAATAACTCGTAATCATCAGACATGGGTCTTAATCTGTACACTATAGACTTTTGGCTACATAAGTATGAAAACAAAATATTAGGTTAAACAGAGCTTTTTCCTTTCTATTTATGGTTCAAGAAAGATTAGCTGTCCTGAATTTTAATTCTTGATGTGTAAAGAATTCAAGTAATGCTTTATTTTTATATCCATAGAATGACTGTCTACCATAAATGTTGGGCTCTTGCCCCAGTATTATAAATAGCGACTACAAAATTCAAGTGCTTACATGATTTGTGCTAGCTTTTTGGCACACACCCATGACTCACAGCTCCCAATCAGCAGTTCTAAATCTCCACAGTCCCTCCTCTCAGCTGGGGAGTTCCCAGGGTGAGTGGGCTTCAGAGCCAAATTGTTCCCTGAGTTAGCTTTGGGGGTGATTCATTGCTCTTGTATGAAGCTTGAGGACCAGCCAGTGTAGATGGAGTCTATTTGGCACCCAGGTCAACAGAAAACACAAAACGGATTCATTCCCTAGCTCACCAACTTATATTAATGTAACAGAATCAGCAAGCCCTCAATTTACAGTAGTTTGAATTGTATTTCTAATTTAGTCATTAGTCATTTACCTAGGACTTCTGAAGGACAGCGTTGGGAAGGCATGTCAGCTGCTTATCACTTTTGGCTTATGTTGGCTGGAAGGTTAATCTATACCCAGAGAGTATATACCTGGAAGTTGAAGTTAGCCTATCAGTCAGGAACCCCCCCTTCAGCACTTATGCTATAACTAGTCCCAAAGAAGTTTATTTTATATCCCCTACCATGATGAAGGTCCATTTTTTGCTCACATTTGAGCTCTTTCTTCTTCAACCTGTAAAAATAAACTTCCTTATACTAAGAAAAAAAAATCACAGAAAAAATGGTTAAAAGTCTTCTTGGAAATCAAGTAGCACTTATGAAACACTGTTTGTTTGTATTACTTTAAGTGTCAATGAATCAGCATCATATGGATTAAATTTCCTTGCAAATAAATAAGGCTCACTAATGAAGAGTTGAGTTTGCATTTTGCAAAATCTACAACAACTTAGTAAGGATGTGTAGTCTGTCTTGAACCAGATGGATCCACACTATTCCATGGATCGGAAAGAAAAAATGTTCCAATACATCTTGATGGGGCATTCTGAAATCTTTTTTTTTTTTTAATCTGACCAGTTATTGATTTTGGTTATAGTTAAGAATTAGCAAATGCTGTGATTTTAAAAATTGGTATCAACAAATACTATTTGGTTAATAAAAAGTTGCTGCCAATGAGTACATGAAACAGGTGCTCAAAATTACTAATTATTGGAGAGGGGACGCCTGGGTGACTCAGTCAGTTAAGTGTCTGACTCTTGATCTCAACTCAGGTCTTGCTCTCAGGGTCATGAATTCAAGCCCTGCATTGGGTTCCAGGCTAGGTATGGAGCCTGCTTAAAAAAAATTACTAATTATCGGGGAAATGCAAATAAAAACCAAAATGAGATATCACCTCATGCCTGTTAGAATGGTCATCATCAACAAAAAGAGATAGCAAATGCTGCCAAGGATGTGCAGGAAAGGGAATCTTTGTGCACTGTTAATGACATTACAAATTGGCACAGCCACTATGGAAAACAGTATGGAGGTTCCTCAAAAAAACAAAATAGAACTATCATATGTCCAGTAATTCCACTTCTGGGAATATTTCCAAAGGAAACAAAAACACCATGTAGAAGAGATATCTGCACCTCCGTGTTCATAGCAACATTATTTACAGTAGCCAAGACAGGGATACAACCTAAGTGTCCATCAATGGATAAACAGTTATAGAAATTGTGATATATATAATGGAATATTATTCAGCCATAAAAAAGAAAAAATCTTTCCACTTGTGACGACATGGACAGAACTTGAGAGCATTATGCTAAGTAAAATAAATTAGAGCAAAACAAATACTGTATGATCTCACTTTCATGTGGAATCTAAAAAAAACAACAACAAAATTAAACTCATAGAAAAAGAGATCAGACTTGTAGTTGCTGGAGGTGGCAGGTGGGGGAGGGGAAATGGAGGGAGGTGATCAAAAGGTACAAACTGCCAGTTCTAAGATAAATAAGTACTTGGGATGTCATGTACAATATAGTGACTACAGTTAATATTGCTCTATGGTGCATTTGAAAGTCCTTAACAGGGGTGCCTGCGTGGCTCAGCTGTTAAGCATCTGCCTTTGGCTCAGGTCATGATCCCAGGGTCCTGCGATGGAGCCCCGCATCGGGCTCCCTGCTCGGTGGGAAGCCTGCTTCTCCCTCTCACACTCCCCTTGCTTGTGTTCCCTCTCTCCTTGTCTCTCTCTGTCAAATAAATAAATAAAATCTTTAAAAAAAAGAAGCCCTTAAGAGAATAGAACCTGAAAGTTCCCAACCTAAGGAAAAAAAAAATTTCTCTATTTTTTTTTGTACCTATATGAGATGATGGATGTTAACTACACTTATTGTGAGAATCATTTCACAATACATGTAAGTTAAATCATTATTCTGTGCACTTTAACTTACACAGTGCTGTATGTCACGTGTATCTCAATAAAATTGGGAAAAATAGTAAAGCAAAAACATGATATTAAAAATGTTCCATTTTTAATGAAAAAATTTGTAAAAATAATATACTGAAAAACCTAATGATGCAATTAAGATTCTTTGGAGAGAGAAAGAGAAAGCGTGCACCATGGAGGGGGAGGGGCAGAGGGAGAGAGAAACTTAAGTAGGCTCCATGCCCAGAGTGGAGCTCCATTCAGAGCTTGATCTTAGGACCCTAAGATCATGATCTGAGCTGAAATTAAGAGTCAGACACTTATGGGACACCTGGGTGGCTCAGTCAGTTAAGCCCCTGCATTCAGTCCCGCATCAGGCTTCTTGCTTGATGGGGAGCCTGCTTCTCCCTCTGCCTGCTGCTCCCCCTGCTTGTGCACTCTCTCTCCCTTCCACACTCTCTCTCTCTCTCTGTCAAATAAATAAATAAATCTTAAAAAAAAAATCAGACACCTAACCGACTGAGCCACCTGTGTGCTCCACAATTAAGAGTCTTCTTACCATTTGTCACCATAGGTGCCCACACTTTATTTAGCTGAAACTCTATTTATTCGAATTCATATATAATTCCTATAAAAACTTCCAACCATAATTTATGTGGTTAATCTTTTTTAAAAGTTCATTTCTCAATGAAAAGAATTACCAATCAAAAAACTAGGGGTAAACATTTAAGAAGCAAAGAGACAAAAAGTCATTGACAAAGTGAAGCAAGAATTGAAAATGTCTTCTCCTGAGCTCCAGTCAACCTTTTTTTGCCTTCCATCTTCATACTAATGATGCTTTTAATGATGACATGTGATATTAGTAATGACATGTATGATAGAAATATATTAGTATGCGTGCTAATGCAACCTTAATGAAATATGAAAAAGTAAGTCTATACTTAGAAATGGATTATTTAATGATTCAAAAGAGAGATTCATTCAGCTAAAATATACGCAATAGTAAGATTCTAACCTAGAGGAATTATGATCTGAAAATGATTAATAAGATCATCATGTCTTTTTCCAGCTATGTTACCAGCAATATACAAGTGACTGTAGACAATAGTGAATAATTTGACTTGTTCTGGATAATGCTGAACAAAACTCTTGAGAGGAACTGGATAAAGCAAATGTTTTTATTTTTATAATGCATTTTGACCCACAGCCAAGACTTACAGGATTTTGCTTAGAATTACATTCTGTTATTTGCAAGCAAAGAGTTCCCTTGGCTGTTAGATTGGCAGAGCTAGTAAAATACAGCTCATCTGAGGCTATTTAATCTTAGCACTCTGAAAAGATCCAATCTATTACTACTGCTAAATTTAACCTCATGTGAGCCACACCATTAGGGCATGAGGTTCACCATTCTTCCCAGTATAGGAAGTGAAAGTTCCTTCTGCTGATGGGTGGTTAACACACTCAAACAAGTTCAACATGATGAAGTCTGCTCTGACGAAGACCGGTCCTTCAGGTTTTTGTTAACAGTTACTTCTTCAGTGCCTACTATGTATTCAGGCTTGTAGTGAGGTCCTGGGGAGATTTCTGTTTCTAGAGAACTCAGAGTCTAGTAGTGGGGAGAAATGCGTTAAAAATCATGGTAAAATGTGACTCTTATAAATGGAAATAGACACAGAGTGCTATGGTATTTCAGAATTCGGAATGTCTAATCATCTGAAGCTGGAGTTGGGGCAAGGCTGTGCTACTCATTTGCTGCTATATAACACATCATTCCAGAACTAAGTGGCTTAAAACAATTGGCATTTATTCGCTCATGATTTTGTTCTGGGGTCTGGACTTAGGCACCAGTTCTTCCGTTGTATCTCCTGGTAGTTTGGCTAGGGTCAGACAGTCCAAGAAAGCCTTATTCACATACTTGGCCATCAGGTGGGATTCCTACCCAAGCATTTAATTTCTCCTCCATGTGGACTTTCCAGCAGATTAGCCCAGGTGTTTAAAATAGTGGCAACAACTTCCCAAGGGACTGAGAACAAAAACTGCAAGACCTCTTAAGCTGAAGCTCGGCAGTCATAAGATATTATAACTACTGCATTTTCGAGAAAGTAAGTAACTGGGCTCTTCCAAAATCAGGAATAAGGTGAATAGTCCCCACTTCATGATAGGAGGAGTTGAAAAGCAGTTGTAGCCATTTTAAAGTACCACAGGGACTAATTAGTTAGGGGACACGTCAAAGGAAATACTTTTGAGCTGGGTATTAAAAGATTTATATGAGTTTTCTAGGAAGAAGTGTGTGTGTGTGTGTGCGCGCGTGCATGCTTGCGTGTGTGTGTGTTGGGGCAGAAAGTATTCCAGAAAGGCCAAGAGAGCATTCCAGACTCAGTGATTAACGTGAACAAAGGATGGTGTAATATTTGCGAAGCTACCTGTACACGTCTGTGGATGAATACAGAAGGTATCACAGCTATCAGAGATAGGGAGTCACCAGAGGGGGAATAACAATGAAGGGAGTTATAGAAATGAGTCTGGAATAATACGTTAGCAAAGATTATTAAGGAACTTAAGTGAAAGGAGCTTATGTGGGATTTATCATCTGGGCATTGGGTACCCAGGAATTGGTTTTTTGTCATTTCAGGTCTATTTGGGTCTGAGGAAGTCACTAAGTAAGTATTTGTTAAATGAATAAAAACAAGATATTGATGTGATCAGATTATCAATTCTTTAAAAAAGGGGGGTAAGATTAAGAATGTTTCCTCCAAACATCCTCAATATAATGAATTTTTTTCCAGAAGGGTTT
The DNA here is from genome assembly GCF_002007445.2 of Ailuropoda melanoleuca. Lineage (NCBI taxonomy): Eukaryota > Metazoa > Chordata > Mammalia > Carnivora > Ursidae > Ailuropoda > Ailuropoda melanoleuca. Next base: position 23,165,430 of record NC_048225.1, on the reverse strand, counting down.
AGGGTAGGGTAGCAATGTAACTAGGAAGGTGCAGGCCCTGGGAAAAGATTTTGAAAAGCATCCTTGGCTTGGCTCGGTGGGTATGTTTCTTTGGAGCAGGTTTGGAGGTCTTTTGAGATTATGGGTGGGGGTACTATCATACTCCCAAACAACTCTTTGGCACCACCATTGAGAAACCCTCTCCTCCCTGCTGCTTCACCCCTGCGCATCTAGGTCAGGAGTTGAAAATTAATGTTGATGTTGATTAAGAATAAGAGTAAGAATAATATTTCTACAATTTTTTATAAACTTTTTAAAGTAATCATTATAGACTAACAGGATGGTGCAAAAAAGAGAATAAAGGGTCCACAGTATCATTCACTCAGCTTCCCCAATGAGGGACATCTTACTATCACTGTGGCATAATATAGAAGTGAGGAAACTGATATTAGCATATTGTTGTTGGCTAGACTACAGAGCTTACTTGATTTTCATCATTTTAAAGTGCACTCGTGTGTGTGTATGTGTAGTTGTATGTAATTTTATCCCATACATAGATTCATGTAATCACTACCACAATCAAGGTAGCAGAACTCTTCCATCACCACAAAGTAACCTTCCGTGCTACCCTTTTACATTTGCGTATCCCTTCCTTTGAGTTTGAGTCCATGAATAAGATGGTGTTGGGATAATTATACTGAAGAGGGTATGCCTTGAGGCCCTACGATCCATCTTCTGGGGCCCTTATGTGTTACGTATTATGAGTTATACAAAGTTTTCTTGCCTTTTGATCCTGGTATGAGCTAGCTTAATGTTGTGTGAGTGAGGAATTTGAGGATATAAATTGGTTCCAAGTTTAAAGACTTCTTTTGCTTGCATCTCTCTTTCTTGTTTCATGGGAATTACTCCTATGGCCTCCCCTGCCCCCACCCCACCCTAAGAAAGACAACTTATCTTATATATTTGCTATCTTTTCATTGGCAGAAGTCATCACTTCAAGTGCCAACACTCTCTCATAAAGCCCAACAAAATATATATATTTTATGTATATATATTATGTATTTGGGACATAAATAGTTACCAATATTTTGAGGGCTCTTTTCCTTTAATTAAAAATGATTGAAAACAGAGTGATTAAGGATGGAAGAGACAGTGATGGTAGAACTGGCAATGATAAAGACAGTGATTGGGGCGCCTGGGTGGCACAGCGGTTAAAGCGTCTGCCTTCGGCTCAGGGCGTGATCCCGGCGTTGTGGGATCGGGCCCCACATCAGGCTCCTCCGCTGTGAGCCTGCTTCTTCCTCTCCCACTCCCCCTGCTTGTGTTCCCTCTCTCGCTGGCTGTCTCTATCTCTGTCAAATAAATAAATAAAATCTTTAAAAAAAAAAGACAGTGATTAAAGTTGGTAGTAATTAAGGCAAAGGTCTAATTTAACATCATTTGGAAATGAACTAATGAAGGATATTCACATTTATTTGATATGGACTTTGACTATTATGTACAATATTTGGTTGTGAATTCACCATCAAAATGACTCACCTTTCATTGCACAAGCTGCTGCCTCTTTTGGCTTTCCATTTATTTATGGGTTCATTGATTAATGTAAGAATATTTCCTAAGAATGAAAACGAAAAAGACCCTTCTTTTCCCCTGAAAGACTTGATGGGTGACTGAGGGTTGGTGATTTCCATTGTATGATAGAATTAGAATAATTTAAGAATTAGAATTTTATAGAGGAAGAAAGAAACCCTTAAATAGTCTAGTACAATTTCTTCATTTTATGGTCTACAGGGATAATAGGACTATGCTGGTTACCTTGTACATAATATAAAATTGTCTTTTCAAAACTACATATGTCAGTTGTGATCTGATTATATACTCACTCAGGATATACTATAACCATATTTATTTTATTTATTCCCAATCAATTCAAGAAACCACTAGGGGATTTTCCATTTGAAAGATGGAGTTGGTTTTGTCTGTGGGACAGGGTAAATGAGACACTTAGTGTAATCAGTCCTGTGCCTGGATATCTTTATTGACTGAAGAGAACTAAGGATAAAGAACTCACACACACTACCACGGTTATGCTAAAAATTCTTGCTAGTTTAGAAATGGTGCTGGCTCACTCCTAAAGAATCTTCCTGGAAATAGCTGGTACGGAAAAAACTTATATCAGCCAGAGAAAAGTAATTAAGAAAAACTAATATTCTAGGGAGGCCTGGGTGGCTCAGTCAGTTAAGTGTTTGCCTTCGGCTCAGGTCATGATCCCAGGGTCTTGGTATCAATTCCCACCTCAGTCTCCTTGCTCAGTGGGGAGCCTGCTTCTCCCCCTGCTTGTGCTCTCTCTCTCTGACAAATAAATAAATAAAATCTTAAAAAAAAACCCTCATATTCTTTCTATAAAATTGCGCTGTAAAAATAAAGGGGAATTGGGAAACCTGAGCAAATTTGTAGCATTCAACCAAAATATTTGCTATAAATTAAAAAATAAAAATAATGAAACATGATTCTATAAAACAAAAACACAAAGATACAAGACCTCAGGGAAGAAATGGCAATACACTAGAAGGAAATGAAATGTGAGTACCAAACTCAGGAAAAAATGAAACGGATTTTTAAAAAAATCACAGGGTGAAAGAAGAAGCAAATCAAAGTAGAAAAGGCCCTTTTAAGGGAACAGAAGACAGGTATGGTAGATGTAAACAAAGGAAAATGAAGATTTTATATTGTTAAAATGACTGATTTAAAAAATAACGTCTATAGAGACAAGAAAAAGAGATTTAACATATGCATAATTGGGAGTCTTCAAAAGAGAAATTAAAAATGAATTAAAAAATATTTTTAGAAATGGAAGATTTAAGAAGCACAATTACCCCAGGATTGTCAACATTGAGATATACATCATTAAACTTGACTTGAAGGAAAAATAATTTTTGGAACACTAAATAAAAAGATTATCCAAATAAGAAAAAATAAACTTGGATTGTTACCTCATTCATTACATCAAAATAAATTCCAAATAAACAGCTGGATGTAATATGTAAATATAGGATACCGAAAGAACTAGAAAACCAATGGAAAATATATATTATAATCTTATCAGTGCAAAGGCTTTATTGGTATTAAAATAAATATTGATACACTCAAACACATAACAAAATCAGGGCATGATAAAAACCACCACCAAGGAAAAAAAAAAGTTGCAGCTTTATTGAAAAATTAGGAAAAAAATACCTGGAGTGCCTAACACAGATGGAAACTTCAATAATCAATACGCAACCCAATAGGAAAATGGAAAGTGACCTGAATAAAGTCATAGAAAAAAATACAAATCAATTTTAAACCTAACAAAGTGCTAAATTTTACTTTGAGAAAATAAATTTTAAAAATCAAACAAAGGGTGGGTGCCTGGGTGGCTCAATCAGTTTAGCATCTGCCTTCAGCTCAGATCATGATCCCAGGGTCCTAGGGTTGAACCTCATGTCAGGATCCCTGCTCAGTGGGGAGCCTGCTCCCCCTTTTCCCGCCCCACCCCTGGCTTGTGCTCTCTCTCTCCCAAATAAATAAATAAAATCTTTAAAAAAAAATTGACCAAAGGGATTAAATATTTCATTTATCAGCCCAGCAAACTGATAAGGCATGTGGAAATAGGCCCACTCTTGCACCGTGGGTGAAAGTAAAAACTGAAAAATAAACAAAGTAGCAAAATATAGAATAGTGTGTAGAATGTGCTATTATTCATGTAAAAATAGGATAGTACAAATATATATATATATGACTATACAAAATACATGAATATATGTATATGGGTATATATAAATATATATGTAATTAGTAATAATAAATAGCATATCTCTGGAAGGACACCCAAAGATTTCAAAACTGATAATATAGGTTATCTCTGTGTGGTTTGGGGTAACACTTGAAGTGAGTGAGACCTTTTATAATAAGTTCTTTTGAAATACTTGAAATTTTCCCCGGTAAATGTACTTCTTTTTTTTTTTTTTTTTTTTAAAGATTTTATTTATTTATTTGACAGAGAGAGAGAGACAGCCAGCGAGAGAGGGAACACAAGCAGGGGGAGAGGAAGAAGCAGGCTCACAGCAGAGGAGCCCGATGTGGGGCTCGATCCCACAACGCTGAGATCACGCCCTGAGCCGAAGGCAGATGCTTAACCGCTGTGCCACCCAGGCGCCCCGGTAAATGTACTTCTTAATAAAACAATTTTTATGTCAAAAGAGGGAAGAGTGAAGTCAGTTCAGTCCACTGCTATGGCGGCCTGGGTCTGCCTTGAATTTACGGGTCTCTGGCAGCCTGTACTCATGGACCTACATATGCGAGACGGCATTAGTGGTGTTCGAACTTGGGCTCGGGGTGCACAGCACTGCTTACCTCCTACTCACCAGGCTCAGCCTCTGTTCCTTAAATTGAGTTCACGGGGACAGTGAGTCTGAGAGCATTGTGGTTTCTAGAATTAGCCACACACCGAAAAAGCTTTGCATCCCCTCAAACACATAGGTGCTTACACTGAGTACTGGCAACAAGTTTTGACTTTTTATCAACGTAAATTTAATCCTCAAACTTCAATGTCCTGCTCTTCCACTGGGCTCTGGTCAAAAGTCTTTATATTTATCATGACAGGTCTCCCTAAACTCTAATTGTGAAAAGTGATGTTGGGGACGGTATACTTTTCTTTCCAGAAAGCTCAGCTTCTTCGTGCAAATTAACTTATTTCTTCCCTGGCCAGACCCAGGCTCATGATTCCCTGCCTACTGGAGTGACTCTGCAGCCACCTGTACAGGGTCCTGCTTGTGTTCCCCTATCCGCCATCCTTATCCTGGCAAATGTATACCAGCTCTGGCCTGGGACACTCAGTTAAATTTTCCACCACCCAGTGGGCTCGGTCACGCCCCCTACAACATGCTCTGTTGTAGGGCCCTTCTCCCTAGTATGTTCCTTCCTTATGTATTCTACTTCAGCCGTGGAATATTTCCTACAATTCCCCTTCTTCCTTTTTTAACAGCCAATCCTTATAAATAGTTCATAATTTTTATAGTAACCCTTCACCGTTCAGTGTATAATCAAAATGCTATACAGACTGACTACATGAAAGTCTTTTCATAGTGTTCTTCTAGGACAGTGAGAAATAACTTGCCTCACATTTGCTAAATTCAGTGGGACCCTCAAGCTTCATTCCAGATATTCCTATGTTGTGTAAAGATCAGTGGTCAGCTCCTTGAACTAGGGAAGAAAGAAAGAAATTACATTATAGGAATTCAGCTATAAGGAATTGCTTGGGGTTTGGATCACAGGGAATGGGTATTTGGGGGATGAGGATAATAACTTAATGCTCACCCTTACCAATTGCAGAGTGCTGTTTTTACACGTGACCATCTCTTCTTAATTGATTTATTATGAATATTATAGGTAACTGTATCTCTGAAACTTTTCACACGTATCGAATCTAGGTAAGAATTTCGAAAACCACATGATAGTGTTCCCGAAGGGTTTCCCGAGATGTTGAAGCTGATTCATCTTGCAGGGTAAAACACGACCAGACGGGGAGTGGTGATTTCATGGTGCCGGGAAGTGGTAAGGTGGGACGAACAGACACTGAGACTTTAGAAATGGTTGAAAAACACATCCTTATATGTTGCACAGACTGGTTTCTAACGTGTTTGGAAGAAACATAAATGCTTTTAGTTGTTTCTTCATTGGATTTTCAGGATGGGCCCTGAATAGAGATTTTAACAAGACATAGAGAGAAATCTTGAGAGAATTTGAGAGGCCAAATGCCACAGTGAAAGCTGGACATTCAGTTCATAAATCTTTGAAAGTTAACATAACCTTTTCACCAACTTATTAAATTATCCTGCACTGGGCAGAGCTCCATGCTCACAGAGAGCTCTGCCATTTATGACCTTACTTTGAAATCCTTCCCAGATTCGATATCTATTTTTTGATCTTTAATAAAATTCCTTGTCAATGGCTTGACCGATCCTGGCCAGTGCGGAGGCTCTGAGATGTGTTTTGCTCTCCTGCAGTGGACAGTTGGGATTGCTCATCTATCTGCAAAATGCACTGTGACTCTGAGGGCTAAATATATGCTGGCCACATGTAAAACAGCATCTCCCTGCCCAACACCAACCACAGAAGGTTGTCGCTAACAATGCCATGAGTAGACAAAGTGGTGACATGAGTCCCAGCTCTTCGTGTGCTGGGTTTCAGAGCAGTTCTAAACAATGGAGGATGTTTAGAAAGCCCTACCCTGTCCATAGTTGTCGTGAACTGTGTTCCATCAATGAACAGCACGTGTGAGGGAGATAGACCCCTTGTTAGCTGTTAGCAGATAGAGAACTGTCTCGTTGCTTTTCAATGCTAGGACCACGGCATTGTCTAAAGGCTAAGAGACAGGTTTTCATCTCAGTGACTCTGCCCCAGTAAAGGAGGTATTACAGAAACCAGAGGAGCTCAGGCCGGGCTCCTGGGCTTTCCCAAGTACATTGAACCACCTCTCCCTTTTATTGCTAATGAAAGTCTGGTGCTGTCTTTGGCTGATGCCTAGCAGAATATCCATTCAAGGTTGCAGGAAAATTGCCTGAATCCGGGTACTTAATTTAAAAGAGATTCATGTAGGAGAGGGTGGTAACAAAGCAAGAGAGTAAAAAAGAAAAAAAAAATCACCCTGCAAAATGCTTCCAATTCTACTTCCTTCAAATCTCTTTTAATGGGTAGAGGATTTAGAAGCCCTCACTGAGAATTTCCCAAGTGTTCACCATAAGCTTCTATTCACTAGGGTCATCTGGAATCACAGGCTAGGGATGAGATTCTCTGCAGAGATTGGCTATTTCACTTAGAGACACATTCTTGACCTTACTGAGTCTTCCAGTCCTATACAGAATTAGCCCCTCCTAGCTAAGCTTCCTTAGCCACTTGCCTATTATATCATTTATTACATAATAATACATTGTTAAAAGATTTGTCTCTCGTATTATGTCCTGAACACCTTATTTACTCATATCGGTATCCTCAGCTACCAAAAGAACAATTGACACTCAGAAAATGCTTAACAGTATTTGTGGGCTTATTGAAGGTCGATATTGACAGTGGTCAATGGAAGGACCCCAGTATTTTGCTATTTTAATGTTTCTATTGCTTCTAATATCTCTTAGATATATCCCCATAAAACTTTGAGATCAAATGAGCTAATATTGTAAAGTGGCTAGGAGCACAGAGGTTCTGGAGTTAGTTCTCGGAGTGATTCCTACATAGAGCATCGATTATGCAATCTTAGTCAGGTTATTTAAAATTTCTCTGTCCCCAGTTTCCTCATTTGTAAAGTGAGTTTAATAATATTACCAAAGTCATAGAGTTTGGTGAGAATTAAATAATGCACATTAAGTGCGTGATATACCATCAGCACTGAGTAGGTATCAACTATTATGTCATTACTATTATATTACTCCTCAAGGGTAGAACACCGTATCTCTGTCATTTGAAGATCGATGGTATAGAGGGTACCATACCATTTTACCAACTACCCTCTGTAACCATTGCTGAGCATGAGGAAAGATGGGGTACGAGCTTTCTCCAACTGCTCTTTTATTTTTGTAAAGACCTTTGAACCCCTTGGAGAGTGTACACTACAAAGCTGGGATATTTGAATTATTTGTGGCACCAACAATAGCACCAATGGTTAAAATAACTAACTGGGATTCTGCCAAGGATTTCAGCAACCTTTAGAAGGCAGTATTTCCAGACATTTATCACGTCACCAGGAAATTTAGTTTTCTGCATTAGAGTATGGTAATGTACTTAGCCGTAAGGCTCTTATTTTCAAACAATTTGCATCAGATTCATCTGTGTTAGGAAAATGGAAATAAAAAAATTTGAGTCAGCTAAAACTGATTGTCTCCTTTCATTGGCTTATGGGATTCTACTCCACACAAACAACGACAATGCCAGCTGGTATTTCAGCTGGAAACATCTGCAGGACCCTAGATCCTTTCTTGCATCATTTATTTTTCCTGTTAAATTAAGTTTTTTCCCCCTCTTCTGTTGGTGATTGCACTCATTGAAGAAAAGTGGGCTTGGGACTGAGACAGACAGTTATGGACACAGATGGAGCAGAATAATAAGACACAGAAAAAAATATAGAAATGAGGTGATTATTGGATTATTAGGACAAAAACTAAATTTACTTAAAATGTGCAGTTAATCAGAGCTAAAATGGCATAATGAAATCAAATCCGTTTTTAACATGTAGACATCACACAATGTTTTTGCTGTAGCTTCCAATAAAATGTCTCAGTTCCACAAATTATCGATAGAGAGATCTTTGATCCATGATAGAAGATACATAACTCATAATTTCTATCAGTTAGTTAATTTATGCAACAATACAAGAATACCATATTATTATAAGAATATAACATTATTTGATATGTTAATATTATATCACATTGCTGTCATATAATAAATATAAACATATTATTGCATTTATTTCAATAATGACTTGATAGTACTAGGTTATCTATTTCACTGGTAACTCTCCTTTCCTATCTGATTTACATATTAGAACAAAGTGAATGTTACTCATCCAAGCTATCCTTGGCATAGAGAAATTGTTTAGGTATAGTTTGAGTTTTACTGGAGGACAACTCATTCGTTAAGGACCCAAAATAGGAGGGTGTCATAGAGAGTACTATAGCCATGAATTACTGTCCAGTAATCAAGACGAAGCATACTTCCTGAAGACCTTCCCTCCACCCCGCAAAATGTTTATGAGTTGAGAAAAAAAGAGAAGACGAAATAGAGAAATACCTCTACAATAATGTTTATAAAACTGAGTTCCAGAGATTATCTACATTTGAATTATCTGTAGGGTTTTTATTAAAAATCCGGACTCTCTACCCTAGATCTAGACCCAATTTTTGGGTGCAACTTGGGTCTATCCATTTAACAAACCACTTAGGTATTTGGCATGTTAATATTTGAGAATCCTTGACCTGGAAAGTCAGGACCTCAGGGGAACCAGGAAGAATAGGAGATAGGAGGCTTGCTAAAATGCAGGTTTTCAGGATGACTGGATGGCTCAGTCGGTTAAGCGTCTGCCTTCGGCTCAGGTCATGATCCCAGAATCCTGGGATCAAGTCCTGAATCCAGTTCCTTGCTCAGCGGGGGACTTTCTTTTCCTTCTGCCTGCTGCTTCCCCTGGTTGTGTGCTTCCCTCCCACTGCCCCCTGATAAATAAATAAATAAATAAATAAATAAATAAATAAATAAAATGCAGATTTTCTCAAATTAACCGTGAGAAATGCTTTCTGGGAAACTTCAGTATTGACTAGTAAATATAAACACCATGAGGCTGCCAGTGCCTAACTAAATATTCAGTAGAAAGGTAAGAATTGTACTATTTCTATTAGTACTATATCTCCCATTGGTAAGTGCTGTCCAGAAAACTCATATCCTGGGACAAAGTGGTCATTATTGCATGTATCTTATTTCTAAAATCACTAGGCAATGTAATTTGTGATTAAGTTACTTTTCTGGACGGCAGACCTCTGTGTGGTTCTTAAATATTCTGAGTCCAATATTCAGATAGGTTCCTTTTTTCACTCTCTTCCTATAAGGAATTCAAATCCTAAAAAAACATGGAAAAAATTCCTTCCCAGACTAATGAAAAACAGTCTTCTACAAATTGTGAATCCACATGTGGGAACTCAGGAGTTTACATACAGATGTATGTGAATGTGTATGGTTGTGCAAAGAAGGGGAAACCATTGCCAACACCATTTAATTGGCGCTGGTCACCAAGGTCCCAAAGGCTTTAACATTGCATTTTCTATTTATATTGCCATTAAAGTCATTTACTGGGTTGTTCAAGAAGGACTCTGCGTCCACCAGAGTTTCCCATAGATTGACACTTGCTTTGAAACTCAGTGGAAGCGTCCTTCATGAAGTTTTCCAATGCTTTTGATTTCTGTTATCTGCAGAATCTTTCTGGAGTCTGTAATACATTAGGATTTCAAAAAGGGAAGGTGACTGCAAATGTGCTTTGCGATTTGACCAGATGTGCAACCAGTGTTGTGAAATGCATTCAATTATACTATAAATAGGGGGCAGAGGCAAACTATTTACCACTTGGTAATTAATAAAACGTGCAGAATGCTAAGACATATCTCACTCCCTATTACTGAATACCGCAACCACTCTTCTTCCAGCAAAAGACAAGTCTTGCAGATGTTAGAGAGTGGATTTCAGAATGGGAGACTCTTTATCACAGCCTGAGAAAATGCAGCTTAGTTTGCAAACCAGAAGAGGCTGGATTTCTTTTTTTCCTAAAAGTAATAAAAATGAAGACAATAAAGAGTTTTAGATGAAGAAAAAATCTCCCATCTAATGAAATATTCTTCATAGATGAAAGCAAAAAGCTACACATACACCGATTGCGAATAGTTTGCTCTTACAATTGGGCTCCTATGGTATCAGTAAAATTCACAACAAGTAAACACGTATTAACCTGTTATTGTAAATCAATTACTTGTTTTATGTGAAAGGTCTTATACCTCTTTTTCTCCCTGTGACTTCAGGTTAAGAGGGTGAGGAAACTTGGTGTCAATTTCTTGCAGGATCATATGCAATGAAATGTGAATTATGTCCAGTATCACACAGGTAATCCTCTAAGCTACTGAAGGAAGTTAAGAACTAGGAGATGGCAAGAAAAAAATATACAAGTCTAAAATATGTAATATTATAATATATAAGTATTATATTTATAATAGTATAAGTATATATAAATATATAAAATATGTAACACTTATGTTATATGAAGGTGTTTATTTACATATATTTGTCTAAAGGATACTCTGGAGATGAAAAGTCCGGGGAAATATAAAAGCTATATTTTGGGGTTAGCTGAATGTATACACTTTGTTGATGAAATGCTTCCCAATGTAAACTTCAACCCAGCCACTAAACATGTGTCTGTTTCCACACTTCCAGAGCTAGGGAAGGCATGTAAACACACACGCAAACTTCCCTTCCCAGAGCAACATTCCTGCTGAGGATGCAGGGATTATTCATCTAAATTCAAAATACATCCAGCAATGTCCACAATAGCCAAACTGTGCAGGGAGCTGAGATGCCCTTCAACAGACAAATGGGTAAAGAAGATGTGGCCCATATATACAATGGAATATTACTCAGCCATCAGAAAGAATGAANTTCAACAGACAAATGGGTAAAGAAGATGTGGTCCATATATACAATGGAATATTACTCAGCCATCAGAAAGAATGAATAACAACCATTTGCATCGACATGGATGGAACTGGAGGGGATTATGCTAAGTGAAATAAGTCAAGCAGAGAAAGACAATTATCATATGGTTTCATTCATATGTGGAACATAAGGAATAGCACAGAGGACATTAGGGGAAGGAAGGGAAAACTGAAGGGGGGAATCAAAAGGGGAGACGAACCATGAGAGACTATGGATTGGGGGAAACAATCTGTGGGTTTCCGAGGGGGGCGGGGGATGGGTTAGCCCAGTGATGGGTATTAAGGAGGGCATGTGTTGTAATGAACACTGGCTGTTATATGCAAATAACAAATCATGGAACACTGCATCAAAAACTAGTGAGGTACTGTATGGTGACTAACACAACATAATAAGAATGAATGAATGAATGAATGAATGAATAAATAAATCCAGTGTATGTGTTTCTCTAACAGCAAGGGCAGGCACTCACCCATTCTCCATCTCTCTCTCTCTCTTTCCCCCTCCATCCCTCTCCACCCCCTCAGGACGAACTTAAGCACTGTCATTTTCTGAACATGATGATGGATGCCTGGGTATCTCTTTCCTGTGGCTGGTCTTAGCTATGCCACGCTCTCATTTCCCGCAGCTGTTTCCGATGTAACTGTTGCATAAGCTAACACTTGCTTTGCTTACTTCTTCCCTGGAGGAACCGTTGTGGTTCATTTGTTCCCAAATATATTTCAGGCTAAAGACGTATAATAGAAGCAGGAAGACATGGCTTCGTGAATTGATGTACAGCAAAGCCAAGTGGAAAATTAAGAAATTACATAATAAATTTGAAATATGTCAAGAGGTATTTTGGTTAATTCTGGACTAAAGAAGACTCTTTGCTTACATAACAGATACTCTGATCTCACTCCTATTGAATTTGAGTGTTTTTTATATATCTCTTATATTTTAAAATGATTATCTGATAGTAAAGACTATCATCAATTCATTGGATTTATGTTCCATTTCTATTAGCTATTTGACAGGATCTTCCTAGTTTTTTGTGTATTCTCTTATTCTCAAGCACTCTTAATGCAGTCACTTAAAGTTTAGGCTCTAAGACCTGACTTGTTCTTTAAAATTTAATAATGGAAGGGGGAAAAGATGTTTGTTCAAGCTGTCATGCACTTCTGGGGAAAAAAAAAGATGGTGAGGAAAAGAGGAAAAGGAAAGGAGGAAGGAAAAGAGGAAGGGAGAAAGTAAGAAAGAAACGAAGGACAAAAGGAAGGAAGGGAGGAAGGTTGGTAGGAAGGAAAGAAGGAAGGAAATGCATCAATATCACTGTTTGTTGACTACAATTACTTATGGATCAAGTTTCCAAAAATAACTACCATATGTGACAGCCTGAACTACCCCTGGGACTACTGACATTTGCTCCAAAAATGAATATGTTATCTAAGTAAGAAACACAGTCTCAAGTTCTGAGTCACTGAATTGGTGTTGGTGTCAGGGTGGAAAAGATCCATTAACTCATGTTTTTGCCTTCTCATAAACAAAGAAGAAGAAGAGAAAAAAACCCTACAAATAATCCCATAGTACTGCCCTCTGGGGTTCAGTCCAGTTAAATTTCAAAATATTTCAAGCTTGAAGGCTCCCACCATTTCCCTCAGAGACTATTTCATCATCCAGCTGATCTTAGACATAAGGAAGTTTTTCCAGTTATTATTCCCCAAGTTTCCTTTTTCCTAAATGTCATCCCATTATTTACACTGTTTCACTATACCTCATTTTTATACCTTGGATTTTATAGCCTTCAAGTACTAGAAGATGGTTGTCATTTAACCCTCTTTATCCATCTTGTGGCCAAGAGAACACAAAAGAGTTATTAAGATGTGCGTTACTGGAGGTTTTAGGCTCTGCTCATAAATCAAGAATCTTGGTCTTGGGCAACAGGGATATGTTCAAAGGAAATTTACCTTTTATATTTATATGTATTTTTCTTTTTTTAAAAAAAAGATTTNTTTATTTATTTGACAGAGATAGAGACAGCCAGCGAGAGAGGGAACACAAGCAGGGGGAGTGGGAGAGGAAGAAGCAGGCTCATAGCAGAGGAGCCTGATGTGGGGCTCAATCCCACAATGCTGGGATCACGCCCTGAGCCGAAGGCAGACGTTTAACCGCTGTGCCACCCAGGCGCCCCTATATGTATTTTTCAGTTTCAAATACTTCTATCAACTGATATGTCCACCAAAGTTCTGATCAATGAAAAATCTGCTATGTGAATGAAAGAGCCATAGACTCTAAGGATAAGAAGGAACCTCCCTTGAATATGATCTGGACCAGTTCTCCTTATATTGCTAGAAACTTCTCAAATATTTCTGTCAAGTCATAATTCTGGCTTCACCAGCAAGAGATACACATAAAGCAAGATAAACTCCACAAAATAGATTAAGGGGTGGGGGGAAAGAGAGGGAGGCAAACTGTAAGAGACTCTTAACTATAGACAACAAACTGAGGGTTGATGAGGGAGGTGGGTGGGGGGTGAGATAAATGCATGATGGGTATTAAGGAGGGCACTTGTGATGAGCATGGGTGTTATATGTAAGTGATGAATCCCTAAATTCTACTCCTGAAACCAATATTACACTATGTGTTAACTAAATAGAATCTAAATAAAAACTTAAAAAAATAGATTAGCACATTTTCAGATGCAAAGGNCATTTGCATAGTTAGGGGTCAATGGCAATCCCAAAATTGGGCACCAAGAAGAACAGTATTGGGCAATATGGGGGGAGGTCTAAGGAAAGGGACTGAGGAAAGAAAAC